>NC_091330.1:24736309-24976309 GCF_038502225.1 Cherax quadricarinatus | reverse complement strand
AATGTGACCTTGTAAATGGTCCCAGTCGAAGAAAAAGGTCGTCGTAAGCTCCTCTCTCCTTTGTGCGGGTTGTGTATTGTACTGTTGTACTTTTATCTACATTTCATTACAGTAAAGTAACAGATGGTACAGTTTCTAAAAAGTATTTTATGTACAGTGTCGTAAGTAAAGTGCTAATAGCACAATTAATTAAACGTACAGAATGCCCTATAAACAGAAGAACTGAAGTTATACACCAAGCGTTGTGCATGAACCCATCTCTATTATTCATTTGTTTACGTTTAACTAAATATTATTTAACCTAGAAACATTTTAGTTATTTTAGCTCACAAAGTTTTATTTGGTTAGTTTTAATTCATCCAGCTGTAATTCAAAAGCGCTATGAGAAGCCCAATACGACAGGGAATAATTAATTTGAACTCTAACTAACAAAATGTTACAAAACCAGAAAGAGGCTAGATGCTAGAGGAAGATCAAGAGATTGACCTTGTATTATTGTCTAGTTGATGTCTATGCTAACAGATGTCGCTTTTAGTAGATCATGGTGGCAGGAGGTGGTGCTGGAAATATCAGCTATGGTTGGTAGTGATGGTGGAGATGGTTGTGATAGTGTTTAAAGTGGTGGTGGAGGTAGTGTTGGTAGAGGAGGTTGTGTTGAAGATCATGGTGGTTGAGGCTGTTAGTTGTTGTTAAAAGGTAGTGGTAGGGGAGGTGCAGGGAGTGGTGGTGGTTGAGGTAGTGTTACTGGTGGTTGCAAGGTCGTAGTGGTGGTTCAGGAAGTGGTGGTGGGGTATGGGGAAAAAATGATGGAGATGGTGTTGGAGGTGTTGAAAGTGGTTTTGGAGGTAGATCTGGAGGAGCTAGTTGTGGAGGTGGAGGAGATAGTGGTAGTGGTGGAGGAGGCGGGGAGGGAGGGAGTAGTTAAGGTGACATGCCGCTTTAGGCCAAAATCAATAGCATGTTGCACGCGCTACAGCGACCCCACTCCACCTACTGCACCTCCACCCACCACACTGGTACCTCCACCCACCACACTGATACCTCCACCCACCACACTGATACCTCCACCCACCACACTGGTACCTCCACCCACCACACTGGTACCTCCACCCACCACACTGGTACCTCCACCCACCACACTGATACCTCCACCCACCACACTGGTACCTCCACCCACCACACTGGTACCTCCACCCACCACACTGGTACCTCCACCCACCACACTGGTACCTCCACCCACCACACTGATACCTCCACCCACCACACTGGTACCTCCACCCACCACACTGGTACCTCCACCCACCACACTGGTACCTCCACCCACCACACTGGTACCTCCACCCACCACACTGGTACCTCCACCCACCACACTGGCACCTCCACCCACCACACTGGCACCTCCACCCACCACACTGGTACCTCCACCCACCACACTGGTACCTCCACCCACCACACTGGTACCTCCACCCACCACACTGGTACCTCCACCCACCACACTGATACCTCCACCCACCACACTGATACCTCCACCCACCACACTGGTACCTCCACCCACCACACTGATACCTCCACCCACCACACTGGTACCTCCACCCACCACACTGGTACCTCCACCCACCACACTGATACCTCCACCCACCACACTGATACCTCCACCCACCACACTGGTACCTCCACCCACCACACTGGTACCTCCACCCACCACACTGGTACCTCCACCCCCCACATTGATACCTCCACCCACCACACTGATACCTCCACCCACCACACTGGTACCTCCACCCACCACACTGGTACCTCCACCCACCACACTGATACCTCCACCCCCCACATT
This sequence comes from Cherax quadricarinatus, assembly GCF_038502225.1. Taxonomy (NCBI): domain Eukaryota; kingdom Metazoa; phylum Arthropoda; class Malacostraca; order Decapoda; family Parastacidae; genus Cherax; species Cherax quadricarinatus. Next base: position 24,974,475 of record NC_091330.1, on the reverse strand, counting down.
GATACCTCCACCCACCACACTGATACCTCCACCCACCACACTGGTACCTCCACCCACCACACTGGTACCTCCACCCCCCACATTGATACCTCCACCCACCACACTGATACCTCCACCCACCACACTGGTACCTCCACCCACCACACTGGTACCTCCACCCCCCACATTGATACCTCCACCCACCACACTGATACCTCCACCCACCACACTGGTACCTCCACCCACCACACTGATACCTCCACCCACCACACTGATACCTCCACCCACCACACTGGTAACGCCACCCACCACACTGGTACCTCCACCCACCACACTGATACCTCCACCCACCACACTGATACCTCCACCCACCACACTGATACCTCCACCCACCACACTGATACCTCCACCCACCACACTGATACCTCCACCCACCACACTGGTAACGCCACCCACCCCACTGATACCTCCACCCACAGTGGTACCTCCACCAACCACACCTGTACCTCTACCCAACACGCTGGTGCTTCCACATAAAACACTTTTACCTCCACCCACAGTGTTACCTCCACCCATCATAATGGTACCTCCAACCAAAAGACTGTATATCTACCCACCAAACTGGTACCTCCACACACCACACTGTACTTCCACCAGTCATACTGGTACCTCCGTTGATTACACTGTTATCTCCACCCATTACACTGGTACCTCCACCCAACACAGTGATACATCCGCCCACCACACTATGCCTCCACTCACAATGGTACCTCCACCCATCACTATGGTACCTAGACCCACCACAATAGTACCTCCCCACAACCCTGGTACCTACACCCAACACACTGGTACCTCCTCCACAATCCTGGTACCTTTACCCACCACACTATACCTCAACCCACAACACTGAATCCTCCACCCACTACACTGATACCACCACCCATTACATTGGTACTTCCACCCACTGCATTGGTACCTCTATCTACACTGGTAACTCAACACACCACACAGGTACCATCACCTACCACTGATACATTCTCCCACCACAATGGTACCTCTACCCACCACACTGGTACCTCCACCAACCACACTGGTACCTCCACCCACCATACTGACACCTCCACCCATCGAAATGGTAACTTCACCTATCACATTAGTACCTCCACCCAGCAAGCTCGTGCCTCCACCCACCACACTGATACCTCTAACCACCACAATGGTACCTCCATCCACAATTGTACCTATATCCACCTCAAAAGTACATACATCCACCACACTGGTACTGAATTCCATAATGGTACGTCCATTTACCACACTAGTACCTAAGCCCACTTCACTGGTACCTCCACCCATGACAGTGGTAACTCCACCCACTACACTGGTACTCTACTCACCACACTAGTACCTCAACCTGCCACACTGGTTACTGCCCCACACACTGGTACCTCCACCAACCACACCTGTACCTCCATTCAAAAGACTGTACATCTACGCACCTAACTGGTTCTTCCGCCCACCAAACTGTACCTCCACCCACCACACTGGTACCTCCACCCACCACACTGGTACCTCCACCCACCACACTGGTAAGTCCACCCATCACACTGGTATCTCCAGATAACACACTGGTACCTCCACCCACAACACTAGAACCACCACTGATACCTCCACCCGCTACACTGGTACCTCCACCCACACTGGTACCTGCAACCAACACACTGATACTTCCATCCATAACAATGGTACCTCTACCCACCGTATTGGTGCCTCCACCCACCACACCGGTACCTCCACCCACACTCGTATCTCCACTCACAACACTGAAACCACACTTGTACCTCCACCCAAAACACTGGTACCCCTACCCATCTCACTTGTACCTTCATCAACTGGTACCTCAACTCCATTCTGGTACCTTAATCCACCACAATAATGTCTCTGCCCACCTGGCTGTACCTCCACCCAACTTACTGATACCTCCACACATCACACACCACAATGGTACCCCACCCACCACATTGGTACCTCCACCCACCACAGTGGCACCTCCACCAACAATGGTACTTCCTCCCACCACACTGGTACCTCTACCCACCACTGGTACCTCCACCCTCCACTCTGGCAACTGCCTCCACACTGGTACCTCCCCCACCACACTGGTACCTTCACCAAAAACAATGTACATCTTCCTACCTAACTGGTACATCCACCCATCACATTAGTACCTCTGCCCACCACATTGGTACTGCCACCCACCACACTGACTCCTCCACTCACAATGGTACCTCCACCCTCCACACTGCAACTTCCACCCACCCCAATGGTACCTCCACCCATTACATTGATACCTCCTTCCACCACAATGGTACCTTCACCCTCCACAATGGTACCTCCACCCACCACACTGATACCTCTTCCCAAAACACTGGTACTTCCTCCCATCTCACTGGCAAGCCCATCCACCACACTGTTATCTCCTCCCACCTTACTGGTACCTCCACCCAACTCACTGATACCTAAACCCATCACTCGTATCTCCACTCACTACACTGGTACTTCCACCCACCACAATTGTACTTCTACCCTCCAGACTGGCACCTCTACCCAAAACATTGATACTTCCACCAACGATACTGGTTCTTCCACCCACCTCACTGGTACCTCCACGTACCTCACTGGTATTTCCAACCTAAAACACTGTTACCTCCACCCACCTCACTGGTACCGCCATCCCACCACACTGATAACTCCACCCACCATACTGATACACAACACTGGTATTTCCACCCGGTACACTGGTAACTCGACTCCATAATGGTACATCCCTTTCTCACGCTGGCAGCTCCACCCAAATCATTGGTACTTCGACCCACAACATTTGTGGAAAATTGCATTTACTTGGATGTATCATTATATACATAACAGTAAATGAAAAGATTATTATTTATCAGACATGTAGGAATTTGGGACACCTAGGTCGCAAAAAATGTCCCCCTTCGATACCTACCACTGTCATATCCACAAGTTGCTCTGGACCTATTAATTATAAATAAAAGATACATCACCAGGAATACTGGTAAATATATAAATTTTGTGGACTGTATATTAAAAATAATAAATGTTTATATATATAAACAATTACAAAACAGAAGGAAAATATATCTTAATCATAACACTCACCAATTTGACTGGAGATTAATGTGTCATGTACAGGACCCCCCCCCCCTTTTGCCTACATTTATGAAGAATTTACTGGCCAGAAATTAAACATAATTTAGACAGCTTATCTGAGGTTCCTGGAGTTGTCCTGTCCTGTCGCCTGATTCTCAAATTATGCAGGAATGCACATCCAACAATTTCGCCTCCTATTTGAGAGGTGTCAGCCCGATTTTAACCTCTAGAGCACGAAAAATTCTTTCCATTATTCACAACGTGTTATTCAATTCAAACAAAATGGCGACTCATCTCCCCAGCCGCTGGTTTCCCATTTTCGATAACATACTTCTTTTAAAAATACAATATAGGGCATCTATTTACCTATAAATTACCGTATTTCCGGAAAATATATACAGTATTTTCCACACTGCGGCCGGCCGGAGTTCGTTGCTAAACGACTCAAATTGCTCATTTGACAATGGTGTAGGTACATATAGGATCTGGCATCCACACGGCAACATATTACACAAGATTTAATCACCCTTTTTACACTTTGCCGTCCTTGTGGAATCCTGAAAGTTCCCCTAATACAATTTAAGGTATCTTGTACCCCACCATGCATTACATTTTTATGGGCATTTAGAACAATTAAATTTGTTAGATGATGAGTTTTGGGCAGTAAGATAGGGTGTTTAGCATAATCATCCAATTCAGCATTTTGTAACCTACCTCTGCACCTAATTACATTGTTCTCTAAATACAGCCCCAATTTCTCTATTATGGAACCTTTCACAATTTTTCTTTCCATCATCAATTTAATCTCATTTCCATAGATTTCCTCCTGTACCCTCTTTATCCAATATTCAAGAGGATGTGAAAACTTAAATGAAATATTCATCTTGGTTAGAAATTTAAACACCAACTTAGTTACATTGATTAGTTTGGGTAAAGAAGAATACCTATTTATATCAATGGCTAAGGGAGGACAAACTATTGGAGCGGTGGTCACAGTAATTTCAACAGGAGCAATATACGCCTTTTGTACATGCCAATTAGCTTTATTTACCAACCAGCTCGGTCCTTTAAACCATGATACAGCATTTACAAATTTAGCATAAGGTAAACCTCGAGACAAGAAATCAGCTGGATTCTCCTCACCAGGTATATGATTAAATGTTAACATATGCTGACCCAAACTATTATACTTCTCTTGTATATGATTAATTTCAGCGACTCTGTTTTGTACGTACACAATTTTACTGTTTCCATTACGAATCCATTTTAAGGATACCTCATTATCAGACCAAATTACAGTGTTGCTAATATTTATCTCCTGCAACTTATTTCTTATATAATTGGCTAATTTGACACCTACATAAATGGCTGTTAATTCCAACTGAGGTAAGGTACGTGATTTAATTGGAGACACTTTAGCCTTAGACATAACAAGAGAGATAACACTGTTACATTGACGGTAAGCAACTGCTCCATATGCCAATTTTGAAGCATCACAAAAAATGTGGAGTACATTTTTCCCATTTGGATTGGCCACCTGGCGTGGTCCAACAATTTCGTCTCCTATTTGAGAGGTGTCAGCCCAATATTAACCTCTAGAGCACGAAAAATTCTTCCCAATATTCACTAACAGTTGACCAGTTCAAACAGCAATGGCGAGTGTCCTGCGCAGGCGCAGCTTCCCGTTTTCTATGACAAATATTATTAAATACAGTATGGCCATCTATTTACATATAACTACTGTATTTCTGGAAAATATATACAGTATTTTCCACAACATTGGTATCTGAACCCACCACACTGGTACCTCTACTCACCACCTCAATTTTAGTACCCCTACCTGACCACACCGCAGTGCTTCCTCCATCCTCCGCCCCATAATAGCAGTACCTCCTCCTACGACATTGGTACCGTCAGTGATGTACATTCGTCGTGTAATATGTCTAGCGTATCCGCTGAGTAGCCGTTAGTTTGTATTTTTGAATCCCGCTTGTTCTAGCACCCAAGTAGGCTACCGACATCTTGGCTTAGTCGAAACATGATATGTACATAGGCTACTTATTATGCAAAAATCACGAACAAGTGATACAAGATGTAAAACAGCTACCTATTCAACTCCCCCCTGTAGTTGTTTTGCAGGGATTACTTACATTACTGTACCTCTAAAGCGAGAAGCAACCACCCTGAATTATTATTTACACCTCTTACTCAAGAGAACCCACTGTCATTGCTATCTATAGGCCATGTGTTATAATTATACAAGTATAATAACCACATGAAGGCTGGTAGAAGTTATGTTCCCTCTGGTCCCTTCGTACTCATATTTCCCTATACCTCTGCGTGTCACTGTCAGTTGGTATCAAGTTCTTGTACAGCCAGGACATTGACTTGGCAGACTCATATATCAATAGTAATAAATCGCTACCAGAGCAAAGTACGCTTATTATTCTAGTCCTTCATACTCATCTTCCACACAACAAAATGGTGTCAGCAGAATTCTGGAGATGGAAGTGATATGTGTGTGCGAAAAAGACGCCACTCACCACCACCACCACCACCACCACCACCACCTTCCTGCTCCATATTTCCAGACATTTCCTGCAAAAACCTATATCATCCAGCTGGTTCGTTTTGTCTGCAACAGCATTATGGTAGCATCATTGTGCTGTGTTCTTAGTGATTACTGGAAATTCGTAAGTGATACTGGAGTATAGATACGTTTTGTGTCACGGCGCCCAGCCAAGCCATCTCACTGAGTCAGTATTTACCAGGTTCATGTTAGTGTTACTGCCTGTAGTCTGCATTTATCTTTCATCTTGATCTTTCTCTATCCTGCAACAGTGCGGACGATTGCGTGTGGAGTCATTTTCAGCCGTTTGTATCGGTTCTTATAGAACGGGGAAGAGTAAGCTACTCCTGTTCAGGAAATTAATTTCTGTAAGCCACTTATGCCTAAGTATATCGGTGTTCATATAAATTTAAAAGTGTGAATACTTGTAAAGTATTAATTTAATAACATTTAATTTAGTTGCAGTTTAATTTAGTAACAGTTTTAGTAACGGTTTGCCTTCTTTGGCATGTTCGAAGTCAGTGAGTTTAGCTTGTTTCACGGAAGGAGTCGTAGTACCAAACCACCCACCTGTATTACCTTATAATATGTGTATATTATTATAATCAAAAAGAAGCGCTAAGCCACAAGGACTATACAGAATATGTGTATAGCCTTATTTATAATTACATATTTAAGAAAAGTTACCAAGAGTTTTTCTGCTGTTATGCTCAACCTGGAGGATTTATAAGTTTCTATAAAACGTATTTCCATGCGTGTGGAGCATTATTTCACATTATATTTGTGAATTATTATGTGAGTAAATTACCTGCAGGAGGTTTACAAGGTATTAACTGAATTATTACCTGCAAGTAATTAGGGTGAGGTAAGCGAGACTTAAGTCAGAGTAGGTTACTGGACTGTTACTCCCTCGATGCACACTCCCTACCACTATCACAAAAAGCTAGACCTGACATTAAATTAATAATTACAATATTAAAAACCAGCTACTCTGATAAATTAAAATTGTGGACTGTATATGATTAGGCTTACTGGGTACACAAAAGAAATTCGTATTACCACTTACCATTTAATTACTGTAGATGGATCACACCACAACACCTGCCTGACACCTAGACCCTACACTGGCCAGCTAGAGATCTAAATGCAAGGATTAATGACCCACTTCCTTGCAAGTGATGGTCGTATCCCTTATCTTCCGCCATCCACATGTAATTCTTGAGGTCCTGCAAATTTCCTGTCCCAGTTCTTCAGCAGGGGATATTAACACGGGTCCCTATTACAAATTCAGGCCGAAACCCTTCAATTTGACTCGGAAGATGCCGAATTATAGCAGACTTTCACATGACAAACCAGTGTTCACAAATTGCAAAATGGCGTCTCCCCCTGCGTCACTCAGCAGCTATCCTACCCTCCTTCACTTAAAATTTCTCGAAGGGTCCAAATAGCATCACATTTTAATACGGAATTATTATATTGTTTATTTATATGTTCTACATTTAGAAAATTATGTAAAAAAAATTCCCACAATAATAGTGATAAGCTGATTTTGTACATTATAGTGCTTATACCTAAGTGTGTGTTATCCTAATGAAATAACTAATATTCTTCCAAGTGATTTCATTCTCGGTAAAGTGAGTCAGCAACAGTCAGTCATTTGTTATAAGATATATTATCTAGTAAAGTGTTACTGCCTGTTCTAACATGTTCACATATTTTTAAAAAATAATACGAAAAGTCCATAAAATTATATATTATTATTGAATATTTATACGCTTCAGTTAAGTTAGAGACATTTTTGACATCAGTTTCTAGCTAAAATACGTAAATTATCAAACTTTCAATCGAAAACGATCATTTCTTTTTTCGGGGCATTTCATGCTTAACAGAAAATTTAAAATACTTTGACTAAAAATCTTTTATTTTACTGTCATAATGCAAATTTTTTTTATTGCACACTCCAAATGATTTTTTAAAATACATGAAACCTTAAAAATTAAGAAAAGTGATAAAATGCTATTTTATTGCATAGTATACCGAATCACTTTTTTAAAGCAGCACTTATGCATATTTTAGCTAAGTTAAAATTGAGGTTTGTCAGAAAAAGTTTGTAATCATAATAAATCGTTGAAATTTGCAATAAAATAACGTTTTGGCACATTTATCCATTTTTAATATTTCACTTTTTTTTCAAAAATAATATTGGAAAATTAATAACAATCTAAATTATTATTTCATATTTTGTCTTTTCATGGTAGTTGGAGGGATTTTCTGACATTTTTCATTTCTTATTAGAATATATCCATTACTATATTTTTAACTGAAACTGACGATAATTAACGAATTTTCGGACTATTTCTTGCTTACCACTTTAATTAAAATATTTTGACTAAAAATTCATTGTTTCACCTTCAGAATGCTAAATCTCTCACACTGATCCTTTAAAATTACCAGAAACATTGATAAAAATAACAAAAATGTGCAAAAAAGTTATTTTATTGAATATTTCGACGATTCAGAGCGGTATGAAGCATATTAACTAAAATACATAGATTATCACAACTTTACTCTCACTCCTACATATGCATTTTATGAGAAAAGTTAGCCAAATTATATAATTATATTTTCAAACCACATAATATGCATATTTTAGCTAAAAACTGAAGTTTGTCAGAAATTGCTTGAAACCGCAAGGAATCGTCGAAATTTGAGAAAAAAAACACATTTTTTTCTATATATTTAAACATTTCACATATTTTCAAAAATAGTATGGAAAGTCCACAAAATTCAAAATTATTAATTCGTATTTCTTCTCTTCATTGTAGTTGGAGGTATTTTCGGACTTTTTTTTTTAGAATTTGTCGATTATTATTCATATATTGAAAGTGATGATAATTTACTATTTTTCAGGATATTTACTAATTAATAGTAAAATGAAAATATTTTCAGTCAAAAATTTATTTTACAGAACGTTAAATCTCTTAGATTCTATTTGTACACTTCACATGATTTTTTAAAAAATACGTGAAACATTGAAAAATTAAGAATGTACTATTGTATACTTCAACGGCTCATTTTTTTAAACTAAAATATGTAAATTATCACACTTTTAATCGGAATTCCTGCTACAGATGCATTTTATGGGAAAAGTAAGCCAAATCATATTTTTTTCAAGTAGCATGTATATTTTAGATAAAAATAAAGGTTTGTCAGAATATGTTTCTTATGTTTTTCAAAAAATAACATGAAAAGTCCATTAAAAATGTTAATTATTATTTCATATCTCATGTTTTCATAGTAGTCTGAAGGATTATTGATTTTTTTTTTAATTTTTTTAGTTAAAATATATCAATTGTTGTACTTAAAAACGAATCTGATGATAGTGTGTGTGTGTGTGTGTGTGTGTGTGTGTGTGTGTGTGTGTGTGTGTGTGTGTGTGTGTGTGTGTGTGAATGAACTCTGCTCGTGACGGTGTGATGCCTTAAATTCCCATAACGCGTCTTGGGTCCAAGATTCTGGCAGCCTCCTGTCCCCCCCCCTCCCCACTTTCGTACCAGTACCAGGTCACTGTCAACCCGGCCTCCCCTCCCCCACCTTCCTACCAGTACCAGGTCACTGTCAACCCGGCCTCCCCTCCCCCACCTTCCTACCAGTACCAGGTCACTGCCAACCCGGCCTCCCCTCCCCCACCTTCCTACCAGTACCAGGTCACTGCCAACCCGGCCTCCCCTCCCCCACCTTCCTACCAGTACCAGGGTCTCTGCCAACCCAGCCTCCCGTCACCTCCACCTTCTGACAGTACCAGTTAACTGCGAACCCAGCTTACCCTCACCCCAACATTCCTACCAGTACCAGGGTCACTGAAAACTCAGACTACCCTCACCCATACCTTCCTACTAGTACCAGGGTCGCAACTAACCCAACCTACCCTTACCCCAACCTTCCTACCAGTATTAGGGTCACTACTAACCCAGCCTCCCCTCACCCCCACCTTCCTACCAGTACCTGGTCAATACCAACCTAGCCTACCCTTACCCACACCTTCCTATCAGTACCAGGGCCAACACTAACAGAGCGTACCGTCACCACGTTCCTACTAGTACCAGGTCACTACTAACCCAGCCTACCCTCACCCCCACCTTCCTGCCAGTACCAGGTCACTATAAACACAGCTTACCTGACCCCCACCTTCCTACCAGTACTAGGGTCACTACAACCCACCCTATCCTTACTCCACCTTCCTACCAGTACCAGGGTCACTACAACCCAGCCTACCCTCACCCACCACCTTCCTACCAGTACCAGGGTCACTACAACCCAGCCTACCCTTACCCCCACCTTCCTACAAGTACCAGGGTCACTACAACCCAGTCTACCCTCACCCCCACCTTTCTACCAGTACCAGGGTCACTACAACCCAGCATACCCTCACCCCCCACTTTCCTACCAGTACCAGGGTCACTACAAACCAGCCTACCCTCACCCCCACCTTCCTACCAGTACCAGGGTTACTACAAACCAGCCTACCCTCACCCCCCACCTTCCTACCAGTACCAGGGTCACTACAAACCAGCCTACCCTTACCCCCCACCTTCCTACCAGTACCAGGGTCACTACAACCCAGTCTACTCTCACCCCCACCTTCCTACCAGTACCAGGGTCACTACAACCCAGCATACCCTCACCCCCCACCTTCCTACCAGTACCAGGGTCACTACAAACCAGCCTACCCTCACCCCCACCTTCCTACCAGTACCAGGGTCACTACAAACCAGCCTACCCTCACCCCCACCTTCCTACCAGTACCAGGGTCACTACAAACCAGCCTACCCTCACCCCCACCTTCCTACCAGTACCAGGGTCACTACAAACCAGCCTACCCTCACCCCCACCTTCCTACCAGTACCAGGGTCACTGCAAACCAACCTACCCTCACCCCCCACCTTCCTACCAGTACCAGGGTCACTACAAACCAGCCTACCCTCACCCCCACCTTCCTACCAGTACCAGGGTCACTGCAAACCAACCTACCCTCACCCCCACCTTCCTACCAGTACCAGGGTCACTACAAACCAACCTACCCTCACCCCCCACCTTCCTACCAGTACCAGGGTCACTACAACCCAGCCTATCCTCACCTCCACCTTCCTACCAGTACCAGGGTCACTACAACCCAGCCTATCCTCACCTCCACCTTCCTACCAGTACCAGGTCTCTGCCAAACCAGTCTCTCAGTCGTCCTTTTTAAGGCAGACCAGCACAGCAAAAAATCTATACTGCAACTCCTAAAATAGCTGTCAGGCCCAGCAGCTGGGATTCAGCATCTTCAACCACAGTTATTTACTCAAGTAGTAAATAGGTAAACCAGAGTAGATCAAGATTAGATTTCTCAGTAAATAATGGAAGCTGCAGTTTACCCCATTGACAAAGTTGTTTGTCAGGACCAGGAGCTGTGTGTCAACACCAGGAGCTGTGTGTCAGGATCAGGAGTTGTGTGTCAGAACCAGCAGCTGTATGTCAGAGCCAGGAGCTGTGTGCTAGAACCAGGAGCTGTGTGTCAGGACCAGGAGCTGTATGTCAGGACCTGGAGCTGAATGTCAGGACCAGGAGCTGTATGTCAGGACCAGGAGCTGTGTGTCAGGAACAGAAAACGTATGTCAAAACCAGGAGCTGTGTGTCAGAACCAGAGTCTGTGTCAGGACCAGGATCTGTGTGTCAGGACCAGGAGCTGTGCTAGGACCAGAAGGTGTGTCAGGACCAGGGGCTGTGTGTCAGGACCAGGAGCTGTGTGTCAGGACCAGGAGCTGTGTGTTAGGACCACGAGCTGTATATCAGAACCAGGAGCTGTGTATCAGGACCAGGAGCTGTGTGTCAGGACCAGGAGCTGTGTGTCATTACAAGGAGCTGTGTGTCAGGACCAGGAGCTGTATGTCAGGACCAGGAGCTGTGTGTCAGGACCAGGAGACGTACGTCAGAACCAGGAGCTGTGTGTCAGAACCAGAGGCTGTGTCAGGACCAGGAGCTGTGTGTCACGCCAAAGTGTTGTGTGTCAGGACCAGGTGCTGTGTGTCATGACTAGAAGCTGTGTGTCAGGACTAGGAGTTGTGTCAGGACGAGAAGCTGTGCCAGCACCAGGAGCTGTGCCAGGATCAGGAGCTGTGTGTCAGAACCATCCTACTCCACAAACTTGACCATTATGGTATAAGAGGCCATGCGCTTGCATATTTCAAATCTTACCTAACTAATAGGTATCAGTATGTCACCATTAAAGACACAGCATCAACAACACAGCCACTTGATACTGGAGTTCCGCAGGGAAGTGTCCTTGGTCCCCTGCTCTTCCTCATATACATCAATGATCTTCCAAACGTATCGCAACACCTGAACCCTATTCTCTTTGCTGACGACACGACTTATGTCATCTCTCACCCTAATCTTGCCACCCTCAACACCATTGTTAATGAGGAGCTGATCAAAATATCGACTAGGATGACAGCCAATAAACTTACGCTTAACACTGACAAAACCTACTACATTATGTTTGGTAGCAGAGCAGGAGATGCGCAAATTAACATTAAGATCGACAACACTCTAATTGCCAGGCATAATGAGGGCAAATTCCTAGTCCTATACCTCGACAACAACCTGAACTTCAGCACCCATATCCAACACATAACCAAAAAAGTATCCAAAACGGTTGGGATCCTCTCCAAGATACGATACTACGTGCAGCAAACTGCCCTTCTCACACTATACCATTCACTTATATATCCATACCTCACCTATGCTATCTGTGCTTGGGGTTCAACTGCAGCAACACACCAGAAGTGGTGGAGCGAGTACTGAACTTTGCGGAAGATTAAGCATCACTACGTGCAGATGCCTCTGATTTCAACGGAGGATTTAATAAAGCTTATGTTGAGAGAAACCTTGTCTCCATAATTCAGGGAATGAACAGGATATGAACATATGGTAAACCAGTCCAAAAAATAGGAAACTATTCTTTTAACCACAAATCTGTTCAGTAAACAAAGAAAGGTCGTTTCATGAAAGAGAACTACCTAGACTATCAGGACCCCGGAGGTCAACCTCACAGTGGAGCAGCAAACTAGTTCTCGAGATGTAAGTAAGTAAGTAAGTAAGTTTATTCAGGTATACACAAATACAGTTACATAGAATTATCATACATAGCAGCATATGTGTAGAGAACCTGGGATAACCCAAAAAAGTCAGACAGAGTGACTTATTTCCATTGGGGTATTACAGTTGCTGCGCGATCCGTGGAAGGTATCACTGTATTCCTTAATTCCACTGTATTACCTTAATGGAACAGTGTAGAGGTGATAATGTAATTAAATATTATTGCTGAAGATTTGTAAGCAAATCGGAGGAAGCATTCATAAGCCTCCATATGGAAATTAATGTCAAAATTTCTTCAACAATAATTGTAATTTAGTACATATGCGGCCCAAATCTAATTCATACTATTCAAATTGACCAATATGCTAAAATAAAATACCTTGAAGCTTCCCAGAAGTTGAATTATGATGCTATGATCATAGAAGACACGACACTCATAAATTATTGAATGAAAAGCAATATTCATTTTTTTTCACTTTCATCCAATAAAACGAAATGAGACCTACACAAGCTAAAGTCAGTCCACACTTTTCTCTAAGTCCAGCTTTTAAGAAAATAAGGCTAGGAGTGTACACAATATAAAAATGTTTTAGAATGGTCTTGGCGATACACCGATGTTGTAGGCACACAAAAAAACATTAAGGTAATTTAACCTGTGATAAACCAAATTTCTAATCAGAATTAACATTTCTGATCAGAATTAACATTTCTGATCAGAATTAACATTTCTGATCAGAAAAGACATTTCTGTTCAGAAGAGACGTTTCTGATCAGAATAAACATTTGTGATCAAAATAAACATTTCTGATCAGAATAAACATTTGTGATCAGAATAAACATTTGTGATCAGAATAAACATTTGTGATCAGAATAAACATTTGTGATCAGAATAAACATTTGTGATCAGAAGAGACATTCTTTGATCATTTCACTGAAGAGAATTTGATTAACAAAGCTGGAACATGATAACTTACACAATCTAACATCAGGAGAATCTTTCCATTGAGGAAAACACATTATCACTAAAAGTTTAAATTGACCAGAAGATGCATTTTACCTTTTTCTGCACAGAATCCAACAAAATTTGTGCCTACACAGCCTAAGCCCATGATATGATCCATCCAGGAAAGTGCTCAACCCTTAGAGGTCATACAGCACCTGTGGAATAGGAGGCATTCAAAGTAGATTCTAGCTAGGGGAAGATAAATCCAGTTCCTTGGATCAAGAGCCCCTCACGAAAGTCAAGGGTAAAATACTGCAATAAGGTAAAATAATAATATAGTATTTCTAAATTAAAAGTGGCCAAATGGCATCTATACATTAAATCAGCGGAACTTAACGTTTTTATGTTAGGTAAAAAGACACAAATGCAACTAATGTGACATTTTATCGTGGCATTAGTTGCCACAATATGTTCCCATAATCCCTTCACCAGAGTGTGGACATCATCATCACAACCAGTCGTACTCGGTACCAGTATGACTTCAAAAGATGTCAATAGCTTGGTTCTACTTTACATATGGACAGCTAGGAACGGAACTGCTGATACTTTGCAATAATAATAATAATAATAATAATAATAATAATAATAATAATAATAATAATAATATCTTTATTTACTGCAGGTACACCAACAGACCCCTGGCAGTCTTCAAGCTGGCACTGGACAAGCACCTAAAGTCGGTTCCTGACCAGCCGGGCTGTGGCTCGTACGTTGGTTTGCGTGCAGCCAGCAGCAACAGCCTGGTTGATCAGGCTCTGATCCACCAGGAGGCCTGGTCACAGATCGGGCCGCGGGGGCGTTGACCCCCGGAACTCTCTCCAGGTAAACTCCAGGTACATGTACAAGGTATACAGTCTTAGCTGACATTAATGACATACTACTATATAGAAAGCCACTTGTTATGCTAAGCATTTCGGGCAAATTAGGTCAGTGTCCCAGGATGCGACCCACACCAGTCGACTAACACCCAGGTACCCATTTTACTTATGGGGAACGCAGACAACAGGTGTAAAGAAACACGCCCAATGTTTCTACCCAGGCTGGGAATCGAACCCAGCGAGAGATCGTGTCCCATACCCCTGTGACTTGGTTCCCATACCTAAAGTGGTGTGGTACCCCCTAGTTAAGAGCCCCAGCATTAAATATACTAACCATATTCTAAGTGGGACAACAGCAGTAAAATTTTGAAGGTGATCAGAGGAGCCTGTCTCCACCTACCATACAGTAACAAAAATTTGGGAATGGCCCAGGTAGCAGTGTACATGAGTCACTCGTACATGATAATAGTCCCATGAATCTTGCCCAAGATACATTACACATGCGTTCAAAATTTAAAGACTATCGAATAAGGCATTCTAGAGTAAAAAGGAAAATTTGTGAAACCCAAACAAAAAGTCTCTCCTCGTTAAGCTTAAGATAAGAGATATAAATCTGCGGATTACTTTGTAAGTGTCAAGTTAAGTTTTAATAAAGTTTATCCACTACCCTTCCCACTCATCCCTCCCATCCACGACCCTCAGCCCTCCCACTCATCCCTCCCATCCACGACCCTTAACCCTCCCACTCATCCCTCCCATCCGCGACCCTCAGCCCTCCCACTCATCCCTCCCATCCACGACCCTCAGCCCTCCCACTCATCCCTCCCATCCACGACCCTCAGCCTTCCCACTCATCCCTCCCATCCACGACCCTCAGCCTTCCCACTCATCCCTCCCATCCACGACCCTCAGCCCTCCCACTCATCCCTCCCATCCACGACCCTCAGCCCTCCCACTCATCCCTCCCATCCACGACCCTCAGCCCTCCCACTCATCCCTCCCATCCACGACCCTCAGCCTTCCCACTCATCCCTCCCATCCACGACCCTCAGCCTTCCCACTCATCCCTCCCATCCACGACCCTCAGCCCTCCCACTCATCCCTCCCATCCACGACCCTCAGCCCTCCCACTCATCCCTCCCATCCACGACCCTCAGCCCTCCCACTCATCTCTCCCATCCACGACCCTCAGCCCTCCCACTCATCCCTCCCATCCACGACCCTCAGCCCTCCCACTCATCTCTCCCATCCAGGACCCTCAGCCCCCCCACTCATCCCTCCCATCCACGACCCTCAGCCCTCCCACTCATCTCTCCCATCCAGGACCCTCAGCCCTCCCACTCATCTCTCCCATCCACTACCCTCAGCCCTCCCACTCATCCCTCCCATCCACGACCCTTAACCCTCCCACTCATCCCTCCCATCCACGACCCTCAGCCCTCCCACTCATCCCTCCCATCCACGACCCTCAGCCCTCCCACTCATCCCTCCCATTCACTACCCTCAGCCCTCCCACTCATCCCTCCCATCCACGACCCTTAACCCTCCCACTCATCCCTCCCATCCACGACCCTCAGCCCTCCCACTCATTCCTCCCATCCACTACCCTCAGCCCTCCCACTCATCCCTCCCATTCACGACCCTCAGCCCTCCCACTCATCCCTCCCATCCACGACCCTTAACCCTCCCACTCATCCCTCCCATCCACGACCCTTAACCCTCCCACTCATCCCTATAATCCACTACCCTCAGCCCTCTCACTCATCCGTCCCATCCACGACCCTCAGCCCTCCCACTCATCCCTCCATCCACGACCCTCAGCCCTCCCACTCATCCCTACAATCCACTACCCTCAGCCCTCCCACTCATCCGTCCCATCCACGACCCTCAGCCCTCCCACTCATCCCTCCCATCCACGACCCTCAGCCCTCTCACTCATCCGTCCCATCCACGACCCTCAGCCCTCCCACTCATCCCTCCCATCCACGACCCTCAGCCCTCTCACTCATCCGTCCCATCCACGACCCTCAGCCTTCCCACTCATCCCTCCCATCCACGACCTTTATCCCTCCCACTCATCCCTCCCATCCACGACCCTCAGCCCTCCCACTCATCCCTCCCATCCACGACCCTCAGCCCTCCCACTCATCCCTCCCATCCACGACCCTTAACCCTCCCACTCATCCCTCCCATCCACGACCCTTAACCCTCCCACTCATCCCTACAATCCACTACCCTCAGCCCTCTCACTCATCCGTCCCATCCACGACCCTCAGCCCTCCCACTCATCCCTCCATCCACGACCCTCAGCCCTCCCACTCATCCCTACAATCCACTACCCTCAGCCCTCCCACTCATCCGTCCCATCCACGACCCTCAGCCCTCCCACTCATCCCTCCCATCCACGACCCTCAGCCCTCTCACTCATCCGTCCCATCCACGACCCTCAGCCCTCCCACTCATCCCTCCCATCCACGACCCTCAGCCCTCTCACTCATCCGTCCCATCCACGACCCTCAGCCTTCCCACTCATCCCTCCCATCCACGACCTTTAACCCTCCCACTCATCCCTCCCATCCACGACCCTCAGCCCTCCCACTCATCCCTCCCATCCACGACCCTCAGCCCTCCCACTCATCCCTCCCATCCACGACCCTCAGCCCTCCCATTCATCCCTCCCATCCACTACCCTCAGCCCTCCCATCCACGACCCTCAACCTTCCCACTCGTCCCTCCCATTCACGACCCTCAACCTTACCACTCATCCCTCTCGTCCACGACCCTCAACCCTCCCACTCATCCCTCTTATCCACGACCCTCAACCCTCCCACTCATCCCTCTTATCCACGACCCTCAACCCTCCCACTCATCCCTCTCATCCACGACCCTCAACCCTCCCACTCATCCCTCTCATCCACGACCCTAAACCCTCCCAACCATCCACGACCCTAAACCCTCCCAACCATCCACGACCCCCCTCAGTCCTCCCATTCTTCCCTCTCATCCACGACCCTCAACCCTCCCACTCATCCCTCTCATCCACGACCCCGCTCCACCCTCCCACCCATCCTTCTCATCCACGACCCTCAACCCTCCCTCTCACCCACCACCCTCAATCCTCCCACCCACCCCCTCTCATCCACATCCCCTTCACCCTCCCCACTTATCGTCCTCATACACTTCCCCTCATATTTCACCTGCTTCCCCTCGCCCGGGTAAAATCTTACCTCCGACGTCCAATTTGAATGAAACTTGGAATTCAGAACGTTTTAATTTGTCTTTCTTCTGATGGAGTGATTTATATTCATGAAATATATTTTTTTTTTATTCCAGAGAGGTTATTTTAGGTCATCTCAGGTGGGAGGCAGACACAAGAGGAGGTGCACAGTACTGACCTTGAAGTCTACATTCATGTTACTGCTGCGTCTGCATGAACTACGGACCACTCAACTCATCCTTGCAAATTCCAAGTACAGTACATTTCTAATATACGTTTTGCAGCAAATTTATCGATTTACGTTAATTAGGTCAGTTTATTTTGTGTTAGGATTAGTTAGGTTAGATTCTAATCTATTAATAAAAAGAATAACCGATTATAGTGCACCACAGCACCAATAAAACTGTCGTGACCCGCCCAGAGAAAATTAGCAAAACCAAATGGTTGTAATCATAACTATGATTTTTAAAGAGGTTGACCGGTAAGCCAGCGGAATCCTCAGTCAGACGACCAAAAGTTCCAGCTGTGGGTCATCATATGACTAAGACCCACGTCAGGAACCACTTATCCTGTTTCCTGACAAACATTATACCTACCTACCTGCCAAGAGAAAAGGGTGACCCATCAAGTTATATATATATATATATATATATATATATATATATATATATATATATATATATATATATATATATATATATATATATATATATATATATATATATATATGTATATATATATATATATATATATATATATATATATATATATATATATATATATATATATATATATATATATATATATATATATATATATATATATATATAAGAGCATGGGTTGAACAACAGAAAAAAGAGGACAAATTTCATAGGAGGTTTTTAATGGAACATCATTTAACTTCATGTAGCATTTCACTGGTCCACCTTGAAGGATCGGACATCATTGTCGCCAGTTATACGCTTTATGATCCCAGTTGGTTTAGGGTTTTTGAACTTCATAAAGTCTAGCCACATGATTTGATAAAATAACAAAAAAACCTGTTTCAAAACTTGTGTTTAGTTCACTACTAGCGCTCTTGGTAGCACCATCTCATCTTCAATAGCAGCACTCTTGAAAGCAACATCTCATATTCACTAACAGCATTCTTGGTAGCGACACCACATCTTCACAGCCAGCACTCTGGGTAGCAACACCTCCTGTTCACTAGCAGCATTCATGTTAGCAACACCTCATCTTTACAACCCTTCAATTTCACTAGTAGCACTCTTGCTAGCCACTAATCATCTTCACTGGAAATATTCCTTGCAGCAGTCGCTTATCTTCACAATCAGCACTTTTGGTAGCAATCCCTCATCTTCACTACCAGCGCTCCTGGTAGCATCCCCTCATCTTCGCCGCCAGAAGTAGTGTAAGCAACCCCCTTATCTTCACTACTAGGACTCTTGGTAGCAACTCCTCATCCTCTCTATCAGCACTCTTTTCAGCAACAGTTACAAATGCGTCGTCTATTAGCATAGACATCTACCAGAGAATACTAGGTCAGCTTATTGATACCCCTCTAGCATCTAGCCTATTTCTGGCTTAATAACAGTTTGGCATTACTCATTCTGGACTCTTTACTGTAGCATACTGAACTTATAATTGCATGAGTTTAACATGTTTGACAAACTCTTTTGAACAATTTGGAATTGCAATGAGGAGAATAACCACCAACCAAAAAAAGTTTGAGAACTTTAATGTAGGCAAAAAATAGATGTCTGAGTTTAATAACATTTACAGCCACAAATAATGCAGCGCTTCAGTAAATTATTGATTATTATGTGTATCCAGTCTTTCTGTACATTTTATTTAAACTGTTTTTATCACTTTTCTTAAAATACTGTTCATTGTTATACTCTTAATGATAAGTTGTATCATCTCGTACCTTACTATACTTTATTGTTCTTGAAAGTACTGTAAAAAGTATTGTGTATGTGTAGTGTGCTCGTCAAGATTCAACTTAAAACTTACCTACAATAGCAAAAAGTCCCTAAGTAGACTTAACTTCCGATCAAAAGAAAGGCGTGAAGCACAGTTTGCTTGAACAGTAAGATGACCAGTTCGCCAGAAAGCAATATTCACGAAGCAGCCGTGAGAAGCAACAGACAAGGACGGAGACACAAAAACGACCCTACATTCAAAGCAAGAATTCCCAAATTACCGAATCTAGGCTCAGTATCTTCCAACCTCGATTACAACAGTGCATAGCTGTCAATCAGACCAAAAGTCTAGGGTCAGATTCGAGACTTGAAGAATAGCGTCTTACAACACAACCTCAAAAACTGCCTTCTAAATATGACTTTGTAAACAGAGCTGCACATAGTACGAGATGTTTATTCCGGCTCAACAACATATGCGGACTGTACCAGAAAAATGAGTCTACATATCAAGAGCAGAAGAAAACAGCGTTCTCCAAGACAGAGTAAAGAGGAGAGGTGTTGTAGATGAATGGTTCAGAGAACCGACAAGTTGATAAATTAGACACATGTGCAACACTTGGGTATATTTAATGAGGAAACGTTTCGCCACACAGTGGCTTCATCAGTCCATACAAAGGAGAACGGTAAAGAACAAAAGGAGTTTGAGGTAATCACTCCCTCAGCCTTGAGTCGATGTGGTCAGTCCAGGAGAGGTGTTGCCTCAATGATGTCCAGCCAGGAAAATAGAATGAAACAGTGGCCGTAGGTGTGATATCAGATACTCTCCTGATTTTCTTCTCATCCCAGAAGGTAAACAAATGAACTAGTAGTCTCGTAACGCAGGTAGCCAACCAACTCTTGAACCTCCGAACACAGAAGGTGTAATTAACGTGTTGCATCCTACCAAACAAATGTAGCTAAAGATATAAAACAAATAATACTATTAAGCGCGATCTTTTCGCTTTAACTGTTAACGAAGATAACAACATGAAACTTGATTAAATAGGATAATAAATAACAAAAAAAGGACAATACCGTGACTGGAACAACACACAAATAACCTGCACATAGGCTTGCAGACACCAACAATGCTCTTTTCTGTCATGTCAGAGATCACAGTCATCCTATTGACTGGTCTTCTGCTAAAACTGTCTTCCCTATTTCTAACTTTCACAGTCACCGTCTGGTTGAATCCTTCCTTATACACAACTTTCCTTGTATAAATCTTAGTCCTGGCTTTGTCTCTGTAGATGCCTTCCTCTCCCACTACATTGTAAAATGCTCCAAACTTCAGAATACCCGTGACTTAACCTGATTTTTTTTCTCCTTCTCCCTCTTCCCCTTTCCTCTTTCTCCTCTGAGTTCTCTTTCTTCTGCTTTGGGTATTTGGTTCTTTATTATTTATTTCCCCCCTCTGTACTTTTGTTTCTACCCTTTCTGGGCCCCTAGCACCCTTGCAGTGCTCCTCTTTCTCAGTCTTCGACTGACTCCACTACTACTACTACCTCTACTTCTCTACTTCCTTTCCTACTACTTTCCTTGTTCCGTCCCTGTCTGCTGGCCTATATATACTGCCTTCTCTCCTTTCTGTCAATGTGACTTCGTAAATGGTCCAAGTTGGACTGAAACGTCGTCGTAAGCTCCTCTCTCCTATGTGCGGGTTATTTGTGTATGATAATAAATACAGAATTGCGTCATTTTTTCCAAAGATACCACACCAACCCACCAATTACACTACCACCACCTCTCATGTTATGACCCCTTCATCTACACTACCACCACCTCTCATGTTATGACCCCTTCATCTACACTACCACCACCTCTCATGTTATGATCCCTTCATCCACATTACCACCGATCCTGTTAGTAACCCCTTCATCTACGCTACTACTTCTCCTGTTAATAACCCCTTTCATCCACACTACCCTTCTCCTGTTAGTAACCCCTTCATCTACACTACCACCTCTCCCTTCATCTACACTAGGAACAATCTTGGAAGCAACTAATCATCTTCATTAGCAGCACACCTGACAGCAACACCCGTCATCTTCACTACCAGCACTCCTTTTAGATACCCGTCATCTTCACTACCAGCACTCCTTTTAGATACCCGTCATCTTCACTACCAGCACTCCTTTTAGATACCCTTCATCTTCACTACCAGCAGTCCTTTTAGATACCCTTCATCTTCACTACCAGCACTCCTTTTAGATACCCTTCATCTTCACTACCAGCACTCCTTTTAGATACCCGTCATCTTCACTACCAGCACTCCTTTTAGATACCCGTCATCTTCACTACCAGCAGTCCTTTTAGATACCCTTCATCTTCACTACCAGCACTCCTTTTAGATACCCTTCATCTTCACTTCCAACACTCCTTTTAGATACCCGTCATCTTCACTACCAGCACTCCTTTTAGATACCCGTCATCTTCACTACCAGCACTCCTTTTAGATACCCTTCATCTTCACTACCAGCAGTCCTTTTAGATACCCTTCATCTTCACTACCAGCACTCCTTTTAGATACCCTTCATCTTCACTTCCAACACTCCTTTTAGATACCCGTCATCTTCACTACCAGCACTCCTTTTAGATACCCTTCATCTTCACTACCAACACTCCTTTTAGATACCCTTCATCTTCACTACCAGCACTCCTTTTAGATACCCTTCATCTTCACTTCCAGCACTCCTTTTAGATACCCTTCATCTTCACTTCCAACACTCCTTTTAGATACCCGTCATCTTCATTACCAGCACTCCTTTTAGATACCCGTCATCTTCATTACCAGCACTCCTTTTAGATACCCTTCATCTTCACTACCAGCAGTTCTTTTAGATACCCTTCATCTTCACTACCAGCAGTCCTTTAAGATACCCTTCATCTTCACTACCAGCACTCCTGTTAGATACGCGTCATCTTCACTACCAGCACTCCTGTTAGATACGCGTCATCAGCACACTTGGAAGCAGCTCACCATCATATAACTACCTGCACTCTCATAGCAAATTCCTTACCTTCATTACCAGTATTCCTGGTAGCAGCCCATCATCTCCACTAGTAGCACTCATGGTAGCAACCTCTCATCCTCACTACGGGTACCTGGGTATTTGCGTCCTGTACGATTTTGTCCTGGTCAAATGCATGCAGGGCGTTGGTGTCCCTGGACATTTACGGTCGTGTTTTTTTTTTTTTTTTGCGTCCCGGTAATTTGCGTCTTACTCTATTTAACTATTACTGGGTAACAAATCCCATGTTACATATGCTAAGCCTCTTAACTCAAAAAACAACCGTCTAATCAGTTAGGGTAATTGTAGGCAAATAATGGGTGCCTCGTTTGCGACTGACCTACTTATAAAC
Organism: Cherax quadricarinatus; assembly: GCF_038502225.1. Classification (NCBI taxonomy): domain Eukaryota; kingdom Metazoa; phylum Arthropoda; class Malacostraca; order Decapoda; family Parastacidae; genus Cherax; species Cherax quadricarinatus. Next base: position 24,951,254 of record NC_091330.1, on the reverse strand, counting down.
AACCCCCCACAAAACAGGATGATTCACTGGAGTACGTGCAATTGTTATAAATAAACATGTATATATTTTATGAAATATACATATTTTGGTATGGAAATGTTCAGGACACAAATTTATAAAAATAAAAAATTACATCCAATATGAAATATACATATATTTGGACACAATATGTATATTTCATGAATTATACATATATTGAAACACAATATATGTATATTTCATGAAAGATACATGTACTGGGACACAATATATGTATCTTTCACGAAATATACATATGTTGGTTATCAATGCACACGCAAACAGGCAATCTTAAAAATGCAGAACAAGTCACATGTGGGTGGAAATCATTAGATCTAGATCTTTCGCACTCTCGTGCGTCATCAGAAGCTATGCAATGTTGCAAGACAGCAACAAATAGGAGGGGAAATTCTCTGAGGCAAGGCAGATGGTATCAGTGGTAGCCCATGTCACAGAGTGAGGGCCACCACCGACCCCAGCACGTACCTCCCGTCCCCTCACACCCTTCTGGGGTAAGGGGAAGTAGGTACCTCAGAGGTTTACAGAAAGCAAGTTACCGAATATTGAGGAAACGCAATAGTCAACCCGAAACTGCATCTAATCGACATCAACTGGTCTATTAACATATGGAATCATTTGATCTAAGTGGTTGCTGTCTTGCATCATTGCATAGCTCCTGACAACGCATTAGCGGGCAAAAGATCCAGAGCTAAAGATTTCCATCCCCATGTGGCTTGTTCTGCATATATTGGTATAGGACACAAAGACGTTTAAAATAAAAAATTACATCTTATATAAAATGCACATTTATTGGAACACAAATGTCTGGAACGTAAGAAACCGGATGCAAATATCCAGGGATACAGTTGTCCAGGACGCAATTGGCCTGTCACCCTTCACTACCACCACTCTTGAAAGCAACCCATCACCCATTATCAACACTCCTGGTAGTAACCTCCTCATTTTCACTACCGACACTCTTGATAGCAGCCCCTCATCTTCACCACGAGCACTCTTCGTAGCAACACCTCATCTTCACTACCAGCACTTTTGGTAGGAGCCCAGCATCATCACTACTAACACTCTTGGTACCAACTCATCTTCAGTACCAGCACTCTTATATTTACTACCAACAGTCTTGGTAGCATCCGCTCATCTTCACTATCAGCACTATCAGTCCTTCAAGTAGCAAAGCTTCATCTTCGCTACCTGCACTCCTGGTATTACCAGGCTGGTAATCTCCTTTCAGTTTCACATCCAGCAGTCCTGGAAGCATCCTCTCACCTTCAACAAAATTGAGAAATTACAAGTTAATAATAATAAATAATGATTATATAACAATAAAGACAAGTGTAGCGTCTTGATAATAATAATAATAATAATAATAATAATAATAATAATAATAATAATAATAATAATAACAATAATAATAATATCAAAGACCTCGTATTAAAATAATGAAGATGACCTTTGTTGAGATTTTGGAGATTTATCTGTATGCCAGTAAATGGTAGCTAATCTGAGACAATCATTCACAACTCACGTTCTTTTTCATAGTAAATTATACTTCCATTAAGTCTTTTTAGTGTCTATAGTAAGCATCTTCAGCTATGTTTATAATGACATCAATGATTGATTCCTCTTACAATAAATATTGTTAAAGTTACTCTTATTTCCATATTAATTAACGTAAATTGCCATAATAAGTTGTATTATATAAATTTTATAATTTTTCTACATGTGCATGTTTTTAGTCGAATTAACACCGAATTTCCTGAGTTGTGTGCAGCTTGGGAGGAGCAGGTTCCAGCATCCCGCTCAGATGGCTTCCAAGATGAGCCCAGACTGTATCCACGCTGGTGGATGCCACATATCTGTCTGGATTTTGAAGTTACCACACTATTCCTGATGGTTGATCTAAGTTCCAGTTTTGTGTTGATAATAGTGTTAAAGTAGTCATAAGCTAATATATCGTTATGGACGAGGTATTAATTGATGCTCTAATATTTAATATGCTATTTTCCATTTTAATTCATTTAATTAAAAATTTGCATATGTAAATTTTATAAACATTTCGAATTAGTGTTTTTTATTATTATCTACCCCTAATTAACATATTTAATAGGCCTTAAGCGATAGAGTGGTTCAGTTTGGATCAGCTTTTATTAAACAAATTTGGATACATTTGCAGTGTGCCGCTGCCCTGTTCTATATAACAGTTACGCAGTGGGACCAAAAACTGTGTTTCCCTGTTATACTCCATCACGAAGCATGAGGCTCATGCAAGGTGTTGAAATCTGTCAGTCTGAGCTGGGAGACTTCAGCAGGGCAAAGAGAATGTAGTCGTATTCCCGTAAGGCTTCATCAGCTACGGCAGCTTCAAGAGTTTATTTGCAACATAGCTGGAGTTACTATCACTTGGGAATTGCCATCTCTCAGGATAGCCTCTCCCATGCACAGGAGAAATGGAATTTTTATGAAGATAGCTCTATCATCCCAGAGCGGGAGAAAGAGGAATTTTACGTAGGATACAGCGGAAAGAGAGAAAGAGTGGAAGAGAAATTTGGATGACAATATGTACATATATACATTTTATACCTAGGAATATATAGTGGCGATAGCCTTATGAAAAAAAAATTTTTTCTTATAATATAAAAAGGGCACATCACATCAGCAGTAGGCTGCTACTCTATTCTGTACGATAGTTTCATAGGTAAGGATTAGCGAATAGGGTTGCGGGGAGGGGAAGAGGCAGTGTCGGACCTACATTTTGGGGCCCGGAAGCTTGAGCTCTTAAGAACATAAGAACATAAGAAAGAAGGAACACTGCAGCAGGCCTACTGATCAATGCGGAGCAGGTCCATGTAACCCGCCCCCCCCCCCCCGGATTAGCCCATGACCCACGCAGTCTGGTCACCTCTACTCAAGGATGGAGCACGGCACCAGACCCAGCAGCACAAGCTAGTCAGGTCCAACTCACACCCACCCACACCCACCCACACCCACCCACACCCACCCACACCCACCCACACCCACCCACACCCACTCATGTATTTATCTAACCTATTTTTAAAACTACACAACGTTTTAGCCTGAATAACTGTACTCGGGAGTTTGTTCCACTCATCCACAACTCTATTACCAAACCAGTGCTTTCCTATATCCTTCCTGAATCTGAATTTTTCCAACTTGAAACCATTGCTGCGAGTCCTGTCTTGGCTGGAAATTTTCAGCACGCTATTTACATCTACTTTATTTATTTCTGTTTTCCATTTATACACCTCAATTCCCGTAATTCTACACCTTTCGAGAGAGTGCAGATTCAGGGCCTCCAGTCTATCCTCATAGGGAAGATTTCTGATACATGGGATCATCTTTGTTATCCTCCTCTGTACGTTTTCCAGAGCATTTATATCCATTCTGTAATACGGTGACCAGAACTGAGCAGCATAGTCTATAAATTAGACACATGTGCAACTCTTGAGTATCTTTATTGAGGAAACGTTTCGCCACACAGTGGCTTCATCAGTCCATACAAAGGAGAAACGTGAAAAACAGGAGGAGAATAAGGTAATCAGTCCCTCAACCTTGAATCGATGTGGTTAGTCCATCAATCTTGAATTGAATACAGCATATCTGCGGAGAAGTAGCTTATATACCGTAGGCAGGAGAGGTGCAGCAGTCGCTGAAAAATCTTTTGACACTGGCACGAAGGGCTCAAGTACAAACTCTGCACTAACTTTAACCTGCCTCTCACTACTCGTAAACTCCTCTGCAACCTAGACGGCCGTACCATGAAAATCAAATTCCAAGGCTATTACTCTGACTACTTCACACTAAATGCTGGAGTACCCCAGGGATTTGTCCTCTCCCCTACCCTCTACATTTTATACACTAACGACATTCCAACACCTGTATACCACAACTCCATCACACTAGCCTATGCAGACGACATTACACAACTCATCACTCATGCCAATATAGATACACTCACACACAAAACACAAAATGACGTCGACAGGATAGCCATCTGGGAACAAAAATGGAGGATCAAAACCAATGCAGCTAAATCCAGCATTACATATTTTAACTACAGGAAACGTGATCCTCCATTACCTGTCGAGCTCAGAACAGCTGACACCCGCACTTACATCCCCATCACACAATCTTTCACTGTCCTTGGCGTTAATCTTGACTGCCTTCTTCGTTTACACGGACACCTTCACTCAAGGCATGCAATAGCTAGTAAAGCCCTTGCGGGCCTCTACAAGCTGAAACATGCCTCTCAACGCACCAAACTACACCTCTACAAATCCCTAATACGTCCTCTGATAACTTACTCTCCTCTAGCCCTCTCTCTCACAGCAAAAACAAACTTACTTAAACTGCAGCGTGTCCAGAACAAGGCGCTGCGCTGGGTGCATGATGTCAGATGGGAGGACTTCGCCACAAGCGAGTCTCTCCATGCCCAATTAAACATCCCTGCGCTGAATTTGTACTGGAAGACGCTCAGTGACAGACAGATAGACAAACTTGAGACACGACATGACTACTGGACCTCTCTCCTTGACGAAGACATCCGCAGACCCACAAACCAACACAACCTTTTCTACTCCTTGCATGATCTTGCTCCTAACCCAATTTACAAATAACCTTGGATTCTCTGACAGGTACCTTCTGTGACAGGTACCATTCTCTGACCCACGTTTACCTTAGCCTTAGGGTTAAGACATGGCTCAATTCTACACTCCTCTCTAGCACTAATCTTCACCTGTCCCGTCCTCCCCGCTCACCCCACCGGAGTCCCAACAGAAGAGCCTGAATTTCTGTTCTCAATATCTGTCCCACGATAGCCTTCGCTGCTGGGTTAAGCCCTGGCTCTATTTCTACGACTAAGAACACTCCTCTCCAGCACTATTCTTCGTCTGTCCCGTCTTCCCTGCTCATCCCATTTGGGATCTTACTTGAACTTTCGTTCGTTCGTACAGTGTGTGTGGGGGGAGGGGGGAGGAGGGAGAAGGGTGACAGCTACACAGGGATGCCTCTGTATTAGCCCTCATACTGTGTATAATTATTCAAATCAAAGTGCCTACCCCACCTTATGAATGCATCGCGTTATGTTAAATCTGCCATACGAAGCATTTGAATGCAAAAATTTTGCCTCGCCTCACGATAAAAAACTCGCCTTACGTGATTCGTCCGGGACGCGTCCTACATGTGGCCTCAGCGCCAGTGTTTACAAGCCAGCCAGTGCACATACATTCGGTACATTTCACATTATCCTCGTGTTTTTAGTGCTTGTAACTGCAAAATAAGTCACCATGGACCCCTAGAAAGCTTCTAGTGCCATCCCTGTGGTAAAAAGGGCGAGAATTAGTATGGAATTGAAAAAAGAGATTAAGGAAATGTGTGCAAAGTGAGTTGAACTGCAAACCTTTACGGATGAAAATCACCCTGACACAGCTACTGCAAGCCATGTTGGCAACCTGTACAATGACAATGTTATGGCCCATTTTAGGAAAGTCTTAAAGGAACGAGAGGTACAAAGCTCTATGGACAGATTTGTTGTGTGACAGAGATCCAGTGACTCTCAGGCTGGTACTAGTGGCATTAAAAGAAGAAGGAAAGTAACCCGGAAAAGGACCTTGCTCCCTCAAGTCCTAATGGAAGGGGATTCCCCTTCTAAACAATAACTTCCACACTCTCCCCTCCTCCCATCCCATCAATCATCACCAGATCTTCAATAAAGGTAAGTGTCATGTATTCTATTCTTATTAGAGTAGTAATTGTGCATGTCTTCTTCAGTTTCTGTGTATTAAAATTAATATTTCACGTGGTAAAAAAATTTTTTTTTTCTTACTTTGGGGTGTCAGGAACGGATTAATTTGATTTCCATTATTTCTTATGGGGAAAATTAATTCGGTTAACAACAATTTCGGCTTATGATTAGCTCTCTGGAACAGATTAATATCGTAAGGCGGGGTCATATTAATAGAAATACAGCACATTCGACCCGGGGGAAACCCATCTTGAATGGAGGTAATCCCAGATCACAGAAAGTGAGAGGAGTCATTAGAAAATTCATTTTAAGTAGTTCGTATGACTAAGCCTGAAGGTATTTTCAGCGAGGGTCTATGTAACAAAAAGGAAATGTTGGAATAGAAGAATGTTAATATATTAGTAAATTGAGGGGAAGCGCCAAACCCGTAGGGGTCATTCTGCGTTTGGGAAATGAGGAGTAATTAGATTAATCCTTGGAAGGGAGCAAGAGCCTGTTACCTGCATCACGGAACTTCCCATGAATTGTAGAGCAGTAAGAACCCTTTGTACAGGACTTGTTATTGTTACTCTTACGTAGTTATGAAGAGGCTGAGCGTGTTATTGTTACTTCTTATAGATAGAGTGGTTAAAATCCTTTTTTTAACACAACGGCCGTTTCCCACCAAGGCAGAGTGGGAAACGGCCGATGTATTAAGAAGGAACACTTTCATCACTCATTCCATCACTGTCTTGATAAACTAGACACATGTGCAACTCTTGGGTATCTTTATTGAGGAAACGTTTCGCCATACAGTGGCTTCATAAGTCCATACAAAGGAGAATTGTGAAGAACAGGAGGAGTTTGAGGTAATCAGTCCCTCAACCTTGAGTCGATGTGATCAGTCCATCAATCTTGAAAAGAATACAGCATATGTGCAAAGAAGTGGCTTATATACTGTAGGTAGGTGGAGAGGTGCAGCAGTCGTAGGTGGTGTCACATTTGCCCAGTATGGAAGTAGGTCGTGCCCAAGGGTTAGGCAAGCGAAGAATTCCCAAGTATTAAGATCCCAAGAAGTTGCAGTGTCTGACAGGATTGTAGATGAATGGTTCACAGAACCGACACGTTCATAAATTATATATCAACGTGTCGGTTCTCTGAACCATTCATCTACATCACTGTCTTGCCAGATGCATGCGTACACTACAGTTCAGAAACTGAAATATATATCAACACCCCTCCTTTAAAGTGCAGGTACTGTACTACCCCCCTCCAGGAATCAAGTTCGGCTAACTGGTTTCCCTGAATCCATTCATAAATATTACCTTGCTCACACTCCAACAGCACGTCAAGTCATAAAAACCATTTACCTCCACGTGCTCCTATATAACATACTCACGCAGGCTTGATGGAAGTCTAAGCCCCTCGCACACAAAACCATTACCCCCCTTCCCTCAGCCTTCCCAAAGACGACATCTTACCCCGCCTTCCTTCCCCTACAGTTTCATACACCTTCCAATTCATTCTATTTTGTTTAAATTGTAAAGAGAAGGAAGGTATTTAGTAGACTTCAGGTAGTTGGGAATAACGAAGTATCTGAGGGAGTAGCAGCTCCACGCTAGTTAGTCCCTCAAGGGGATTCTTAATGTCCACTAAGACGCCGCCTCAATAAAGGTCATCCTCAAATATCTGTTTTATATATTACACTGGTTGATAAAGTGAAGAAAGCGTGTACTGGTTATCTAGTGAAAGGGAGGACTAGACCAGTGGAACAGCCTGCCACCACAACACCTGTATCAATAGCTCAACATTTATCGTGTCCTTTACTCTGTCCACACAGTGCAATAGAAGATTGTCTGGTCCTGGTCTGTACAAGCCGGAGGCATAGTAAATGGTGCACTGAAATCCCTGAAAAAGGAATTATTAAAGTGAGGTTTCTTGGGTTTAGTCCCTACTGTTCATTAAAGCTGGCCTGAGTGGGACCTGGTTAAGACACAGACGAGGTTGAGAGAAATTCAGCTTAGCTGAAGTTCTGAAGAAAAAGTTTCAAGAGTCCTGGGTGTTCGGTCCAGTGGTGTTAGAGAAACATGTCCAGCACCTCTCTCTCCTGGTCACCTTTACATTTTCTACTGTTTCTGCCACGCTCTCTCAAAAACGAGCTTTGCCTCCTAGTATCTGTACTCTTGACTCCTCTGCCTTCAAATTGCGCGCCCAAGTCATTACGGAAGACATGTGAAGCAGAAACAAAGAAAGTGGAGAAGGGAAAAGAGGGGAGAGATAACGGTATGACACGAATACTCGGAATCAAGGGTAAGTGTTTAGTACGATAACCTTTGACACAAATATTTCGTGTCAAGTTTAGGGATGAAACTTGTGACTTGAACATTTAGTGTCTAATGGAGAATTTATCCTTATTTTGAAAACGCGAGAGTGAGAAGTTCGATGTTTTCATTATTGTATTTTTTTTTTATTTACATAAATGTGCGTTTAATGTCGGTAGTATCTCCTCTGTACTTGATAGAGATCAAATGTTTCTTCTTCTCATGTGGACGTCGCAGCGCACCTGCGCAGAAGAGATTTGAAGCTAAAATGTGTGTGATGAAGTATGTTTAAGCTCGGAGGAAACAAAATAGGTAATGGAAGGGAATGAGGATTGTCGAATTATAATTTTTGTTGGGGGACAGGGGTGGGAGGAATATTTTCTGATAAGATACAGCATGCAGAGAAATTTTCAGTAAGACGTTTCGTGCAGGAATAGACTTAATCAAGTATGCAAAAACACACTGATACCCAGCCTAATAAGGCAAACGAGCACCCTGAGGTTAAGCAAGAGAGGAGTCAAAAGAGAGGCAATAAGAAAGGTATGTGGAGAGAGAAAGAGAAGGAGAGGAAGAGACAGAGACAGAGACAGACAGACAGACAGAGACAGAGTCAGGGAGACAGACAAAGACATAAACAGACAGAGAGAGAAAGCTCAAATAACATGCATATTTAGGTTCCCATGCGCCGGGAAGGGCTGGGAGAGCCCCGGGTAAAGGCATATAAATAACTAGTGGCTGGTCTCAGAATCCTCTTCTGGCGAATCACTTCTTTCCGCTCAGAAATATACAAGAAATAGAGGAATATGATGTGGGATATAAGACTTGATGCTCAATAATAACCCACATGGAGACAGAAACTTCTGAGTTTTTGTCTCCATGTGGGTTATTACTGAATATTGACAAGTGTTCATTACACTTTAGTTATCCATTGGATGTGATGTGGAATATGTGATGTGGGAAAATATTTTTACTCTATTTTGTGAATAACACTGTTTCCCTAATAATCCGCCGAATTTAAAACAACGATATTCAAAAGTGTAATGATAGATGGTCGGTGTGGGTGCTTGGTGTTATAGTCAGGTCATAGGAGAGGGTAGACGGGAGACGGGAGACGGGAGACGGGAGACGGGAGACGGGAGACAGGAGACGGGAGACGGGAGACGGGAGACGGGAGACGGGAGACGGGAGACGGAGTCTAGAAGACAATGGCGGCATCAAGTTACCACCTTGAAATGAGGTGTAATGTCCCAGAATATCCGAAAATACCTTTGCAGTAAAGTTACCTATAACATGCTTCTCTCTTTTGGAAAAATTTAAGGTATGTAACATTAACCCGTGTGGCAGCTTGTGAATGAGTGAGTGGAGGAAATATGTTAAAAGTTATGGCATTAATTGAAAAATTCAGTTAATTTTATCAAATTTATTTTTCTCTTTAAACGTAAAAAATAAAAACAATTTTTGAAACTATATAAATATGGCAGAATTTGTCATAAATTACCACCAAGTTTGGTTTTATATAAGGGGTAATGGAGGGCAAACAAAAAGTAAAAAATTAAGTAAATATTAATATGAGGGAATAAAAGCCTGTAAGTTGGAATTAAGGTATTTCAGCATCACAGGAGCCCGAAACAGTGATTCACCGACCGTCCTGCCATCTATTGGGCCGCTGTAAAGACGCAGATTTCTCCTGGTCTGCAATGATTGTTTTTAATCCTTGTAATACTGATCTTACCTGTTGGGTAAATCGCTTCACCTCCACTCTTCTGATCAGCTCTCGCTGCCGGCGTGGTCAGCAGCCTCTGTCTCATAACTGAGAGTAAGATCCACAACCACTTGGATATACTGAGTGGGAAATTGACGTTATTTCTCTCCCTAACATCTGAAGCGTACTATTGCTACTCAGGATTGACAAGATATTCTTGTTAACATCTTACAAGTCATACTGAAGATCGCAAACATCTTAGTCGACCAAAGGACGTATTCCATCTTATCTTCAATCCTGGAAGAAACAATCCAATCTATATTCTATTTTCTTGTCTCTTAATATCACTTAAACCTTCAGACGTATTATTTTATTGTATGTAATTAAATACATTGAAGAAGACATTATTATTCGACCTTATCAATCTCGTTTATTATATTTTATCATTCTTTTGATCAAGGACAACGTTTTTCCCTGACAAGTATAATTAACTCTAAAGTAAGATACTAGTCTTTAGTACTATACGGTTATTAGTAATGCTTTTTTTTTTTTTTTTTTTTTTTTTGTTTTTTTGAAGTGGCCTTTTTTTGAATTCCACATCTTAAAATTCCGATATTTGTGTTTGATGTCATTTACTGGAATACACGAGAGTTACTGAAATATGACTGTCCCAGTAATAACTTTTCTTATAAACACCTTCATTCTAAAATTTACCATTGGGTATGAAAAATGCTATCCTGCAGTTGTGAAAATACTAGTAATAAAGAGTAATGAGTCCAGCAAGGTGTTGGGTAGTGGTTAAATGAAGGTTGGGAAGCCCTGGATTCTGTGGTGTGGCCATGTCTGGATACTGTGGTGTGGCCATGTCTGGATACTGTGGTGTGGCCGTGTCTGGATACTGTGGTGTGGCCATGTCTGGATACTGTGGTGTGGCCATGTCTGGATACTGTGGTGTGGCCATGTCTGGCAGATATACCTGAACCACAGGTGTTGAGGGGGTATTGAATAAATGAGAATGTGTTCTGTGATGCGTGCAATAGTGGTGAATTGTGCTGCTGAATAATTACAAGCACCATTTCTTCGAAATTATTTCTCCTGGGATTATCTGCGTCCTTCAAGTTCTCAGAAAAATAACTTTAAGCTATTCACATGGGTGATATGTTATGAATATTTATTAAGCATTTGTAATAACTTTTACATTTAAAATAAAGATACCAACTGTTGCACATGTGTCTTACTCTTCAACCTGTCACGATAACATATATAATTTTCAAGATACTTGTCTAACACAATACAACGCTGTCTTGGTACAGTGAACATCATCAATCACATCATGAGTGAGAAGTGTTGCAATCCAGAGTGACCCTCTTAGCATGGACCAGTGGGCCCGCTGCTGTGTTCCTCAAACTCTTGACTTCTTATACCACTGATTCCCGCCTCACTTTTGGCAGTATTTAAGACTCCATTCTTATATCGCAGCTTTGTATTGTTCCAGCCTATTTCTCCAAGGTTGATGGACTTATTACCTCATTTTTTATTTCCCTACTACTAATGCTGCCTCTGTATTTGACTAAAGAATATTACTGTGCAACCGAAACGTTTTAGTCAACAATAAAGATACCGGTGCAACACTTGGGTATCTTTACTGTGGAACTGTTGCAGCAGCCAGTGGCTTTCTCAGTCCAATAATGAGAAAAGTGGTTGAAGATCCAAAGGAGTTTGAGATAATCAGTTACTCTGTATTGGACTCAGGAAGCCACTGGCCAGCGACACCTTTCACAATAAAATTTCCCAAGTGGTGCATAAGTATCTGATTCATTTGTCGGTTTTCTGAACTATTTATCCACAATAAAGATACCCTATTGTTACACAAGTGTTTAACTCTTCTGTATTTTATTGATAAAGTCACTGGTTGGTGACGCCTCTACATAATAAAGAAACTTAGTTGTTGTTCATCTCTAATGTATTATATACTAACGATTTTTGGATAAGGAGCTTATATATTGCAAACAGATGAGACGAAGCAATCAGAGGCTGCACCACCATGAAAAATAAACCACAGGTGGAAGTAGGTCATGCTTATAGGTTAGACAAGTATAGAATTCTCTGCATCAATATCACAACAACACCTTGGGATTCTAACCTACAGACATGATCTACTTCCACCTGAGGATTTTCCTACGGTAGCGCTGCCTCCAACTGCTTCGCATCACCTGTCTGCAGTATATACCCCCTCCCCCCTTGCTCTGCACATAGGCTTTGATCAAGATTAAGAGACTGAACACATCGACTCCAGACTGAGTGACTGATTACCTCAAACCAGATCTTACCTTCCACCACTCATTTCTGTACTGGACTAAGGAAACCACTGGCTGGCGAAATGCTTCCGTATTAAAGATGATCAAGTGATACACAAGCGTTTGTTTCCTCACATTCATCTATGTTGTAGAAGCCATTATTCAAGCTGATACACTGATAAGTGTCAGTTCCAGAATCCTGTATTTTGAAGTGTCTTCTTCGGTATTGAGTCATTGCACAATCGTAATTGATCAGGTGGTTGCAGAAGTTTCAGTGTGAAACAAGAGTGTTTTAAAGTGATCCCATATGCAGGTACATATATATGCAGATAGATATATCTACAGAAATGCGTGTGTGGTCTCTTGAAGGTGTCCCGTAGCCCAATTGGCTGTGCACTCACCTCACACATTGAGGTCCGTGGTTCGATCCCCGTTACGAGTGGAAAAATTGGACGTGTTGCCTTAAGACACTTGCTGTCGCTGTTCACCTAGCACTTAGTAGGTACCTGGATACTAGTCGACTGGTGTGGGTGGCATCCGTGAGACAAAATTAGCCTAAGTTGCCGGAAATGCTTTGTATACCAGGGGCTTTCTATATAGTTTGTCACTGATGTCAGCTAGTTCTTTGTCTGTATAAGTTGTATCATGTACTTGGAGAAATAAATATTATTATTATTATTATTATTATTATTATTATTATTATTATTATTATTATTATTATTATTATTATTATTATTATTACTATTATTATTATTATTATTATTATTATTATTATTATCCCAAGTATATATGATCACAGTATTTGCAAAGGATTGTGTATACTACTGTCTTGGTTTTGACTTCGTGGTGTCCCTTATTGGTGATGTCCTTGATTATAGCAGAGACGGTAATGAATGCTCGGAATTTGGTGTTGGAGAGAATCCTGGAGATGTGGTTTAACAATATAGTTGTTAGGGAGAACTATGCATCTTATTTCAGTCGTGTGTCGTCTATTTGAGTTGAAAATGTGTGCACAGCGCCTGTAGTCTACGATGAAATGACGAAGATCGTGAAGTTTAGAAAAGATCTGTCCTAGGATAGAGCATTCATCTTTAGCGAATTCATCTCTACACATACAAAGAGCACGTAGGAAGACGCTAATGATGACGTCGTATTTATAGTCTTGGTGTCGTGGTGCGAGCAGTAGTGGAGAAGATCGTGGTGACTGGTAGGTTTGTGGTAGACTTTGCAACATAGTTCAAGAACATCGAGAAAAGATACAGTGCCGTCGACCTCCTCCTCAAGTATGAACTTGATAGAGAGCTTGTGTTGGAGTGCAGAAATATTGAATTTTCTAGTGATTATGATGAATATGTCATCGACATAACGGAGCGCGGTAATCCAGAAGGGGATGATAGAGGATAACCTCTTCGTCAGAAGAGCACTGAATGGTGAACCTTTTTGAGGACCAAAAATCTGTTGAAATAAAAAAAATATCAAAAGAGAAACAGTTAATACCAATACATAGTTCAATATGATAAAGAAAATCGCTGACTGGAACGGGGAGGTCGAGGGTGTCGTCAATTTTTTGTCGCAGAAGATCGATGGTTTGGGCTCAGGGCACTTTGGTGGATAGAAATGTCATGTCTAGTCTGGAGACACCTAGATGATACACATGTACCTCATTTGTCTACCTGTCTGTTTCTTAAAACTATCATGAGGTAATATGTGTCAGTAGAGAGGTGAGCTGTGTCAGTAGTGAGGTGAGCTGTGTCAGTAGTGAGGTGAGCTGTGTCAGTAGTGAGGTGTGCTGTGTCAGTAGTGAGGTGAGCTGTGTCAGTAGTGAGGTGAGCTCTGTCAGTAGTGAGGTGAACTGGCAGTAGTGAGGTGAACTGTATCAGTAGTGAGGTGATTTGTTACAATTGTGAGGTAATCTGTGTCAGTAGTGAGGTGAACTGTGTCAGTAGTGAGGTGATCTGTGTCAGTAGTGAGGTGATCTGTGTCAGTAGTGAGGTGTGCTGTGTCAGTAGTGAGGTGACCTGTGTCAGTAGTGAGGTGTGCTGTATCAGTAGTGAGGTGATCTGTGTCAGTAGTGAGGTGAACTGTGTCAGTAGTGAGGTGTGCTGTGTCAGTAGTGAGGTGTGCTGTGTCAGTAGTGAGGTGAGCTGTGTCAGTAGTGAGGTATGCTGTGTCAGTAGTGAGGTGATCTGTGTCAGTAGTGAGGTGAGCTGTGTCAGTAGTGAGGTGAGCTGTGTCAGTAGTGAGGTGATCTGTGTCAGTAGTGAGGTGTGCTGTGTCAGTAGTGAGGTGAGCTGTGTCAGTAGTGAGGTGAGCTCTGTCAGTAGTGAGGTGAACTGGCAGTAGTGAGGTGAACTGTATCAGTAGTGAGGTGATTTGTTACAATTGTGAGGTAATCTGTGTCAGTAGTGAGGTGAACTGTGTCAGTAGTGAGGTGATCTGTGTCAGTAGTGAGGTGAGCTGTGTCAGTAGTGAGGTGATCTGTGTCAGTAGTGAGGTGTGCTGTGTCAGTAGTGAGGTGACCTGTGTCAGTAGTGAGGTGATCTGTGTCAGTAGTGAGGTGAACTGTGTCAGTAGTGAGGTGTGCTGTGTCAGTAGTGAGGTGTGCTGTGTCAGTAGTGAGGTGAGCTGTGTCAGTAGTGAGGTATGCTGTGTCAGTAGTGAGGTGATCTGTGTCAGTAGTGAGGTGATCTGTGTCAGTAGTGAGGTGAACTGTGTCAGTAGTGAGGTGTGCTGTGTCAGTAGTGAGGTGTGCTGTGTCAGTAGTGAGGTGAACTGTGTCAGTAGTGAGGTGAGCTGTGTCAGTAGTGAGGTGAGCTGTGTCAGTAGTGAGGGGAGCTGTGTCAGTAGTGAGGTGAGCTGTGTCAGTAGTGAGGTGAGCTGTGTCAGTAGTGAGGTGAGCTGTGTCAGTAGTGAGGTGAACTGTGTCAGTAGTGAGGTGAACTGTGTCAGTAGTGAGGTGATTTGTTACAATAGTTAGGTAATCTGTGTCGGTAGTTAGGTGATCTGTTTCAATAGAGAGGTGATCTGTGCCATGTGAAAACGTGCCTGAAGAGCTTTCTGTTGAGAAAAGTCATCAGGCTTTCCTTAACTTTGAACAACTATCTTCAGGTGAGGCAGAGTCAGATGAAGCTAAGATGTAGATTCAACTGCTTAAAGGAACGTGCAAAGATTATCCCCGGAAGAAAAATGTCAAGATCAGCCACGTCGATAATCGGATCAAAGATATAAGGAAGATGAAGGAAAAAAAGGTCTAGAAGACTGCTGTGGGGACTAAAAATTATGTTTCTGTGTTAACAGATTAGTGTGAGTCACGATCCTGGATATTCCAGTGAAGATCATCGAGAACGTCACGATGAACACTGCCAGAAAAACGCAAGAACATTGTTTTAGTTAAGAACAGTAAGATTAAATTTATGGATAGGGCGTTTTGTCTTAAATATAAGAAGAGGAGGACAAGGGTGTGTTTTCCTGAGGCTAGGATGCAGGCTACTGTTAGCCATCTTGGCATCATCATAAAAGGTAATGGGAACATACCTATTATCTGTCTCAGTGCTAGAGGCAACAATGTTGGCAGACATAAGAGTGAGGGCCTGATTAGCAAGTACGTTACATTTTATGGAGGAGAGGAGTTGAAAATGAATGGTTGCCCAGCAGGGCCGGATTTAGGGAGGAGCCTGGGCACGGGCCCCCACCATAAGGGGCCCCCACCAAATGATGAAAAATATTATGACACACTTTATACTGAGATCTGAATAGATCGCAAAATGAGAAAATGTATGTGGTGGGATTGTCATGTTGAGTCATCTGATCGCTGGTGTTGCATCTTCCGCGCCAGCGTGTCGTCAGCTGCATGGTGCGAGGATGACTCACAGCACATCATCATCCTGGGTGTGCAGGGCTCTGCAGTATGAATGACTGCTTGATCATGGTCAATATGTGAACAACAGTGTGGTAGTGAGAACCGGCTACGAACGAGCATGAAGCAAGGACGGCTTGTGAACCTGACGGTCATTAGAGACTTTTTCATCAGAAGAGCACGGTATGTACCTGGCTTATAATATTTTATCTGACTGAAGATAACTCCTCATAAGTCTGTACATTACTTTTGAGTTAATCTTGGAAATGAACCGAAAGGCTGCTAAAATACACTATAAATCCAACTTATTGTTTCATTTCTCCATCTTAAGAGGATGGTACGTATATTGAGAGTGGCGAAAGTTTTCCAAGGAGAAACTTAAAAGTCTTCTAACCATTAGAGTTAGACCTAAATCCGGCAGTGAATGTTATTGAAGTAAATAATTATTCTTAGGTTTCATCCTGTATACACTAAACTAGAAACAACGTGACTTGTGTACAGATATCATTGACTTAGTGGTCCATCCTGAGTCTGATGAAGAGATGCTATCGGGTCCCTTTGAGAGATAGGATAAAAGAAGAGTTTTCCTTTTCCATAAAGAGAGTCCTTGTATAATTATAAAAAGGGTGCATTTTGAACGCGAGAAATACCTGCAATCTTCCAGCGCTTTATAACCAAATAACCGTAGTTACAAATGGGTTGCAGAACCTGGAAGCATAACTGCCTGGATAAACTAATCAAAGTTAGTGGTATATGGAACTAGCATTTGTTGCAACTATAAGCTTTATTTAACATGTTACGTCAGTTCAACTTGACTGTGCAGCTTGCAAAAGTTATAATCCACTGCCATATCATTGAACAAGAAGAGATGTACCCAACTACAGCCAAAATTGAGACCAATTGTTGGCTTAGCTGCATTTTACTGACGTTTCTGTCCTAATTTTTCACATATTGCTCATCCATATCTTTGCTTTTAAAAAGTCTTAAGAGTAAGTTTTGATTTTGGGAGAAGACTCATCGACGCCATTCTCACGAGCCCTCCTAGGGCGGGGAAGGTGCCAGAGCCAGAGCTTGCTACTACCTGCAGTTCGCAAAACTGCCATTCCCATGAGCCCTCCTGGTGCGGGGAAGATGGCAGACCAGAGGCCTAGCTTCTCCCGTGAGGG
Organism: Cherax quadricarinatus; assembly: GCF_038502225.1. Classification (NCBI taxonomy): domain Eukaryota; kingdom Metazoa; phylum Arthropoda; class Malacostraca; order Decapoda; family Parastacidae; genus Cherax; species Cherax quadricarinatus. Next base: position 24,934,136 of record NC_091330.1, on the reverse strand, counting down.
CGGGGACTGGGGTTAGGCTTAGAGACAGTTGGTCCCAAAAGATGAGGAGGTACTTGTACCTCCTCCCATGACAGATACAGGTCTCAGACACGCCGAAGACCGGGAGCCAAGGCCTCATCACCATCTGGAAAAGAACCGGACCGGGAGAGTACCGGCGAATGAAGAAGAAGGGAGAAGACTTGCCAGAGAGGCTTCAAGCATTTAAATGTTTGCTCTCTTCAGCTCTAAAACTGCAAAAATCCAAATTTTATTGCATACTTCATTTCACAAGTGGATGTGGCAATATGTGTTGTGCTTCATCGGTAATCAACAACTATGTCGTTGCAACGTGAATCCTCCTACTTTAAAAAAAATGAAAATGCGCCAGAAAATTTACAGTATCATTGAGAAAGAGTCACTCACTCTAGCATTAACACTCTACTGTTTCACTGCTTTTATTATTGCCTCGTTTATTTTTGGTCAATTTAGACCATAAATCTCTCTCACATTCATACTCCGTGTGAAAAAAAAGAACTCGCCTGTCTCATTAATGAGTTTTGTATATTCATTCAGTCAGTGTTGCAACAGATCGCGTTGCTGGAGAATGTAATGTTATGTCACTCTCCGCGTCATTAGGAAATGAGGATAAATAATTAAATAACATGTATGTAATACCTTGAAACAAGGCATAAAATATAGTATTTCTATGTAATATGATCATGGAGATCATATATATTTATAACTAAAACAACTGAACCACAAAATTAGTAAATGACTTATTAACACAAATCAGTTTTATAGTGTGTAATGTATATATATTTTAAACGTTTCTGGTAAGTTTTAATCCAGGCGACTGTGTTCAGTCAGCTCATTCTCGGTCACTATCACGAAGAGATCGTTTGTGTAGCTAGTACATTACATATTAACGTGGAAATTTGCATAATATATATATATATATATATATATATATATATATATATATATATATATATATATATATATATATATATATATTATGTAGAACAGGATGATAATAAACTATGCACGATTGCGGTAACTAGTGACATGGTCCTCAGACAAATAGAGAAACTAAAACCTAACAAATCCCCAGGTCCTGATGAACTGTTTGGAAGGGTGTTAAATGAATGTAAAGAGGAACTTAGCATACCTTTGGCTAATCTTTTTAACATATCACTACAAACTGGCATAGTGCCTGATAAGTGAAAAATGGCAAATGTAATACCTATTTACAAGACAGGTGACAGGTCCTTGGCTTCGAACTATATACCAATAAGCCTTACCTCCATAGTTGGAAAATTTATGGAATCAATAATTGCCGAAGTAATTCGTAGTCATCTTGACAGGCACAGATTGATTAATGAATCTCAACACGGTTTTACAAAGGGGCGTTCCTGTCCTACGAATTTACTAACTTTTTTAACTAAGGTGTTTGAGGAGGTAGATCATGGTAATGAATATAATATTGTGTATATGGACTTCAGTAAGGCTTTCGATAGAGTTCCACATCAGACGCTATTGAAGAAAATTAAGGCACATGGAATAGGAGGAGAAATTTTTTCCTGGGTAGAGGCATGGCTGACAAATAGACAGCAGAGAGTTTGCATAAATAGGGAGAAATCAGAATGGGGGCACGTCACAAGCGGTGTTCCTCAGGGGTCAGTGTTGGGCCCGTTATTGTTAACAATTTACATAAACTACATAGATGAGGGAATAAATAGCGACATAAGCAAATTTGCTGATGACACCAAAATAGGCCGTCTAATTCATTCTAATGAGCACGCTAGAGCACTCCAGGATGATTTAAACAGATTGATGCAATGGTCGAAGAAGTGGCAGATGCAATTTAACATTGACAAATGCAAAGTTCTAAATGTTGGACAGTTAAATAACCATGCCACATATAAACTAAATAATGTAGATCTTAATTCTACTGATTGCGAAAAGGATTTAGGAGTTCTGGTTAGCAGTAATCTAAAACCAAGACAACAGTGCATTAGTGTCCGCAGTAAAGCTAACAGAATTCTTGGCTTCATATCTAGAAGTATAAATAAGAGAAGTCCTCAGGTTGTTCTTCAGCTCTATATATCCTTGGTTAGGCCTCATTTAGACTATGCTGCTCAGTTCTGGTCACCGTATTACAGAATGGACATAAATGCTCTGAAAAACGTACAGAGGAGGATGACAAAGATGATCCCATGTATCAGAAATCTTCCCTATGAGGATAGACTGAAGGCCCTGAATCTGCACTCTCTCGAAACGCATAGAATTAAGGGGGATATGATCGAGGTGTATAAATGGAAAACAGGAATAAATAAAGGGGATGTAAATAGCGTGCTGAAAATTTCCAGCCAAGACAGGACTCGCAGCAATGGTTTCAAGTTGGAAAAATTCAGATTCAGGAAGGATATAGGAAAGCACTGGTTTGGTAATAGAGTTGTGGATGAGTGGAACAAACTCCCGAGTACAGTTATTCAGGCTAAAACGTTATGTAGTTTTAAAAATAGGTTAGATAAATACATGAGTGGGTGTAGGTGGGTGTGAGTTGGATCTGACTAGCTTGTGCTGCTGGGTCTGGAGCAGTGCTCCATTCTTGAGTGGAGATGACCAGACTAGGTGGGTCATTGGGCTAATCTGGGGGCTGGTCATTGGTCTAATCCGGGGGGGACATGGACCTGCTCCGCATGGGTCAGTAGGCCTGTTGCAGTGTTCCTTCTTTCTTATGTTCTTATATATATATATATATATATATATATATATATATATATATATATATATATATATATATATATATATATATATATATATATATATATATATATATACATATATATACATACATATATATATATATATATATATATATATATATATATATATATATATATATATATATATATATATATATGTATGTATATATATATATATATATATATATATATATATATATATATATATATATATATATATATATATATATATATATATATGTATATATATATATATATATATATATGTCGTGCCGAATAGGCAGAACTTGCGATCTTGGTTTAAACAGCAACGTTCATCTTGCCATATAGGACAAGTGAAAATTTGTGTATGCAATAATTTCGCCAAAATCATTCGGAACCTAACGAAAAAAAATATATTTCACTGTGTTTGTTTAGTATTAAATTATTGTAAGCAAATCTAAAATATACTTAGTTGGGTTAGGCTAAAATAAATTGCGCTTCTTATTATAAGGTTAGGTAAGTTTTCTAAGATTCTTTTGGTGCAAAATTAAAATTTTTTACATTAACATTAATGAAAAAAATATATCTTTAAACGTATAAGAGAAAATTTTAGAAAGGACTTAATTTTAAATGAGTTCTTGCTAATTGACCAGTTTTACATATTCGGCACGACATATATATATATATATATATATATATATATATATATATATATATATATATATATATATATATATATATATATATATATATATATATATATATAATGTTCATTTGAATTTACATATATATCCTGAAATTGATTTTTCGGTCATTAATGAGTTCATGTCCTCGTCTTAGTTGTTCGATAATTTATTCCTTAAAATTTCCAAAATTAGATGGTATATGCCATTAACAGTTTCTTGTGAAACCTCGATATTGACAAAGTGGCGAAGAAGTTGACAGGGTTGACAACCGTAGTCAACCCTGTCAACGTAACCCTATCTAAAACAACCTAACATAGTTTATCCTTACTCTGCCAGTGATAGACATGGGAATGGCGCACTTTTGTTCACATTCGATTCGTATGCTGCTTTGATTAGCTAGGCGCGTTACACAAATCAGTACTACCATTAATATTCTATCTTCCAAAATAAAAATATACACAGGAACAAACAATTTCTGGGTTGTGACCATGACAAAATTCAATATCACCCGTCTCTTTTTTTTTTTTACAAGGTTGTGGTTCCAAAATTTAGGCGAGACACTCAACTCAGACTATTATAATACACACATATCACCAAGACGTGGAATTCCTCAAGACTTTCTCAATACACATACAAACATTTTACACGCAACACATTGCACTAGTATGCTCTGGTACCTAGTGTATTCCTGCCTACGGCGGAAAGGAAATTATCTCCCTATAATATACTAGAACCATAACTAAACTAGATGTCATTATGTTGCTTGATTGATGCAGGATATGTTTTACAGTAGGTTAAGATGAACTTTTTGTGATAGCCCTTAAAAATTAATACTTGTTTTTGTCTATGGGAAGGCATGGTGTTGTGTATTGGAATAGAGGGTCTGACTGAGAATGATCCATTGATTGTGCAAAAAAAAAGGACATCTTATTTACTGATCCATTGATTATCCACATTCTTCATACCATGGTATACTCTACTCAATAGTAATCACATTCTGACATCCGGGCCGCAGAAGGATTAGCATACCTGTCTGTTGGCATATGGCAGAGTAGGACCAGTTGCTAGATGTATTGCCCACTTCAGATGAAATGCTCACCACTCGATGACTAGCAGAGGTCTGACTACACTGGTAGATGAACTACCTTTCCAAGCTCCACACCACCACGATGATGCAAGTAAAGTCACTTTTGCAGCCCATGTTTACTTTGACAGAATTATTCGCTGATTATCAGTCACGGAGGTCCAGTCACTTACCTCTCGTTCTTTCTCAAGGAATAAGACAAATAAATTAATGCCTCCTCTCAAACACTTGGGGATCAGAGAATTTTTGTGTTTTAAATATATTGGTATATATTACAGGATATTTCCTCTATTGTTACCAACACATGGCAGAGTTTTTTGAGGTTGCATCCCTGTGTGGCAGTTTTGTGTAACCGAGCGTGTGTTTGATGAAGGCATTGATTGAGATTATATTAGGTTCCTAGGTAACATGTTTAATGATAAGTAAGACAAATGTGCAACCATTTAGGTACCATAATTCTGAAACGTTGCGCCTACACAGTAGACTTCTTCAGTCGAATACAAAGGATGCAGTGGAAGCAGTGGAGATATACAGACGACGTCATCAGTCTATCATCCTCGAGGAAGTAGTTTTGAGGTCAGTCCCTCAGCTTGGAGGAGAGTTTTATTCCAATGTCTGGAACAATGTGAAGCTGAAGCAACAGAATGCAGACTTATATACTGGCATAGGCGAAGCGTAGAAAATCTTGTAGACGATTGACTGAAGATGCGAGCCCACTAGTAGAAGCAGGAATGTAATAACTGAGATGCACTGTAGCAAGCTTGGGTAAGTCCCTCTCTGCTGTCTCCTCTGTATTCAACTGAAGAAGCCGAAACACAGGCGAAACGTCTTGGAATGAAGGCACCTAAATTGTTACACATGTCTTACCAACTTGTCGGTATTATATTCCATTGTTACATTCACACCGTCAGATACTGTAACACACGAATATCTTGGTACAGAGGACATCTCCCAAAACTTTAATGCCTAACCTCTAGTTACGAGTGAGAAAGATTATATTTGAGTGTGACCTACCTAGGCTTACTACACTGCCTATCAGTTATTACATTCTTACTTCTTCTAGTGAAACCCGCCTCTTCTGTCGTCTTCAAGATTTTCTGCGCCTCACGTATGTCAGTACATCAGTCCACATTCCAGTGTTTCAGCTTCACATTGTTACAGACTATGGAACACAATTCTTCAGGCTGAGGGACTGACAACGTCAAAACTCCTTCTTTGATGCTGATGGACTCATTGCATCGTCTTTACCTCTTCACTGCTTTATTTCTAAATTGCTGCATATGTGTCTTACTTATCAACATCTCGGTATCGTATAACATTGTTACAGTCAACATGTTTGAGAAGACGTCCCTCAGTAGATCATTATTATAATCAAGGGGAAGCGTTAAACCCGTAGGATTATACAGCGCCCGGGGGGATGTGGAAGGCATTCAGGCTTAATTCGGGGAACTGGAGCACAGATCCAATTCCCTAAATCAAGAGCCCCTCACCAATATCAAGGAACCTTCCTTGAGGGGTCCCTCAGTAGAGTCCCCAGCTGAGAGGTGCCTTCATATCTCCTTCAATTCTTTTGTTTTATTCCATATTTTTCTTATTTCTTCAATTCTTTATTTAAAATTCATATCATATCCTCCATACAATAAAATTTAGATTTCTAAGGAAACTTAAATGAATAACTTTTCTCGTTTCGTCAGTTCATTATTAAAAAGTTCTTTAATTATGCACGATTCCATCTGAATTAGCTTTTGCAAGGGAATTTTAAATAAATATATGGGTCAAATCAATGTAAAAATTGGTGAACATAATTACAAGTAAAAATCATGCAGAATTTTATTGTTAATAATACAAAATACATTGGCCTAAGTACATATATTTACAACATGTATTTACAACATATTTATGAACATTAAAATGGTATAAAATACCGACAGGTTGTTAGGTAAGACACATATGCAACAGTTAGGTATCTTTATTTCGAAACGTTTCGCCTACACAGTAGGCTTCTGCAGTCGATTACAGAAAAGTTGATAGAAGCAGAAGAGACTTGAAGACGATGTAATCAGTCCATCACCCTTGAAGTTTTGAGGTGGCCAGTCCCTCAGTCTGGAGAGGAGTATTGTTCCATAGTATGAAACAATATGGAGTAACAGGATGGAGCCTTATATACCGCCAGGAGGTGAGATGTAGGCCACTAGTAGAGGTAAGAATGTAGTCGTTGGGAGGTCAGGTCCCTCTCAAATCCAGCCATTCTCACTAGTAGAAGTTGTTGAAGATGATTTCAGGTCTGTACCAAGATACCCTTGTGTTGCAGTGTCTGACAGAGTGAACATTAAAATGGTATAAAATACCGACAGGTTGTTAGGTAAGACATATATGCAACAGTCAGGTATCTTTATTTCGAAACGTTTAGAAATAAAGATACCTGATTGTTGCATATGTGTCTTACCTCACAACATATTCATCATCAATGTCTTAGTTTCACTTTACCCGTCAAGACGCTGTTTTCCAATCTTCTCAAGAATTTTACAAGGAATCTTATGAAATAGGTAATTATTTGAAATACCCAAGAAACGTAATTGATAAATCTTTTAAAATTGCTAAAAATACTTTTTTACAGTCCAAAAAGGGACAACCAGCCTTATTCAACTAAAAATATGTTGGTTCTCCCTTACCATGAAAATTTGGCTGATATGCCTTCTCTTCTTAAGACTTTTAATATCAAAGTTGTATTTAAAAATCTTGATACAGTAAAAAAACTTTTGATGAAGAATTCCCCCCAAAATGCTGATGGATGTGTCTATAAGATTCCTTGTAAAATTTGCGATAAAGTTTATTACGGTCAAACTGGTAAAAATCTTGAACTAAGATTAAAACAACATAAATATAGCATTAGAACTGGACAAGATTTCAATGATCTATTTATTCATGTGAGAGATTTTGACCATCCAATTGATTTTCAAAAAGTTGAGAAAGTTGTATCAAGCAAGTCCATGGTCGACAGGAATATAATTGAACCTTGTTTCATAAAAAGCAGTTTTGACAATAATAGGAATATTTCCTTTGGTTTATATAAATTAGACCCATTTATAATTAATAGAATTTGGGAAGAATTTAATAATACATTAGACAAATAATAAATTTTAAAATTCTTTATTCTTGGGTAGACTAGTTTGTTGGTGGGTTGTGTGAAGGACCTGTCTAGTTGGGCCAGTGGGCCTGCTGCAGTGTTCCCTTTCTTATGAGTCGCGCGTCAGATGTTGCTTTGTTGTGGGATGTGATAGTGAGGTGTGGGCTAGTCCCTTTATATGCCTTCTTGATAATGTGAGTAGTCACGAAAGCGCTTGGAATTTCTCTAATTTTCACAGTGGTTGTTTTGCACATATATATATATATATATATATATATATATATATATATATATATATATATATATATATATATATATATATATATATATATATATATATATATATGTATGTATATATATATATATATATATATATATATATATATATATATATATATATATATATATATATATATATATATATATATATATATATATGTCACTTTCATTGAAAATCGTTGGCATGAATTCCTACTTAAATAATAAGGACCTCGACTCCAAACAAATGTGTTTGAGTTTATCACCAGAGGTTGATGTATATGTGGTCCTTCAACGTGATGTTGATGTACATGTGGTCCTTCAACATGAGGTTGATGTATATGTGGTCCTTCAACGTGATGTTGATGTACATGTGGTCCTTCAACATGATGTTGATGTATATATGGTCCTTCAACATGAGGTTGATGTATATGTGGTCCTTCAACATGAGGTTGATGTTTCCCTGGAGAACTAACACTGGGGGATACTATAATGGTAACAGCATAGTGATGGAGGAGGAAGAGAAGGAGGTGGAGGAAAGCGTAAGGAAGAGGAGGGGAAAATGAGAGAGAAGAAGAGAAAGAGGAGAAAGAAGAGGAAAAACACATATCCTTCATATTCACGTGGTATTTTCACTGTATATTCTGTATGCTGTCATTCCCTTCAGACTGGAGGTAAAATATTCACACCTTCGTCTTCAGTCTTGTTTCATCACTACCTCAATTCCCTTATACATTATCAGATTATCTCGCTAATCAGTGAACTAATTCTCTTATTCACCAGAGGATTATCTCAGTAATCAGTGACTGATGTCACGTGGCGGTAATATATTTCACAACTTTGTATATTTGATATAATTACAAGAAAATATCAATTAATTTTTAATTAAAATAAGTTTGAAAGAGATTAATTCTTTGCTGAGTCTGATGGAATATATTGCCGACTCCCTTATTCCAGTCTTCTTCACTTCCAGGGACATTCCTCACTTCATACTTCATCTCTCCTTCCTGATCTGCCTGAACCTCTAATTCAAGGTCTGCCTTAACCTCTACTTCCAATCTGCCTTAACCTCTCCTTCCAGGTCTGCCTTAACCTCTCCTTCCAGGTGTGTCTAAACCTCTCCTTCCAGGTCAGCTTTAACCTCTCCTTCCAGGTCTGCCTTAACCTCTCCTTCCAGGTCAGCCTTAACCTATCCTTCCAGGACTGCCTTAACCTCTCCTTCCAGGTCTGCTTTAACCTCTCCTTCCAGTCTGCCTTAACCTCTCCTTCCAGGTCTGCTTTAACCTCTCCTTCCATTCTGCCTTAACCTCTCCTTCTAGGTCTGATTTAACCTGTCCTTCCAGTCTGCCTTAACCTCTCCTTCCAGGTCTGCCTTAACCTCTCCTTCTAGGTCTGCTTTAACCTCTCCTTCCAGGTCTGCCTTAGCCTCTCCTTCCAGGTCTGCCTTAACCTCTCCTTCCAGGTCTGCCTGAACCTCTCCTTCCAGTCTGCCTGAACCTCTCCTTCCAGTCTGCCTTAACCCTCCCTCCAGTCCTACATATCATCATCTCTGAAAGAACAGGAAATTAATATTATTTTTTAAATTATTACTATTCTTATTAAAATCTAAGACTATGTGTACACGCACATGCACAGACATACACGACTAGGGAAGAGGTCCGGCCAGGAGCTAAGACTTGACTCTGTAACCACAAAAGGTGAGTACAAATAGGTGAGTACACTACTGCACACATCAACATGCACACACACACACACACACATTCACACACACACACACACACACACACACACACACACACACACACACACACACACACACACACACACACACACACACACACACACACACACACAGGGAAGGCGCTACAGTGGATCAGGGAATACCTGTCAGGAAGACAACAGCGAGTCATGGTGCGTGGCGAGGTGTCAGAGTGGGCGCCTGTAACGAGCCGGGTTCCACGGGGGTCACTCCTAGGACCGGTGCTGTTTCTGGTATCTGTGAAAGACATGACGGAAGGAATAGACTGCGAAGTGTCCCTGTTTGCAGATAATGTGAAATAGATGAGAAGAATCCAATCGGACGAAAACCAGGCAGAACTACGAAGGGATCTGGACAGGATGCAGGCCTAGTCCAGCAAATGGCTCCTGGAGTTCAACCTCACCAAGTGCAAAGTCATGAAGATTTGGGAAGGGCAAAGAAGACCTAAAACGGAGTACAGTCTAGGGGCTAGACACTACAAACCTCACTCAAGGAAAAGATCTTGGAGTGAGCATAACACCGGGCACATCTCCTGAGGCGGACATCAACCAAATAACTGCTGCAGCATATGGGCGCCTAGCAAACCTAAGAACAACATTCCGACATCTTAATAAGGAATCGTTCAGGACCCTGTACACTGTGTATGTTAGGCCCATACTGGAGTATGCAGCACCAGTTTGGAACTCACACCTAGCCATGCACGTAAGGAAACTAGAGAAAGTGCAAAGGTTTGCAACTAGACTAGTCCCAGAGCTAAGGGGTATGCCCTACGAGGAGAGGGTAAGGGAAATCGACCTGACGGCACTGGAAGACAGGAGAGTTAGGAGAGATATGATAACGACATATAAAATACTGAGAGGAATCGACAAGGTGGACAGAGACAGGAAGTGATGTAGTGGAGGCAGGATCCATACATAGCTTTAAGAAGAGGTATGATAAAGGTCATGGAGCAGGAAGAGTGACCCAGTAGCGGTCAGTGAAGAGGCGGGGACAGGAACTGTGACTCGACCCCTGTAACCACAACTAGGTGAGTACAACTAGGTGAGTACACACAATCACACACAGAGCTTAACATGAAATTCAAAGAAGTATTCACAGTGGAGCCGAAAAGGACTCCAGAAAGACGGAGAGGTGAGATACACCAACAAGTGGTGGACACGATACATACAACCGAGGAGGTGAAGAGGCTGCTACGAGAACTAGATATCTCAAAGGCGAAGGGGCCGGATAACATCTCTCCTGGGGTCCTGAGAGAGGGAGCAGAGGCGCTCTGTGTAACACTAACAATAACCTTCAACACATCTATCAAAACGGTAACTGTAGTCCCAATGTTTAATAAAGGGGACAGACACGAACCATTAAACTACAAAACATTGTCACTGGCATGTATTGTCTACAAAATCATGGAGAAGATTATTAAGAGAAGAATAGTGGAACACCTAGAGAGGAATGGGCTAATAAACGACAACCAGCACGGATTCAGAGACGGAAAATCCTGTCACAAACCTTATAGAGGTCTATGACAAGGTAACAGCACTAAGATAAGAGAAAGAGGAGTAGGTAGATTTCTTTTTTCTTTTTTTTTCTTTTTTTGGACGTTAAGAAGGCTTTTGACACAGTTCCACACAAAAGACCAGCGCAAAAGCTGGAGAACCAGGCAGGTATAACAGGGAAGGCACTGCAATGGCTAAGAGAATACCTGACGGGAAGGCAGCAGCGAGTCATGGTACGTGACGAGGTACCAGAGTGGGCGCTTGTGACGAGCAGGGTTCCACAGGCGTTATTCCTATGACCGGTGCTGTTCCTGGTATATGTAAATGACATGACGGAAGGAATAGACTCAGAAGTGTCCCTGTTTGCAGACGATGTGAAGTTAATGAGGATAATTCAACCGGAGGAGGATGAGGCAGGACTACAGAGGGATCTAGACATGCTGCAGGCCTGGTTCTGCAACTGGTTCCTGGAGTTCAGCCCCACCAAGTACAAAGTCATGAAGATCACGGAAGGGCAAAGAAAACTGCAGTGTACACTCTAGGTGGCCAAAGACTGCAAACCTCACTCAAGGAAAAGGATCTTGGAGTGTGTATAATACCGAGTACATCTCCTGAGGCGCACATAAACCAAATAACTGCTTCAGCATATGGGCAACTAGCAAACCTAAGAATAGCATTCCAACATCTCAGTAAGGAGTCGTTCCGGACCCTGTACACTGTGTACGTCAGGCCCATATCGGAGTATGTAGCTTCTGTTTGGAACCCTCACCTGGTCAAAAAAAGTTTGCAGCGAGACTAGTCCCAGAGCTAAGGATCATGTCCTACTAGAAGAGGAAGAGAACTCGACACTGGAGGACAGGAGGGACAGGGAAGACATAATAACGATAAATATTGAGAGGAATCGACAATAAGGTGTCACAATTGAATGTTGAAAACTCAGATGAGTCACAGGGATATTAGGAAGTATTTCTTCAGCCATAGAGTTGTCAAGAAGTGGAATAGTCCGAGAAGTGAGGTAGTGGAGGCAGGTACCATACATAGTTTTAAGAAGAGGTATGATAAAGCTCATGGAGCAGGAAGTGAACCTAATAGCGACCAGTGAAGAGATAGGGCTAGGAGCTATGAATCGACCCCTGCAACTACAATTAGGTGAGTACACATGTGGAAAATATCGGTATTTTCTAGAATCTGTCACTCAAGGGGGGACGGGAATGTAGGAAAGGGAGGGGGACGACGCCTATGAGGTACCGGCTCCTGCACAGATTTATTTCTCAGACTTGGCTAAAACCACTAACACGTTTTAATTTTATGTAGCTTCCTTTATGAATTCAATGTATTTGGAAATCACATTTTCCTTAAAGGCCTTATTCTTTCCATATTAATATGTCTGATGGTAAATGTTGTTTCTCTTCAGCCAGAATATTTATATGTGGGTGACTGGACCTCCGAGGAACAACATTGATTACCTAAGCCGCGTCAAACTGACTTCATCGGAAAATGAACTGCACGACGTTATAGTGAAGAGCTTCATGAATAAAATATAATTGTTGAAGTGGAAGAGAGGAGGAAAGAAAGACAGGCTGAAGACTGTGAAGAAATATAGACAGGACAGACAGAAGTAAGACAGACTCAGGACAGACAGAAGGAAAATAGACTCTGGACAGACAGAAGACAGACAGAAGGAAGACAGTATCAGGACAGACAGAAGGAAGTTAGAAAAGACAAAAGATAGACTGAGGACAAATTAAACACCTCTTATCATGGTTAAGGCTAAGGAACTAAATACCTTCAATTATGGGGAACCTTAAAGTAGTTACCAGAATTCTTTATGTATTTTCTTTTTCTTCCTCCACCATTTTTTTTTTTTTTTTTTTGCTCCTAATTCGAGAAAGCCTAGTCCGATCGCCTTCATCTTTTCCGCGCTGGTGTCTTGTACGTAGGCCTAGATTCTAGGAACATTTGGCATGTACTAGCGTCCTATAACCCAAGTTCCTGGGTTTAGCACCTAGTTATGATTATAATAATAATATAACCAAAGTTGTATAATCCATTCCCAGCATCCTGGAAAAGCTTCAGTAGCTTCCAGAACTCTCAGAGGCGTAACTGCAAAAGTTAAAAAAAAACCGAGCCACCAAACTGGACGAGGACAGAGACTGGAATTCAAGAGAGTAGGTGCAGAGTTACCCATTTTAAGTGATAAATGGTGTGTAATTTTTTATTCCCGTTAAATCATGCTAAATAAGTTTCAGTTTACATCTGAACGGCTTCAGTTTTTAATGGCTGATGCATTTTACAGCCAGGTTACTACCCACTAAGATTTGCTTGAATACCTGGAGTTTACCTGGAGAAGGTTTCGGAGGTCAACGCCCACGCAGCTCGGTTTGAGACCAGGCCTCGTGGTGGATCAGGGTCTTATCAACCAGGCTGTTACTTCTGGCCGCACGCAGACCTATGAACCACAGCCCGGTTGGTCAGGTAGTGACTTTAGGTGCCTGTCCAGCGCCTTCTTGAAGACAGCCAGGGGTCTATTGGTAATCCCCCTCACGTATGCTGGGAGGCAGTTGAACAGTCTTGGGCCCCGGACACTTATTGTGTTGTCTCAGTGTACTCTTGGCGCCCCTTCTTTTCATTGGGGAAATGTTGCATCTCCTACCGAGTCTTTTGCTTTCATAGGGAGTGATTTTCTTGTGCAAATTTGGTACTAATCCCTCTAGGATTTCCCAAGTGTATATTATCATGTATCTCTCTCGCCTGCGCTCCAGGGAATACAAATCAAGGGTCTTCAACCGTTCCCAGTAATTTAGGTGCCTTATCGTACATTGGGTGCCCCAGGAAGAGCAAATTGGGGGGCCCCAAGGAAGAGCAAATTGGGGGGACCCCAGAATAAACAAAGGAGCAAATTGGGGGCCCCAGGAAGAGCAAATTGTTAACCCCCGAATAGACAACAAAAGCAAATTGGGAGGGCGCCACCCATGAAGAGCAATTTGGAGACATCTGTATAGACAAGAGTAGCAAATTGGGGGCCATAGGAAAAGTAAATTGAGAGGCCCCAAACAGGCTGAAGCAAACTGGGGAGGGAAGTGTCCCAGGAAGAGCAAAATGGGGGTCCAGAATAGACAGGAAGAGCAAACTGGGGGGCCCCAAAATAAACAAGAGTAATTTAATTGGCCCCCAGGAAGAGCAAATTGCAGGGGACCCCTAATTGACAGGAGGAACAAACTGGGGGGGGGGACCAGGAAGAGTAAAATAGAGGCCCCAAATTGAGTAAATTTGAGGGACCCCGAATAGACAGGAAGAGCAAACTGGGGGCCTCCCGATAAGACAGGAGCAAACTGGGGGGCCCCCCGACAAGACAGGAAGTGCAAACTGGGGGGGGGGCTCCCAGGGAGAGAAAATTGGGGGCCCCCCCAGGAAGAGAAAATTGGGGGCCCCTCAGGAAGAGCAAATGGGAGGGGAATAGACACGAACAGCAAACTGGGGGGCCCCCAGGTAGAGCACGACATAAACACACACACACACACACACACACACACACATATGTGTGTGTGTGTGTGTGTGTGTGTGTGTGTGTGTGTGTGTATGTGTAATTTTCGCTTGCCTTATTCGGCAAGAATAGCGTTATTATTTAGGCCAAAATCGCAAGTTTTATCTATTCGGCACTTGCGATTTTGGCTTAAGTACCAACACGCTTTTTGCTTAATAGAACAAGCAAAAATTTGTGTATGCAATAATTTCGCAAAAATCATTCTGAACCTAACGAAAAAAATTATATTTCATTATGTTTGTTTATTATTAAATTATTGTAAACTTATCAAAAATATATTTAGTTGGATTAGGCTAAATGAAATTGCTCTTGTTATAATAAGGTTAGGTAAGTTTTTTAAGGTTCTTTTGGTACAAAATTATTAATTTTTACATTAACGTAAATGAAAAAAATCTTTAAACTTATAAGAGAAAATTTTAAAAAGGACTTAATTTTAAATGAGTTCTTGCTAATTGATCAGTTTTACCTATTCGGCACGACATATACATGCTGGGAAGGAGAGAGAGAGAGAGAGGGTAGGAGGGAAGAGAGAGAAAGAGGGGGGGGGGTCACTGATACTTCGAATCTTCGTTAAGCAACTCATAAAAAATGCTGGTGTCCCGCAGCTCGATTTGTAGCGCACTCAGCTCACACACTGAGGTCTGGGGTTCGATCCCCTGTACGGGGTGGAAACATTAGGACGTGTTTCCATAAGATACCTGCTGCCCATGTTCACCTAGTAGTAAAATGGGTACCTGGGTGTTAGTCGACTGGTGAGGGTCGCATCCTGGGAACAAAATTGATCTAATTTGCCCGAAATGGTGTGCATAACAAGGGACTTTCTATATAGTAGTATGTCACTGATGTCACCTATGGTCTGTACTTGTAGAAATATTAATTATTATTATTAATATTTTTAATGGGGGGTTTCAAACCTGTTTACTACACGAGGGTCATTAAGGCTGATCGGTTGGTTAGTGGGGTTTAAAGTCTATCTACTACACTAGGGTTATCAGGGCTGCAAGTCACCTGTATACCTACCGGGTAAATACCCTCACATCTGCATATTACTTAGGGTATATATGTTAAGAATTTGTTTGAATTCTTTGGGTATTAAAAAATTTTCGTCTGGCAGTGAATAGGCTACTACGCAACCCTTGTGTAGTCGACAGGTTTCAAACCCTATTAGCCAACCTGTATACCACCAGTCAGGAATACTTTAATACCTAGGATGGGAATTAAATTCTGGGTGTATACACGGAGAAACATACACCTCTGGGTGTATGAATCCCGTGTTCATGAAGATGTTAAAAATACCGTGAAGGAACGACTCATTCAAAGGCTTCACGAAAAGCTTCGAAGTCTCGAAACTGAGCTTGACGAAGCTTATTTTCCATCACTGTGGTTGTACCAGCTACAACAGGACGGTCGCGCCACTACACTCTCCTACCTACAGGCAAAATACACTGAAATGTGTAATTCCATCAGTGTATATACCCCCAGGGATGTGTATTTGTGTATATATACATCGGTGTGTGACCCAGTGTATATACTTTAATTTTTATTTTAGGTATCAGAGTATATACATTGAGAAGTGTACAAATCTCAATGTATATACAGAGATATACATATCTGTGTATATACTGGTGTATATCAGTGTATATAACATGTTTATAAATGCTCAGACTGTGTATAATCCCTAAGGGTTTAGTGCTCTCAAAATCAGTACTGAATACGCTATTATTATCGATGATTATATCGTAATGATTATAACTAATGGTAGTAAGCGAGTGAATTGTTGTAAGTGTTAGTGTTATCGCGGGGGCATTATCGCGGGGGTGTTATCGCGGGAGTGTTATCGCGGGAGTGTTATCGCGGGAGTGTTATCGCGGGAGTGTTATCGCGGGAGTGTTATCGCGGGAGTGTTATCGCGGGAGTGTTCTGAGAAAACAACCTAACCTAACCTCAAAACTGTTGAGGATAGAACAGGTGGCTTGGCACCAGTACCAGCTGGCAACACCAGTACCATCTTCCATCAACAAAGGTCAGTTTCCGTTTAACAATTAATGATAATCTCACCTCCACTGCATCATAAAAAAAAAAATTCCATTGTTTAATGAAGGTCTAAGATTTTACAATAGTGTGTGTGTGTGTGTGTGTGTGTGTGTGTGTGTGTGTGTGTGTGTGTGTGTGTGTGTGTGTGTGTGTGTGTGTGTGTGTGTGTGTTTGAGGAGGTATAACGTGTGTAGGTATAGCGTGTGTGTGTGTGTGTGTGCGTGTGTGTGTGTGTGGAGGTATAACGTGTTTTGAGGAAGTATAGCATGTGTGTGAGGAGGGATAACGTGTGATTGAGGAGGTATAGCATGTGAGTGAGGAGGTATAGCGTGTGTGAGGAGGTATAACTGAAACACTTCCTGGAGATGTAGGCTGAATGGTATACATGTTCCCGGTATACATGGACCTGGAACACATGGCTCTGGAATACATGGACCTGGAATACATGGACCTGATATACATGGACCTCGTATAAATGGACCTGGGAGCAGTGTATTAACACGTATTGTTTACATTACAGGTAGGTGAAGCTTCACAGATCGTCGAGGGAGAGATGACAGCATCACTAAGGTAAGTTAATGTTCAAGTTGTAATAATGTTGAAATTACCTCCATTATGTTAGGTAAAAAGAAACTAAGTACAAATAGTGCGACATTTTACTGTGGGAACATTTCGCTCTCCTGGAGAGCGAAAGTTGCCATAATGAAATGGCACATTATTTGCACCTGTCCTTTTACTTAAGATGTTTAAGTTAGGTGTTATCAGCGTAGTTTCCTGTTGTAAAGGAGCATCTGTTTGCGTTCAGCTTATATACAGATGTTAAGGAAGAGTTGGTCATCTATCCTTTCTATCGTTACGGAGGGTTGAAAACCCAGTCATTCCAAAAAGTCGTGGAAATCTGGTATTTTTCTTTCCAGTGGATGTGGTATCGAAGTCTCCAAGTGACTGCTCATCCAACCTTTCCATCGTTGCGGAGGTTTGAAAGTCCCGGTCATTCCAAAAAGTCGTAGAAATCCCGTAGTTTCTCTTCCAGTACTTACATGGGCTTGTTTTCCAAGAATGACGTGTAAATAAACAAAAATCAACGAGTCAGGAATTTATACACGGGTCATTTTTGAAGGAATATTTCGCTTGGAAATCAATCCATTTATGAAAGTCTCCATGTCACTATTTCGACCAGCACGACGTCAATTTCAATTTTAGTTATGTTATGCCTAGTTTATCATAAACTTGTAACATTACTCACGAATTCGTAATAAAACGATTGCTAAGAAACCACGGAACGAGAGGGATTTGAACCCATGGTGAGTGAGTTTTATGACTTGCCGTGGGTTCAAAAGCCACCCGTACCATGGTTTGTTTACCTTGTATCCTAGACT
This sequence comes from Cherax quadricarinatus, assembly GCF_038502225.1. NCBI lineage: Eukaryota > Metazoa > Arthropoda > Malacostraca > Decapoda > Parastacidae > Cherax > Cherax quadricarinatus. Next base: position 24,916,043 of record NC_091330.1, on the reverse strand, counting down.
GTGACTGCGGTCAGCCCTACTGTCCCTCTCACACAGTATATTCTATGCCCTCCCATGAACGTCTCACATCCTGTAAGGAGAGGAGACAGAAGTACAGAAATCCCCTCGCATCCGAGGGGGATAAATTCCAAAACCTACCGTGGATACCTGAAACCGCGGATAGTAGCGAATCTTGTCTATATCTAATAAGTCGTTTCTCGTTTACCTACATACTTATGAGAGTCAGATTGATAAATTACGCACACTAAGTTGAGAATTACTTGTTCATTGATGGAAAGCACTTCGTCTTCTCCTAGTGTGTAAACAACTGCCACTATCACTACTTTTGGGACCATTATTAAGCAAAATTAAGGTTTATTTTTTGAGCGACGGTAAACCGCAGATAATTCAAACAGAAAACTGAATTCACAGATGCGGGGTTTACTGCATTACTTTCCGTAAATTCAGTAGAGCGAACGAGATCGCTAATGCTAATTTGTCGATGTATCTTTATAGGTAGTAGGTTGGTAGACAGCAACCACCCAGGGAAGTACTACCGTCCTGCCAGATGACTGTGAAACAGAAACTTGCAACTCTTTTGCATGATGGTAGGATTGCTGGTTTCTTTTTCTGCCTCATAAACACGCTAGATAACAGGGATATCTTGCTACTCCTACTTACAATTTGGTCACACTTCACAGACACGCACATGCATATATATATACATACATCTAGGTTTTTTCTCCTTTTTCTGAATAGCTCTTGTTCTTCTTTATTTCTTCTATTGTCCATGGGGAAATGGAAAAGAATCTTTCCTCTGTAAGCCATGGCGACTAAAATGCCGGGAGCAATGGGCTAGTAACCCCTACTCCTGTAGACATTTACTAAAAAAGAGAAGAAGAAAAAACTTTATAAAACTGGGATGCTTGAATGTGCGTGGATGTAGTGCGGATGACAAGAAACAGATGATTGCTGATGTTATGAATGAAAAGAAGTTGGATGTCCTGGCCCTAAGCGAAACAAAGCTGAAGGGGGTAGGGGAGTTTCGGTGGGGGGAAATAAATGGGATTAAATCTGGAGTATCTGAGAGAGTTAGAGCTAAGGAAGGGGTAGCAATAATGTTGAAGGATCAGTTATGGAAGGAGAAAAGAGAATATGAATGTGTAAATTCAAGAATTATGTGGATTAAAGTAAAGGTTGGATGCGAAAAGTGGATCATAATAAGCGTGTATGCACCTGGAGAAGAGAGGAATGTAGAGGAAAGAGAGAGATTTTGGGAGATGTTAAGTGAATGTATAGGAGCCTTTGAACCAAGTGAGAGAGTAATTGTGGTAGGGGACCTGAATGCTAAAGTAGGAGAAACTTTTAGAGAGGGTGTGGTAGGTAAGTTTGGGGTGCCAGGTGTAAATGATAATGGGAGCCCTTTGATTGAACTTTGTATAGAAAGGGGTTTAGTTATAGGTAATACATATTTTAAGAAAAAGAGGATAAATAAGTATACAAGATATGATATAGGGCGAAATGACAGTAGTTTGTTGGATTATGTATTGGTAGATAAAAGACTGTAGAGTAGACTTCAGGATGTACATGTTTATAGAGGGGTCACAGATATATCAGATCACTTTCTAGTTGTAGCTACACTGAGAGTAAAAGGTAGATGGGATACAAGGAGAATAGAAGCATCAGGGAAGAGAGAGGTGAAGGTTTATAAACTAAAAGAGGAGGCAGTTAGGGTAAGATATAAACAGCTATTGGAGGATAGATGGGCTAATGTGAGCATAGGCTATGGGGTCGAAGAGGTATGGGGTAGGTTTAAAAATGTAGTGTTAGAGTGTTCAGCAGAACTTTGTGGTTACAGGAAAGTGGGTGCGGGAGGGAAGAGGAGCGATTGGTGGAATGATGTAAAGATAGTAGTAAGGGAGAAAAAGTTAACATATGAGAAGTTTTTACAAAGTACAAGTGATGCAAGGAGGGAAGAGTATATGGAGAAAAAGAGAGAGGTTAAGAGAGTGGTGAAGCAATGTAAAAAGAGAGCAAATGAGAGAGTGGGTGAGATGTTATCAACAAATTTTGTTGAAAATAAGAAAAAGTTTTGGAGTGAGATTAACAAGTTAAGGAAGCCTAGAGAACAAATGGATTTGTCAGTTAAAAATAGGAGAGGAGAGTTATTAAATGGAGAGTTAGAGGTATTGGGAAGATGGAGGGAATATTTTGAGAAATTGTTAAATGTTGATGAAGATAGGGAAACTGTGATTTCGTGTATTGGGCAAGGAGGAATAACATCTTGTAGGAGTGAGGAAGAGCCAGTTGTGAGTGGGGGAAGTTCGTGAGGCAGTAGGTAAAATGAAAGGGGGTAAGGCAGCCGGGATTGATGGGATAAAGATAGAGATGTTAAAAGCAGGTGGGGATACAGTTTTGGAGTGGTTAGTGCAATTATTTAATAAATGTATGGAAGAGGGTAAGGTACCTAGGGATTGGCAGAGAGCATGCATAGTTCCTTTGTATAAACGCAAAGGGGACAAAAGAGAGTGCAAAAATTATAGGGGGATAAGTCTGTTGAGTATACCTGGTAAAGTGTATGGTAGAGTTATTATTGAAAGAATTAAGAGTAAGACGGAGAATAGGATAGCAGATGAACAAGGAGGCTTTAGGAAAGGTAGGGGCTGTGTGGACCAGGTGTTTACAGTGAAACATATAAGTGAACAGTATTTAGATAAGGCTAAAGAGGTCTTTGTGGCATTTATGGATTTGGAAGAGGCGTATGACAGGGTGGATAGGAGGGCAATGTGGCAGATGTTGCAGGTGTATGGTGTAGGAGGTAGGTTACTGAAAGCAGTGAAGAGTTTTTACGAGGATAGTGAGGCTCAAGTTAGAGCATGTAGGAAAGAGGGAAATTATTTCCCAGTAAAAGTAGGCCTTAGACAAGGATGTGTGATGTCACCGTGGTTGTTTAATATATTTATAGATGGGGTTGTAAGAGAAGTAAATGCGAGGGTCTTGGCAAGAGGCGTGGAGTTAAAAGATAAAGAATAACACATAAAGTGGGAGTTGTCACAGTTGCTCTTTGCTGATGACACTGTGCTCTTGGGAGATTCTGAAGAGAAGTTGCAGAGATTGGTGGATGAATTTGGAAGGGTGTGCAAAAAAGAAAATTGAAAGTGAATACAGGAAAGAGTAAGGTTATGAGGAAAACAAAAAGATTAGGTGATGAAAGATTGGATATCAGATTGGAGGGAGAGTATGGATGAGGTGAATGTATTCAGATATTTGGGAGTGGACGTGTCAGCGGATGGGTCTATGAAAGATGAGGTGAATCATAGAATTGATGAGGGGAAAAGGGCGAGTGGTGCACTTAGGAGTCTGGGGAGACAAAGAACTTTGTCCTTGGAGGCAATGAGGGGAATGTATGAGAGTATAGTTTTACCAACGCTCTTATATGGGTGTGAAGCATGGGTGATGAATGTTGCAGCGAGAAGAAGGCTGGAGGCAGTGGAGATGTCATGTCTGAGGGCAATGTGTGGTGTGAATATAATGCAGAGAATTCGTAGTTTGGAAGTTTGGAGGAGGTGCGGGATTACCAAAACTGTTGTCCAGAGGGCTGAGGAAGGGTTGTTGAGGTGGTTCGGACATGTAGAGAGAATAGAGCGAGACAGAGTGACTTCAAGAGTGTATCAGTCTGTAGTGGAAGGAAGGCGGGGTAGGGGTCGGCCTAGGAAAGGTTGGAGGGAGGGGGTAAAGGAGGTTTTGTGTGCGAGGGGCTTGGACTTCCAGCAGGCATGCGTCAGCGTGTTTGATAGGAGTGAATAGAGACAAATGGTTTTTAATACTTGACGTGCTATTGGAGTGTGAGCAAAGTAACATTTATGAAGGGATTCAGGGAAACCGGCAGGCCGGACTTGAGTCCTGGAGATGGGAAGTACAGTGCCTGCACTCTGAAGGAGGGGTGTTAATGTTGCAGTTTAAAAACTGTAGCGTAAAGCACCCTTCTGGCAAGACAGTGATGGAGTGAATAATGGTGAAAGTTTTTCTTTTTCGGGACACCCTGCCTTGGTGGGAATCGGCCAGTGTGTTAATAAAATCAAATAAATCTTTATTGCGAAACGTTTCACTTACACAGAAGGCGTTTTCAGTTGAATACAGAGGGAGCAGCAGAAGTAGTAGCCGACTAAAGGAGCCTACTGTGTAGGCAGAAAGTTTCGCAATAAATTTACGTAACTACTGCACTTTGCCCAGGACAGATAGGAAGAGCAAATTGCGGGGGAGGAGGGGGGTACTGCAAGAGCAAATTGGGGGACTCCCAAAATGACAGCAACAATTTATTTTTTATTAGCACACTGGCCAATTCCCACCAAGGCAGGGTGGCCCGAAAAAGGAAAACTTTCACCATCATTCACTCCATCACTGTCTTGCCAGAAGGGTGCTTTACACTACAGTTTTTAAACTGTAGTGTAAAGGAACAAATATATATATATATATATATATATATATATATATATATATATATATATATATATATATATATATATTATTTTATGTATGTATGTATAAATTTATTGATTTTGGAAGTATGAGTTCTGAGTGTAACTGTGGACCTTCAGACTTGGAGTAGAGGTTTCTCATCTGACCTGAGCATTTTCGCCCTCTATTGACCCACTAAAGCTATTCCAGCTGAACCTAGTCAAACTCAACAGACAAAAAAAAATTAAGCGCGTAAAAATGCACTAAGGACAAATCACCAAAAAATTCACTATAATTTGATAACATTTTGCAAAATGAGGGCGATCTATTCTCATTTCAGTTCCTTTATTTTCTACTCCAATTTCATACATTACTTTTCTCGTGTTCCATGGATATTTAAGATTTTTTTCCTCATCTGTCGTATTTAACAATAAAAGTTAAGAGTGAGTCTAACTGCTTCGTGGAGTGCCATATCTGATAGTTTAAAATGTACCATATAGAGTCTGGTTTCCGAACTGTACCAAATTTTTGGAGTTTTAGTAGGATCGGTTAGGATAGGTCGGGTTTGATTATGTAAGGCTAAGAATGGTAAGGTTATGTTAGCTTTCGTTAGGCTAGGTTTTGTTAGCCTTAGTTACATAGAGCTAAGTTAGGTTATTAAACTCAACATTGACCATTCAGTGTAACCCGATATGACTTAACCTAACCCAACTCCTCCTAACAAAACACAACCCAACCCAATCTCATCCACCTTAGCCTAACTTAACCCGATATTCACCACTGCAACCTTAGCCAATCTACACAAAATATTGCCAGATCCACTGAACAGCATCAACTTTATACCATCAATGACACTATGTAACAATTTTATTCCTGGCAAGTAAATGTTATTTTCTAACTTCTTTTGCTGCAAAACAATAGAAAATGGCAATTATTCCTTTTAGAGTTTGCTGTTATTGCTTACAGGATGAATTTGTGAAAAAAAATGGCTAAATTTCAATATTTTTTGCTAGTTTTGGATGTAAAACAAAAACATAAAATAAAATTTATATAAATAAAATAAAATTTACACAAATTTTATTTTAAACTTTATGAAACATATTTACAAAGTTAAAAATGAGCAGTTTTTCTAGATTTGCGAGCAGCAACAAATCACTTTCCCGCCCCCTTATGTACTCTCCCACCATGTTTTCATTATAAGGTTCCTGATATCTGTGTGCAAACTCCATTATATTTCGGTGGAAGCGCTCCCCTTTTGAGTATGCTCCCATATTCTCCTTGAAATTGTCAAGTTCAGCATCAATGATACGGAGTTTAAGGAACATCCTACAGCCCGTCTGACCATAGCCTTTTACCAAGGTCTCAACAAGTTCCACATAATTGTCAGCCTTAGTGTTGCCCAGAAAGTCCTGTGCTACAGCAGCAAAACTCTCCCAGGCTTCCTTTTTCTTCTCTGTGAGTTTCACTGGAAATTCTGAGCACTCCATGATTTTCCTGACTTGTGGTCCATTGGAGATGCCAGCCTTCACCTTTCCCTCTGATAGCTTGGGAAAGAAGTCTTGATACTTTAAGGCTGCAGACTCTTTGTCAAGAACTGTAACAGTTTCATTAGCCCTAGTTTGATGTGTAATGAAGGGATCAGAACCTTTTGAGGATCCACCAGTGATTTATATTTGATATCTCTTCCTACTGAGAAGGCAGTCCTTTGAGGCAAGTGCTTCCTCTGGTAATGTGCTGCTCTCTCTACTATCCCAATGACAGAGATAACAGGGAAACTTGGTAAAACCTCCTTGGAATCCAATAAAAAATGCCACCATTTGGAAGTCTCCAAAAACCTCCCAGCCATACTTATCGTAGTTCAGAGCTTCCAGTAGAAGTTTGACGCTGTTGTAGTCCTCCTTAAGATGCACTGAATGAGCCTAGGGAAGATATGGATACTTGTTCCAAATGTACACATTTCCTTAGATGCTGTTACAGTGAACTTCTTTGCTCTTGTCTTAATGAATTGACCACATATGTAGCAGAATGTATCTGGAGAATGACTGCAGCCTCTTGTTGCCATTTCACTTCTGATGTGTCTTCTCAGGTAGCCAGAGTTGAACTGAATGCTGGTTTGTGAGCCCATGTTTTTTATATTTACCAAGCAAAACACTAGAACATAATAGTTTTACATCAGTCTTTCTTGAAAGTGTTCCAGAAGTGTCCTGAACACAAAAGCGAAGTTCTGTTTAGTTATAAAGAATTGGAAATTATGCTTATTTCCCAGGAACACGACGAAAGTGAAATTTTGTTACATAGTGGAACCCAGTGACATCGTTTAAATAGTTCCCCAAAGAGAACTCCAGATGCACTCCTCAACGAAAGTCCATAACAGTGCCCCACTGAAACGACTGTACCATATTAGAGAGAATCATCTCTGCTCGTATATTCTGCTACCTAGATGCTCTGCCCATCCACCATCCCGTCTTCAAAGACCAACTTCCAACCAGTATCATATTTCTCTTCTCGAAGATCAACTCCCCAATATTAGCCCTCCATTCTTAAAGACCAAAGTGAACTCCAAAATATCAGGTGCCCTTCAATCCATCATGGTACTAGCGAGAACAGCAAGTTTAGTCCCGTCTATGGCGATGGACAAGAGAGATGGCTATGACAGGGGCTGAGGTGGGAGAGAGAGAGAGAGACGAAGTGTCTTACCTGTGATAACCTAAAGGTGAGATCTTAAATCCTAGAGAGGAGGGAGGGTAGGAGTACAGGGGAATGAGGCCCAGCCGCCTTAATTCCTACACTTATTATCTATAAAGTTACTTTCCACACATTGCTCAGTCTTAAATCCTTGCAGCCACAGAGGATGCAAAACTAATAAACATGCGCAATAAAAAGTAAATATGGAACACAAGCAAGCGCTCTGCAGCTCACTCGAGTCCTGATATTCTCACTCGGCTGAGCTGAGACCATCCACGCCTTTGGTCCATAATGTCACGGGCTCAGCCAATCACAGAGCTTGAAGCGGCGGCTAGAATTTGAACGGACCAATGAAAAATTGTCTTCATCTTACTGATGTTCAGTTTTCTGGAATATATTTCTTTTACTAAGGATTCTGATGCTCAGGATGCTGCAAAAAAGAGGAACAAATCAAAGATTTTAATTTAACATATATATACATATATATATATATATACATATATATATATATATATGTATACATATATATATATACATATATATATATATATACATATATATATATATATATATATACATATATATATATACATATATATATATATATATATATATACATATATATATATATATATATATATATACATATATATATATATGTATATATACATATATATATATATGTATATATACATATATATATATATATATATGTCGTGCCGAATATGTAAAACTGGTCAATTAGCAAGAACTCATTTAAAATTAAGTCCTTTCTGAAATTTTCTCTTATACGTTTAAAGATATATTTTTTTCATTAATAGTAATGTAAAAATTTATAATTTTGCACCAAAAGAATCTTAGAAAACTTACCTAACCTTATTATAACAAGAACAATTTATTTTAGCCTAACCCAACTAAATATATTTTAGATTTGTTTACAATAATTTAATACTAAACAAACACAGTGAAATATATTTTTTTCGTTAGGTTCAGAATGATTTTAGCGAAATTATTGCATACACAAATTTTCACTTGTCCTATATGGCAAGATGAACGTTGCTATTTAAGCCAAGATGGCAAGTTCTGCCTATTCGGCACGACATATATATATATATATATATATATATATATATATATATATATATATATATATATATATATATATATATATATATATATTAGTGACATGCCGAATAGGTAAAACGCCATTTTGGTTTAAATAACATCGCACTTCTTGCCCAATAAGGCAAGCGAAATTGTGTATGTAAATTTGTGTATGTAAAAATTAATAATTTTGTACCAAAAGAACCTTAGAAAACTTACCTAACCTTATTATAACAAGCGCAATTTAATTTAGCCTAATCCAACTAAATATATTTTAGATAAGTTTACAGTAATTTAATAATAAACACAATGAAATATATTTTTATCGTTAGATTCAGAATGATTTTTGCAAAATTATTGCATGCCCAATTTTTCACTTGCCTTATTCGGCAAGAAGAGCGTTGCTATTTAAGCCAAAAACGCAAGTTTTGCCTATTCGGCACGATATGTGTGTGTGTGTGTGTGTGTGTGTGTGTGTGTGTGTGTGTCTGTGTACTCACTTAGTTGAGGTTGCGGGGGTCGAGTCCGAGCTCCTGGCCCCGTGTGTCTGTGTGTGTGTGTGTGTGTGTCTGTGTGTGTGTCTGTGTGCGTGTCTGTGTGTGTGTGTGTGTGCTTGTGTGTCTGTGTGTGTCTGTGTGTGTCTGTGTGTGTCTGTGTGTGTGTGTGTGTGTCTGTGTGTGTATCTGTGTGTGTGTATCTGTGTGTGTGTGTATCTGTGTGTGTGTGTGTCTGTGTGTCTGTGTGTGTGTCTGAGTGTGTGTGTGTGTCTGTGTGTGTGTGTGTGTGTGTGTGTGTGTGTGTCTGTGTGTGTGTGTGTGTGTGTAAGTGTATATGTTTGCATTTATATATGTATCTGACACTGGAAATAAATGTATATTTCTGTTATTATATATCCTGTGTGTTATCTTCAATATAGTTTAAGAGTAAACAAAGTCAGCATGGTAAGATGGCTTATCGAAGTCGAGGGAGAAGAGGGTATTAGAATGCTGCCTATTACGACCATCTGTGCAAAACGAACATGCTGGATGCATAGTCTTGAGGAGGCTCCACCTCACCTTAGGGTGCCTCCGATTCCCTTACCAATATTACTATTTTGATTCATTTTTTCAATATTTTCCCTTCAATAACCTAACTATAGATGTAATTGTAATATATAATGATGGCATGACAATCCACATCATCGGAAGTAAATACACAATGTATTTAGGGATGAAAATTGCCCACTGACGACAGTATTCCGACGGAGATACGAACACGGCTTCCCATTGATCTGTACCTACAGCGCAACTCCGAGTCACCCAATATTTTGAACTATTTTCACGGGGTTTCGGTTATTTTTTTTTTAATTTTAAGCAATGATGCCGATGAGATTCATATGATACCACAAAAAGAACATGATGTTCCATCTAGACCTTATAATAGAGACTTAATACAGTAGAGATACAGGTGGATGAGGGAGTCTAGTCTGGATGTTGATGATGGCGCACCAGAGCGGCGCACCAGAGCGGCGCACCAGAGCGGCGCACCAGAGCGGCGCACTTCTCCCTCATATCTACATCTCCCTTTATATTCAAACTGTCGGGGCTACATACTATAACAATAACGACTGATTCTATATTTAAACGCTATGACAGAGATTTGACTCCATGTTCATTTTTCCAGAGTCTTGCCCAGCTGCTCATTCATTGACAGTAAATTCTGCGGTAGCGATTACCAGAGGCTTGCCGTGCGCCATTAAATATTCCGTTTAAAGGCGACATGATGGCAGCACTATACTCCTCGTCATAAACACTGACCAACGCAAATCTCGACTCTACGTCCGGGCAAACTACGGCTCACTTTTGGAATTAGTGAAAATTATATGACGGATAAGACAAAATTATTTACGCTCACTTGTCAATTATCTTTAGTTAATTTACTGTAATATGTGTCATCTTATGACCCATTAAGTGCTCCAGGGAGGAAAATAATTGTTTCTATGTTAGCAGACATTCCAAGCAGATAATGTTAAGTAAAAATGCTATATTACATACACAGTAGCGACCAGTGAAGAGGCTGGGCTAGGAGCAGAGTCTCGACCCCTGCAACCACAAATAGGCGAGTAAAAATGGACGAGTACACACACACACACACACACACACACACACACACACACACACACACACACACACACACATACACACACACACGGGAAATCCTGCGTCACAAACCTACTGGAGTTCTATGACAGGGTGACAGCAGTTCTATGACAGGGTGACAGCAGTTCTATGAAAGGGTGACAGTTCTACGACAGGGTGAGAGTAGTTCTATGACAGGGTGACAGCAGTTCTATGACAGGGTGACAGCAGTAAGACAAGAGAGAGAGGGGTGGGTTGATTGCATTTACTTCGAATGTAAGACGGCGTTTGACACAGAGCCATACAGGAGATTAGTGCAAAACCTGGAGGACCAATCAGGGATAACAGGGAAGGCACTACAATGGATCAAGGAATACTTGTCAGGAAGACAGCAGCGAGTCATGGTACGTGGCGAGGTGTCAGAGTGGGCGCCTGTGACGAGTGGAGTTCCACACGGGTCAGTCCTAGGACCGGTGCTGTTTCTAGTATTTGTGAACGACATGGCGGAAGAAAAAGACTCCGAAGTGTCCCTGTTTGCAGATGACGTGAAGTTGATGAGAAGAATTTAATCGGACGAGGACCAGGCAGAACTACAAAGGGATCTGGACAGGCTGCAGGACTGATCCAGCAACTGGCTCCTGGAGTTCAACCCCACCAAGTGCAAAGTCATGAAGATTGGGAAAGGGGAAAGAGGACCACATACGGAGTATAGTCTAGGGAGCCAGTGACTACAAACCTCGCTCAAGGAAAAGGAGTTTGGGGTAAGTATAACTCCAGGCACATCTCCTGAGGCGCATATCAACCAAATAACTACTGCAGCATATGGGCGCCTAGCAAACCAAAGAACAGCATTCCGACAGCTTAATAAGGGGTCAATCAGGATCCTGACACTGTGTATGTTAGGCCCATACTGGAGTATGCAGCACCAGTTTGGAACTCGCACCTAGCCAAGCAAGTAAAGAAACTAAAGCAAGTGCAAAGGTTTGCAACTAGACTAGTCCCGGAGCTAAGGGGTATGTCCTACGAGGAGAGATTAAGTGAAATCGACCTGACGACACTGGAAGACAGGACAGATAGGGAGGATATGATAACGACATATAAAATACTGAGACGAATCGACAAGGTGGACAGACAGAATGTTCCCGAGATGGAGCACAGCAACAAGGGGTCGCAGTTGGAAGTAGAAGACTCGGATGAATAACAGGGATGTTAGGAAGTATTTCTTTAGTCACAGAGTTGTCAGGAAGTGAAATGGTCTGGGAAGTGATGTAGTGCAGGCAGGATCCATACACAGCTTTAAGAAGAGGTATGATAAATCTCATGGAGCAGGAAGAGTGACCTAGTAGCGGCCAGTGAAGAGGCGAGGCCAGGAGCTGTGACTCAACCCCTGCAACCATAACTATGTTAGTACAACTAGGTGAGAACACACACACATACACACACACGTCCCAGAGCTAAGAGGTATGTCCTACGAGGAGAGGTTAAGGGAAATCAACCTGACGACACTGGAGGATAGGAGAGATAGGGGGGACATGATAACGACATACAAAATACTGAGAGGAATTGACAAGGTGGACAAAGACAGGATGTTCCAGAGATTGGACACAGTAACAAGGGGACACAGTTGGAAGCTGAAGACACAGATGAATCACAGGGATGTTAGGAAGTATTTCTTCAGCCACAGAGTAGTCAGTAAGTGGAATAGTTTGGGAAGCGATGTAGTGGAGGCAGGATCCATACATAGCTTTAAGCAGAGGTATGATAAAGCTCACGGCTCAGGGAGAGTGACCTAGTAGCGATCAGTGAAGAGGCGGGGCCGGGAGCTCGGACTCGACCCCCGCAACCTCAACTAGGTGAGTACAAACACACACACAAGCACACACACAAACACACACACAAACACACACACAAACACACACACACACACACACACACACACACACACACACACACAAACACACACACACAAACGCACAAACACACACACACACACACACACACACACAGTCAAAGAAATGGTTATAAATATGACCATAATTTTTAAAGTGTTGGACCGGTAAGCCAGCGGAAGGCCTCGGTCAGATGACCAAAAGCACCAACTGCGGGTCATCATCTGACTAAGACCTGCGTTAGGAAATGCTTGTCCTGTTTGCTGACGAACCTTACCTCACCTAACCATACACAGGAGCTGTGACTCAACATCCTGCAACCACAAATAAGTGAGTACAGGCATACAAAAGAAATGCACAACACACAAGCACCACAACACACAAGCACCACAACACACAAGCACCACAACACACAAGCACCACAACACACAAGCACCACAACACACAAGCACCACAAGCACCACAGCACACAAGCACCACAACACACAAGCACCACAACACACAAGCACCACAAGCACCACAACACACAAGCACCACAACACACAAGCACCACAACACACAAGCACCACAAGCACCACAACACACAAGCACCACAACACACAAGCACCACAACACACAAGCACCACAAGCACCACAACACACAAGTGTCAGCATAGTTGCTGATCCCTGTGTTGTAAAGCATATTAGTATCATCCATGTGCTTTAGATAGGAGATCCCTTTTAGGCCTGTGACTTTGTGTGACGTCACGGGATACGCATGTGTACGGTCGTACCTCTGCCTCCCTCTCAGTCGGCGTAGACATCCAGGCTATGACAGACAGAGGTTGGGCTCCATTTCTCTCATCACAGTCTGACAATATATATCGTTACCATCCAACAAGTGTGTCTACCTTCAACCCTCGATATCTCCATTTAAGAACCCCTACGATAAATGTTGCCAGCGGTGTGGGCATAAAATTGATAATTACGCCGATGTAGAAAGATTTCTTTCGACCAGCAAGACGGCCATTTCGTGTCACCAGTAGGCCGACCTAGCCAGCCTGCTACCTCAAGTCAGCTACTCTCTCAAGCTCCTACCAGCTTCTACACCATTCACTGGTCAGTCTCTTTGTATTAGTGTTTATCTGCTTATTTGCATCACTCCCGAGGGGTTGACCCGAGTTTGCAAAATATGCCAGCTTCCAGTCTGTGGTGAGGGAGTTCAGTCGAGCCTAGTCTACTCCATCCAATTCTGTTGCCTGCCAAGCCAGCTTCCATCCCTGCTGTGCTCATCGTGTGAAGTTATCAAGCTATTCTGTGTGAAGGGTTAAGATAAGCCAGCTAGCAACTAACCCAGATGTCTTACCCCAGTACTCAAGCAAGTCACGTGAGTAGTCTTCATCGCTTGTGATTCAAGCTCCAAGCAATTCTGAGTGCTCTTTTTCATCCTTGTGGTGTTGTCGTATTTCGTGGGTGTATTTTAAGCTAGCCAGCTTAGAATATCTTTGTGGCAGTGTGGCTGTTCTCAGTGAGGCTTACGTCGTTCAACCCATAGGCCCAACCACCCACGACCACGTGTGCCTCACAACACGGTCTCAGACGCCTTAGCCCTGTTATGCCCACAAACCCAACCACTATCACTGTGTTGTGGTTCTCACCCAACCTCTACCAGTGTTTTGGCGCACTACTAAGGGTTGTAGCACCATAATTTAAGGACCACATAGGGGGTCAAGAGCTAAAGTGTGTTTCGCGCCACCGTTGAAAGCCTCCTGTGTGAGTTCATCGTCGATGTAAGCGCAATTCTACGATCACGTGTGCAGAGGACAGCAGCAAGAGACATTTCTTTTGTGTTCCAGTGATTTTCTTAGTGACATTCAGTGACTCTTGATTAGACTCAGTGTTTATCATATACTGTTTGCAATAATCTTTAATCTCCTTAATTCAGTGTTAATTTTCGTGCATTTTCTTATGTCTGTTGTGTTGTGTGTCTTTTTATACACTTGAAGTAAGTACTTAGTGTTTTTCCTTGTTGTGTGTGCAACATATGAGCAGTATAGAACTTGTGTTTACACTTCAGAATCACCTTGTGTTCTCAGTATTCCAGTGAAGTATTTCAGTAATTTATCAGCTTTATTCTGCATCACAACTCAGTGTTGTCTGTTATATTTTTTTCTTCCCAGCATTTGTGTATTTTTGTTTTGTTCCCTGTGTGTTGAACATTCTTGTGTTCATATTCTTTCATTTAGCCAGTGTCTAATTTGTCTTATTTCCACAGACAATAGTGCCATTATTTTGTGCAAGCAAGAAATTTTTTCAAAATTATTCACACATCAAGTTTCATTGCAAGAAAATTCTAGTATTGTGTTTATGTTGATGTGTTGTGTTCTGCATCACTGTAAGTGTTCAAACTTTTTTTTGTTCTGTGTTTTAGCACCTATTATTTTTCATGTTTCATTGAACAAATTCACTCTTAGTGCAATTTTTAAGTTCTTCTTTTAGAGTAAATTGTTCTTTTGTTTGTTAAGTGTTGTTTGAGTGCAGTTAAGAGTTAAAGTGTTCATTCCTTGATATATTTCTTTTTCTTGTGTGTGTAATAATTTTCATTATTGCACTTTGACTCATTTTGCAATAATTCTTGTGCAAAGATTGTGTTGCCAATAAAGTTTTTCTTGCAGAAATTTTATGCAGTACTTGTTGATTAGCAATTGTCAATTGCAATATTGCAACAGTTTGTATCAGTGCAGTTCATATGCTCTGTTCTGTGCATAATATTTTATTCTTTCTGTGCCATTTTATTTTATTCAAGCTTTATTGAGTCCATTTTATCATTTTATTGTGTTTCCCTATTCCATTGAAAGTAACGACAACTCACTGTGTCATTTATTCAATTTAAAGTAAAAGTTGAGCAAATCAGATTTGAGTAAAGTACAAGTTCTCTTGATTTTCAAAGTGTTATTTGTTGAGTATTTTTCTTGTATTTTTGTTGAGTATTTTTCTCTGTAGGTAGTAGGTTGGTAGACAGCAACCACCCAGGGAAGTACTACCGTCCTGCCAGATGACTGTGAAACAGAAACCTGTAACTGTTTTGCATGATGGTAGGATTGCTGGTTTCTTTTTCTGTCTCATAAACACGCTAGATAACAGGGATATCTTGCTACTCCTACTTACACTTTGGTCACACTTCACAGACACGCACATGCATATATATATACATACATCTAGGTTTTTCTCCTTTTTCTAAATAGCTCTTGTTCTTCTTTATTTCTTATATTGTCCATGGGGAAGTGGAAAAGAATCTTTCCTCCGTAAGCCATGCGTGTCGTATGAGGCGACTAAAATGCCGGGAGCAATGGGCTAGTAACCCCTTCTCCTGTAGACATTTACTAAAAAAGAGAAGAAGAAAAACTTTATAAAACTGGGATGCTTAAATGTGCGTGGATGTAGTGCGGATGACAAGAAATAGATGATTGCTGATGTTATGAATGAAAAGAAGTTGGATGTCCTGGCCCTAAGCGAAACAAAGCTGAAGGGGGTAGGGGAGTTTCAGTGGGGGGAAATAAATGGGATTAAATCTGGAGTATCTGAGAGAGTTAGAGCAAAGGAAGGGGTAGCAGTAATGTTAAATGATCAGTTATGGAAGGAGAAAAGAGAATATGAATGTGTAAATTCAAGAATTATGTGGATTAAAGTAAAGGTTGGATGCGAAAAGTGGGTCATAATAAGCGTGTATGCACCTGGAGAAGAGAGGAATGTAGAGGAGAGAGAGAGATTTTGGGAGATGTTAAGTGAATGTATAGGAGCCTTTGAACCAAGTGAGAGTGTAATTGTGGTAGGGGACCTGAATGCTAAAGTAGGAGAAACTTTTAGAGAGGGTGTGGTAGGTAAGTTTGGGGTGCCAGGTGTAAATGACAATGGGAGCCCTTTGATTGAACTTTGTATAGAAAGGGGTTTAGTTATAGGTAATACATATTTTAAGAAAAAGAGGATAAATAAGTATACAAGATATGATGTAGGGCGAAATGACAGTAGTTTGTTGGATTATGTATTGGTAGATAAAAGACTGTTGAGTAGACTTCAGGATGTACATGTTTATAGAGGGGCCACAGATATATCAGATCACTTTCTAGTTGTAGCTACACTGAGAGTAAAAGGTAGATGGGATACAAGGAGAATAGAAGCATCAGGGAAGAGAGAGGTGAAGGTTTATGAACTAAAAGAGGAGGCAGTTAGGGTAAGATATAAACAGCTATTGGAGGATAGATGGGCTAATGAGAGCATAGGCAATGGGGTCGAAGAGGTATGGGGTAGGTTTAAAAATGTAGTGTTAGAGTGTTCAGCAGAAGTTTGTGGTTACAGGAAAGTGGGTGCAGGAGGGAAGAGGAGCGATTGGTGGAATGATGATGTAAAGAGAGTAGAATGGGAGAAAAAGTTAGCATATGAGAAGTTTTTACAAAGTAGAAGTGATGCAAGGAGGGAAGAGTATATGGAGAAAAAGAGAGAGGTTAAGAGAGTGGTGAAGCAATGTAAAAAGAGAGCAAATGAGAGAGTGGGTGAGATGTTATCAACAAATTTTGTTGAAAATAAGAAAAAGTTTTGGAGTGAGATTAACAAGTTAAGAAAGCCTAGAGAACAAATGGATTTGTCAGTTAAAAATAGGAGAGGAGAGTTATTAAATGGAGAGTTAGAGGTATTGGGAAGATGGAGGGAATATTTTGAGGAATTGTTAAATGTTGATGAAGATATGGAAACTGTGATTTCGTGTATAGGACAAGGAGGAATAACGTCTTGTAGGAGTGAGGAAGAGCCAGTTGTGAGTGTGGGGGAAGTTCGTGAGGCAGTAGGTAAAATGAAAGGGGGTAAGGCAGCCGGGATTGATGGGATAAAGATAGAAATGTTAAAAGCAGGTGGGGATATAGTTTTGGAGTGGTTGGTGCAATTATTTAATAAATGTATGGAAGAGGGTAAGGTACCTAGGGATTGGCAGAGAGCATGCATAGTTCCTTTGTATAAAGGCAAAGGGGATAAAAGAGAGTGCAAAAATTATAGGGGGATAAGTCTGCTGAGTATACCTGGTAAAGTGTATGGTAGAGTTATTATTGAAAGAATTAAGAGTAAGACGGAGAATAGGATAGCAGATGAACTAGGAGGCTTTAGGAAAGGTAGGGGGTGTGTGGACCATGTGTTTACAGTGAAACATATAAGTGAACAGTATTTAGATAAGGCTAAAGAGGTCTTTGTGGCATTTATGGATTTGGAAAAGGCATATGACAGGGTGGATAGGGGGGCAATGTGGCAGATGTTGCAAGTGTATGGTGTAGGAGGTAGGTTACTGAAAGCAGTGAAGAGTTTTTACGAGGATAGTGAGGCTCAAGTTAGAGTATGTAGGAAAGAGGGAAATTATTTCCCAGTAAAAGTAGGCCTTAGACAAGGATGTGTGATGTCACCGTGGTTGTTTAATATATTTATAGATGGGGTTGTAAGAGAAGTAAATGCGAGGGTCTTGGCAAGAGGCGTGGAGTTAAAAGATAAAGAATCACACACAAAGTGGGAGTTGTCACAGCTGCTCTTTGCTGATGACACTGTGCTCTTGGGAGATTCTGAAGAGAAGTTGCAGAGATTGGTGGATGAATTTGGTAGGGTGTGCAAGAGAAGAAAATTAAAGGTGAATACAGGAAAGAGTAAGGTTATGAGGATAACAAAAAGATTAGGTGATGAAAGATTGAATATCAGATTGGAGGGAGAGAGTATGGAGGAGGTGAATGTATTCAGATATTTGGGAGTGGACGTGTCAGCGGATGGGTCTATGAAAGATGAGGTGAATCATAGAATTGATGAGGGGAAAAGATTGAGTGGTGCACTTAGGAGTCTGTGGAGACAAAGAACTTTGTCCTTGGAGGCAAAGAGGGGAATATATGAGAGTATAGTTTTACCAACGCTCTTATATGGGTGTGAAGCATGGGTGATGAATGTTGCAGCGAGGAGAAGGCTGGAGGCAGTGGAGATGTCATGTCTGAGAGCAATGTGTGGTGTGAATATAATGCAGAGAATTCGTAGTTTGGAAGTTAGGAGGAGGTGCGGGATTACCAAAACTGTTGTCCAGAGGGCTGAGGAAGGGTTGTTGAGGTGGTTCGGACATGTAGAGAGAATGGAGCGAAACAGAATGACTTCAAGAGTGTATCAGTCTGTAGTGGAAGGAAGGCGGGGTAGGAGTCGGCCTAGGAAGGTTGGAGAGAGGGGGTAAAGGAGGTTTTGTGTGCGAGGGGCTTGGACTTCCAGCAGGCATGCGTGAGCGTGTTTGATAGGAGTGAATGGAGACAAATGGTTTTTAATACTTGACGTGCTGTTGGAGTGTGAGCAAAGTAACATTTATGAAGGGGTTCAGGGAAACCGGCAGGCCGAACTTGAGTCCTGGAGATGGGAAGTACAGTGCCTGCACTCTGAAGGAGGGGTGTTAATGTTGCAGTTTAAAAACTGTAGTGTAAAGCACCCTTCTGGCAAGACAGTGATGGAGTGAATGATGGTGAAAGTTTTTCTTTTTCGGGCCACCCTGCCTTGGTGGGAATCGGCCAGTGTGATAATAAAAAATAAAATAAAAATTTTCTTGTGTGAGTTCTTTGCTTACTGTGTGACCTGTCAAATTTTAATTACTTATGCAGAATAGTTAAGCATTTTCTTCCCGTTTAAGCTTACTGTGTCATTCTCTCCATTTTTCTTGCCTTATGCACTTGAGTAAGTTCACTGAGAAGATGTCCCAGTCACTTTTGAATGTTCACTTAGTGTATCATGCCAGTCAAAGTCAATATGAATCAGTCCACAGTACCAATATTCCCTTACTGACTGAAAGACAATGCCTAGTCCCTGAGCAACGTGTTTGTTCTCATAGCTTGTATCTGAGATTTGTTAAAGTGCTGCGAAATGTGAAGTTCAGATTAAGTTCCTATAGATTCGTTCATTACTTATTAACGTAGCCGAGCGGTCAGGCACTAGTAATACTGTCACTCCTGTCTGGACTCCAGCCACAATATCGTGCACGCAGGATAGTGCTGAAACTACTATCCTTGCGATGGCGACTTGTTCAAGTACTCGTTCCTTCCCAGGGGACTCTTTGAGAAGAACTTTACTTGCAACGAGTTATGCCATCTCTTGCTGATGCCACAAGCCGTTGCAGAAAGACGTTTCTGTGGCTAGTGTGCTCACTTGAGTGTTGTTGTTGTTCCTTGTGTTTCAGATTGTGATCCCATCCTAGTTGACAGTAATCAGTGCATTGTTAGAAGTTATTTCTCGAGTAACTTTCACATGTTAACGTTTGTAAGTGAAGTTTCTTTATAGCTGACACCTCGTGTCACTGTGTTCATTTATTTTCTCCTGTGCTTGCAGTTTGAGATAGTAGATTCGTTCTCCCTTGCTCATATTGCGTGTTACAGCGTTAATTTTTTCAACCGGGCAGAGTCATCCACTCCACCGAGTTTGTTCATTCCTCCAGTAAGAAAGAACCGATCCTTTGTGTTCTGGTGATTCGATTCCTGCTCCAGGAAGATCTTGTTCTTACTGTGAAGCCACCAGCACCCATTAGTGACTTTCTAATGAGCCAAGAATTACTGTATCGAACAGCCGAGTTGGGTACTCCAAGTAGAAGAGTTTACCAGTTAGTAATTCCACAGTCACTAGTGAACGTAGCTCTACAGCTAGTTCATGATGCACCAGGTGTTGCACACCCTGGTATGGATCGTTCTGTGAAACAAGCCAGAATGAAATACTTTTGACCACGTATGGCAACTGACATTTCCGAGTATGTTAAGAAATGTAGTGTCTGTTTGCAACATAAAGGAAATGTCAATGGTCCTAATCCTATCCAAGTGTACCCAACCACTAGCGAACCGTGGGAAAGAGTTGCCCTTGATTTGTTAACCAATTTTAAATGTTCCCTCCAAGGCAACAAACATCTGTGTGTTATAGTAGACCATTTCACCAGATATTGTGAGTTAGTTCCTATTGAAGATAAGACTGCAGAGACAGTAGCTAAAGCGTTTAAAGAACGCATTATCTGCAGGCATACCACTCCTAAGTCCTTAGTAACAGATAATGGAGGTGAATTCTGTAATGAGATTCTTGAAAATTTGTGTACTTTATACAAGATCTCTAAATCCACCATTGTTCCTCATCATCCTGCCAGCAATGGGTTAGCCGAAAGAAACAATAAGAAAGTACTTGATGTCCTGAGAGCCACTATCAACCCCAATAGTGAAACTTGGGATGAAGTCATACCAGATGTCCAATGTGGCATAAATTCTGCTTACAATGCTTCCATAGGTGATACTCCACATTATGCATTGTATGGTGTAGACAAGCGTTTACCCTATGAGTTGTTATATTCCACTCCGAAACCTAATTACAACCCTGATGATTTCGTAGCAACTCGTACCAGCATGGCTCAAAGTGTTTTTAGAAGAATCCGTGAAACACTTCACAAATCAACAGCAGAATTTACTAGAGTAACTAATAGCCGTGCTAAGCCATCAAAAGTAAAAGTAGGTTCAAGAGTAATGCTGACAAATTTCAACAAAACATCCGCAATGCCTAAGCTCGATCAAAAGTTTGTCGGACCTTATCGAGTTGTAGAACATATCTCTTGTAATAAGTATAAGGTTAGAGAAATTAGTACTGGTAAGTACAAAGAATCTCATTTAGATCATATGAAATTAGTATGCGATGTTGATGATATTGCTACCCAGACTAATGTGACAGATGCTGAAAATCCTCTTGACTCTGTACCCTCTACCTCAAATACTCAGTCAGATATTCAACCTGAATGTCTTAACTCCTTGCGTACTCGACAAGTAATGAGAAACCCACAAGTATCTTTTGTAGATACTCGTTCAGATCTCCCTCAGTCAAGGCATGTGTTAGCCATTGCAGAGGAATTCGATCCTCCCAGAGATGATAACCATTCTGCATATGTAAACATCACCCTCGCAGAATTGAGTTTAAATGTACACAGTCTGTATAACTAGATGTCCGAGATGAATGAAATTGTCAACTGTTTGTTATTAACTGATCAGTTTTTCAGATTTTTTTTTTCGCATTCACGTTCCCTCCGTATTCTGAGAATTGACAGTAATAGTCTGAGTGCACCAGATGCCTTTGCTGTTAATTTCACCTTGTATATATATATATATTTATTCTTCCTCAGAATCCGTAAAGTGCATGAATACAGATCGATCGATCAATTCCATCCATATTGTACAATGATTTGTTCTTATAGTTTGTAATGCATTATGTTAAAAACCATTACGTTAAAACTCATTACGTTAAAAGTGATTACGTTAACACCCATTACGTTAAAACTCATTTTGTTAACATCCATTATGATACCATCCACTAATTCTAAGTTATATATGAATTTGTTATTGTATAGAATCAGCCCAGAACTGCCTGCCTGTTCAGCCTATAGATAGTAGTGTATGTCGAGACGACATATGTAACATGACCGAGCTGTCAGCATAGTTGCTGATCCCTGTGTTGTAAAGCATATTAGTATCATCCATGTGCTTTAGATAGGAGATCCCTTTTAGGCCTGTGACTTTGTGTGACGTCACGGGATGCGCATGTGTACGGTCGTACCTCTGCCTCCCTCTCAGTCGGCGTAGACATCCAGGCTAAGACAGACAGAGGCTGGGCTCCATTTCTCTCATCACAGTCTGGCAATATATATCGTTACCATCCAACAAGTGTGTGTACCTTCAACCCTCGATATCTCCATTTAAGAACCCCTACGATAAATAAAGCACCACAACACACAAGCACCACAACACACAAGCACCACAACACACAAGCACCACAACACTCAAGCACCACAACACTCAAGCATCACAACACTCAAGCACCACAACACTCAAGCACCACAACACTCAAGCACCACAACACTCAAGCACCACAACACTCAAGCACCACAACACTCAAGCACCACAACACTCAAGCACCACAACACTCAAGCACCACAACTCAAGCACCACAACACTCAAGCACCACAACACTCAAGCACCACAACACACAAGCACCACAACACACAAGCACCACAACACACAAGCACCACAACACACAAGCACCACAACACACAAGCACCACAACACACAAGCACCACAACACTCAAGCACCACAACACTCAAGCACCACAACACACAAGCACCACAACACACAAGCACCACAACACACAAGCACCACAACACACAAGCACCACAACACACAAGAACCACAACACACAAGAACCACAACACACAAGCACCACAACACACAGCCACCACAACACACAGCCACCACAACACACAGCCACCACAACACACAGCCACCACAACACACAGCCACCACAACACACAAGCACCACAACACAAGCACAACACACAACCACCACAACACACAACCACCACAACACACAACCACCACAACACACAACCACAACACAACCACCACAACACACAACCACTGCAACATACAACCACCACAACACACAAAGACCACAACATACAACCACCACAACATGCAACCACAACACACAACCACCACAACATGCAACCACAACACACACAACCACCACAACATGCAACCACAACACACACAACCACCACAACACACACACACACACAACCACAACACACAACCACAACCTGCAACCACAATTAGGTGAGTGCAACACAGCACACCACAACACATCACCACAACACACCACCCCAACACGCCACAACACCAACCCAACACACAAGCGCCACAACACAAGCACCACAACACAAGCACCATAACACACATCACAACACAACCACCACAACACACACAAGCACCACAACACACAACCACCACAACACAACCACCACAACACACAACCACCACAACACACAACCACCACAACACACACACAACACACAACCACCACAACACACAACCACCACAACACACAACCACCACAACGCACAACCACCACAGCACACACACAACACACAAGTACCACAACACACAAGCACCACAACACACAAGCACAACACACAAGCACAACACACAAGCACCAAAACACACCACCACAGCACACACAAGCCAAAGCACACACACCACAACACACACCCATCACAATACACAACCACCACAACACACAACCAACACAACACCCAACCACAATACACGACCACAACACACAACCACCACAACACACAACCACCACAACACACAAGCACCACAACACACAGCCACCACAACACACAGCCACCACAACACAAGCACCACAACACAAGCACCACAACACAAGCACAACACACAACCACCACAACACACAACCACCACAACACACAACCACCACAACACACAACCACCACAACACACAACCACCACAGCACACAACCACAACACACAACCACCACAACACACAACCACCACAACACACAACCACCACAACACACAACCACAACACAACCACCACAACACACAACCACTGCAACATACAACCACCACAACACACAAAGACCACAACATACAACCACCACAACATGCAACCACAACACACAACCACCACAACATGCAACCACAACACACACAACCACCACAACATGCAACCACAACACACACAACCACCACAACACACACACACACACACAACCACAACACACAACCACAACCTGCAACCACAATTAGGTGAGTGCAACACAGCACACCACAACACATCACCACAACACACCACCCCAACACGCCACAACACCAACCCAACACACAAGCGCCACAACACAAGCACCACAACACAAGCACCATAACACACATCACAACACAACCACCACAACACACACAAGCACCACAACACACAACCACCACAACACAACCACCACAACACACAACCACCACAACACACAACCACCACAACACACACACAACACACAACCACCACAACACACAACCACCACAACACACAACCACCACAACGCACAACCACCACAGCACACACACAACACACAAGTACCACAACACACAAGCACCACAACACACAAGCACAACACACAAGCACAACACACAAGCACCAAAACACACCACCACAGCACACACAAGCCAAAGCACACACACCACAACACACACCCATCACAATACACAACCACCACAACACACAACCAACACAACACCCAACCACAATACACGACCACAACACACAACCACCACAACACACAACCACCACAACACACAAGCACCACAACACACAGCCACCACAACACACAGCCACCACAACACAAGCACCACAACACAAGCACCACAACACAAGCACAACACACAACCACCACAACACACAACCACCACAACACACAACCACCACAACACACAACCACCACAACACACAACCACCACAGCACACAACCACAACACACAACCACCACAACACACAACCACCACAACACACAACCACCACAACACACAACCACCACGACACACAACCACAACACAACCACCACAACACAACCACTACAACACAACCACTACAACATACAACCACCACAACACACAAAGACCACAACATACAACCACAACACACAACCACCACAACATGCAACCACAACACACACAACCACCACAACACACACACGCACACGCGCACACACACACACACGCACTCGCGCACACGCACACGCACACACACACACGCACACGCGCACACGCACACACACACACACACACACACACACCACAACACACAACCACAACCTGCAACCACAATTAGGTGAGGGCACCACAGCACACAACACAACCACCACAACACACAACCACCACAACATGCAAACACAACACACACAACCACCACCACAACACACACACACACACACACACACACACACACACACACACACACACACACACACACACACACACACACACACAACCACAACACACAACCACAACCTGCAACCACAATTAGGTGAGTGCACCACAGCACACCACACATCACAACACACCACCCCAACACGCCACAACACCAACCCAACACACAAGCACCACAACACAAGCACCACAACACAAGCACCATAACACACATCACAACACACAACCACCACAACACACAACCACCACAACACACAACCACCACAACACACAACCACCACAACACACAACCACCACAACACACACAAGCACCACAACACAAGCACCAAAACATCACAACAAACAACCACCACAACACACAACCACCACAACAAACAACCACCACAACAAACAACCACCACAACACACAACCACCACAACACACAACCACCACAACACACAACCACCACAGCACACACACAACACACAAGTACCACAACACACAAGCACCACAACACACAAGCACAACACACAAGCACCAAAACACACCACCACAGCACACACAAGCCAAAGCACACACACCACAACACACACCCATCACAATACACAACCACCACAACACACAACCAACACAACACCCAACCACAATACACGACCACAACACACAACCACCACAACACACAACCACCACAACACACAACCACCCAACACACAATCACCACAACACACACAAGCACCCAACACACAATCACCACAACACACACAACCACCACAACACACAACCACCACAACACACAACCACCACAACACACAAGCACCACAACACAACCACCACAACACACAAGCACCACAACACACACAACCACCACAACACACAAGCACCACAACACACACAACCACCACAAGACACACCACAACACACACCACAACACACACCACAACACACACCACAACACGCACCACAACACACTCCACAACACACACCACAACACAACCGCTATACACAAGCATCACAACACACAAGCACCACAACACACAACCACAGCAACACACAAAACCCACACCAAAACAACACAACACACAACCACCCCAACACACAACCACCCCAACACACAAGCACCACAACACACAAGTACCACAACACAACCACCCCAACACACAAGCACCACAACACACAAGTACCACAACACAACCACCACAACACACAAGCACCACAACACACACAACCACCACAAGACACACCACAACACACACCACAACACACACCACAACACACACCACAACACGCACCACAATACACACCAAAACACACAACCACCACAACACACTCCACAACACACACCACAACACAACCGCTATACACAAGCATCACAACACACAAGCACCACAACACACAACCACAGCAACACACAAAACCCACACCAAAACAACACAACACACAAACACCCCAACACACAAGCACCACAACACACAAGCATCACAACACACAACCACCCAACACACAAGCACCCCAACACACAAGCACCACAACACACAAGCACCACAACACACAAGCACCACAACACACAATCCCCACAACACACAATCCCCACAACACACAAGCACCATAACACAAGCACCACAACACACAAGCACCACAACACATAAGCACCACAACACACAAGCAACACAACACACAAGTACCACAACACACAAACACCACAACACACAAGCACCTTATCTCACAACCCACAAGACACGAGCACCACAAGACACAAGCACCACAAGACACGAGCACCACAAGACACGAGCACCACAAGACACGAGCACCACAAGACACGAGCACCACAAGACACGAGCACCACAAGACACGAGCACCACAAGACACGAGCACCACAAGACACGAGCACCACAAGACACGAGCACCACAAGACACGAGCACCACAAGACACGAGCACCACAAGACACGAGCACCACAAGACACGAGCACTACAAGACACGAGCGCCACGAGAGACGAGCGCCACGAGAGACGAGCGCCACGAGAGACGAGCGCCACGAGAGACGAGCGCCACAAGAGACGAGCGCCACAAGAGACGAGCGCCACAAGAGACGAGCGCCACAAGAGACGAGCGCCACAAGAGACGAGCGCCACAAGAGACGAGCGCCACAAGACACGAGCACAACAAGACACGAGCACAACACAACCACCACAACATACAACCACCACAACATACAACCACCACAACATACAACCACAAGACACAAGCACAACAACACACAACCACCACAACATGCAACCACAACACACACAACCACAACACACACAACACACAACCACAACCTGCAACCACAATTAGGTGAGTGCACCACAGCACACACAAGCCAAAGCACACACACCACAACACACACCCATCACAATACACAACCACCACAACACACAACCAACACAACACCCAACCACAATACACGACCACAACACACAACCACCACAACACACAACCACCACAACACACAAGCACCACAACACACAGCCACCACAACACACAGCCACCACAACACAAGCACCACAACACAAGCACCACAACACAAGCACAACACACAACCACCACAACACACAACCACCACAACACACAACCACCACAACACACAACCACCACAACACACAACCACCACAGCACACAACCACAACACACAACCACCACAACACACAACCACCACAACACACAACCACCACAACACACAACCACCACGACACACAACCACAACACAACCACCACAACACAACCACTACAACACAACCACTACAACATACAACCACCACAACACACAAAGACCACAACATACAACCACAACACACAACCACCACAACATGCAACCACAACACACACAACCACCACAACACACACACGCACACGCGCACACACACACACACGCACTCGCGCACACGCACACGCACACACACACACGCACACGCGCACACGCACACACACACACACACACACACACACCACAACACACAACCACAACCTGCAACCACAATTAGGTGAGGGCACCACAGCACACAACACAACCACCACAACACACAACCACCACAACATGCAAACACAACACACACAACCACCACCACAACACACACACACACACACACACACACACACACACACACACACACACACACACACACAACCACAACACACAACCACAACCTGCAACCACAATTAGGTGAGTGCACCACAGCACACCACACATCACAACACACCACCCCAACACGCCACAACACCAACCCAACACACAAGCACCACAACACAAGCACCACAACACAAGCACCATAACACACATCACAACACACAACCACCACAACACACAACCACCACAACACACAATCCCCACAACACACAATCCCCACAACACACAAGCACCATAACACAAGCACCACAACACACAAGCACCACAACACATAAGCACCACAACACACAAGCAACACAACACACAAGTACCACAACACACAAACACCACAACACACAAGCACCTTATCTCACAACCCACAAGACACGAGCACCACAAGACACAAGCACCACAAGACACGAGCACCACAAGACACGAGCACCACAAGACACGAGCACCACAAGACACGAGCACCACAAGACACGAGCACCACAAGACACGAGCACCACAAGACACGAGCACCACAAGACACGAGCACCACAAGACACGAGCACCACAAGACACGAGCACCACAAGACACGAGCACCACAAGACACGAGCACCACAAGACACGAGCACTACAAGACACGAGCGCCACGAGAGACGAGCGCCACGAGAGACGAGCGCCACGAGAGACGAGCGCCACGAGAGACGAGCGCCACAAGAGACGAGCGCCACAAGAGACGAGCGCCACAAGAGACGAGCGCCACAAGAGACGAGCGCCACAAGAGACGAGCGCCACAAGAGACGAGCGCCACAAGACACGAGCACAACAAGACACGAGCACAACACAACCACCACAACATACAACCACCACAACATACAACCACCACAACATACAACCACAAGACACAAGCACAACAACACACAACCACCACAACATGCAACCACAACACACACAACCACAACACACACAACACACAACCACAACCTGCAACCACAATTAGGTGAGTGCACCACAGCACACCACAACACATCACAACACACCACCCCAACACGCCACAACACCACCCCAACACACAAACACCACAACACAAGCACCATAGCACACAACCACCACAACACACACAAGCACCACAACACACAACCACCACAACACACAAGCACCACAACACAAGCACCACAACATACATCACAACACACAACCACCACAACACACAACCACCACAACACACAACCACCACAACACACAACCACCACAACACACAACCACCACAACACACATAAGCACAACACACAACCACCACAACACACAACCACCACAACACACAACCACCACAACGCACAACCACCACAGCACACACACAACACACAAGTACCACAACACACAAGCACCACAACACACCACAACACACAAACACAACACACAAGCACCAAAACACATCACCACAGCACACACAAGCCAAAGCACACACACCACAACACACACCCATCACAATACACAACCACAATACACGACCACAACACACAACCACCACAACACACAAGCACCACAACACACAAGCACCCAACACACAAGCACCACAACACACACAACCACCACAACACACACCACAACACACACCACAACACACACCAAAACACACAACCACCACAACACACTCCCCAACACACACCACAACACAACCGCTATACACAAGCACCACAACACACAACCACCGCAACACACAACACCCACAACAACACAACACCCACAACAACACAACACACAAGCACCCCAACACACAAGCACCCCAACACACAAGCACCACAACACACAAGCACCACAACACACAAGCACCACAACACACAAGCACCACAACACACAAGCACCTTATCTCAAAACCCACAAGACACGAGCACCACAAGACACGAGCACCACAAGACACGAGCACCACAAGACACGAGCACCACAAGACACGAGCACCACAAGACACGAGCACCACAAGACACGAGCACCACAAGACACGAGCACCACAAGACACGAGCACCACAAGACACGAGCACCACAAGACACGAGCACCACAAGACACGAGCACCACAAGACACGAGCACCACAAGACACGAGCACCACAAGACACGAGCACCACAAGACACGAGCACCACAAGACACGAGCACCACAAGACACGAGCACCACAAGACACGAGCACCACAAGACACGAGCACCACAAGACACGAGCACCACAAGACACGAGCACCACAAGACACGAGCACCACAAGACACGAGCACCACAAGACACGAGCACCACAAGACACGAGCACCACAAGACACGAGCACCACAAGACACGAGCACCACAAGACACGAGCACCACAAGACACGAGCACCACAAGACAAGCACAACACACGAGCCCCTCGACACAAGCACCCCAACACACAAGCACGCACATGCAAGCCAGTTCACAACACAACTCACTTCACATCACAGCTTTCAGGCTTTTTCACTTCTTTGTATTATTGTTTCAGTTGTCCAGCAGTGTCCACCACCAAACTGATCACTGTTTCCCAGATATTTCATCTCCATGATGTTTGTCTTCATGAAGTCATTCACTGTGAAGTTCCTTGTTCCAGAAGTTGTACCAGTTGTAACAAAACTAATTTCAGATTTGAATTCAGTGTCCCAAAATTAGTATGGTTTTAAACATGAACAATAACCTTAATTGGTCAGTGTATTTCACTGCATTACATACTTGAGGTACAATTAGTATTAGTATTATTGTTATTAGTAGTAGCAGTAGTATCTAAACTTAGTGGTAACCCACAAGGGTCTTCTAGCGCTGGAGGATAGTTGTGCTGAAGAGGAAATGTGTGAAGATCAGAGACCAGTCAAGGTTAGGTGTATACCTGCAGAGGGTTACGACGATCAACGTCCCAGCGGCCCGGTCTGAGACCAGGGCTCGTGATGGATCAGGGTCTGATCAACGAGGCTGTTACTGCTGGTAGCACGAAACCCGACACACGAATCATAGCCTAGCTGATCAGGTATTGACTTTAGGTGCCTGTCCAACGCTTTCTTGAAGACAGCCAGGGGTCTATTGATAATCGCCTTTATGTATGTTTGGAGGCAGCTGAACAGTCTTGGACCCCTGGCACTTATTGTATTGTCTCTGTGTTCTAGTGGCACCCTTGCTTTTCACTGGGGAAATGTTTCATCTCTTGCCAAGTCTTTTGCTTTCATAGGGAGTGATTTTCGTGTGCAAGTTTGGTACCAATCCTCTAGGATTTTCCAAGGGTATATTATCATGCATCTTTCTCGCCTGCGTTCCAGGAAATACAAATCAAGGGACTTCAACCATTCCCCTTAATTTAGGCGCTTTATCGTACTTACGTGTGCCGTAAAAGTTCTTTGTATACTCTCCAGATCAGCAAATTCGCCTGCCTTTAGGGGGCAGTTAGTGTACAACAGTATTCCAGCCTAGAGAGCACAAGCGATTTGAAGAGAATCATCATTGGCTTGGAGTCCCTAGTTTTGAAGGTTCTCATTATCCATCCTATCATTTTTCTAGCAGATGTGGTAGATTGTTGAGGTCTTTGAAGGTGAGATCCTCTGACATTATCACTCCCAGGACCCTCACATTGCTTGCTCGCTCTATTGTACGGTTAGAATTTGTTGTATACCCTGATACAGTTTTAATTTCCTCAAGTTTTCCATATATGAGCAGTTGAGATTTCTCTTCATTAAACTTCATATTGTTTTGAGTGGCCCATTTGAAGATTTGGTTGATGTCGGCTTGGAGTCTTGCGGTGTCTTCGATGGAGGACACTGTCATGGCAGTTCAGGTGGTCATCCGCAAAGGAAGTCACGTTTCTATGGCTTACATCTCTGTCTCTGTCGCAAAGTTGGTGTATCCTACGTCTGCGTTTCGTTTATCCTCTACAGCATCCAGGACCTTGTCATAGTGGTCCAGTAGCTAGGTCAAGCAGGAGTATGTAAGAGGTAGAGTTTGCAAGGGTAATAAGGAACGTTAAAGGGAAAATATGATCAAAGTTAGTGTAATAAAGCAATTGCTGACAAAAAGTCAAAGAGGGAGTCCATGTCATGAAGCTGTCAATGAGGTCAGATAAAGTGTGTTAAAGAAGTGACGATGTCAGAAAGAAATTCTTCGTGCCAGCCGATAGACAGGATAATCTATTAAGAGATGGTGAACTGATAACAGAAGCTTTCAATTCTCAGAGCGGTGCTGAACACTTCTCCATGAGATGCCTATGAGTAAGACGTGTGTGTCCAATACGAATGTGAAAGAGTTTGTCTCCCAAACACGACACCGAAATTAAAACAAGGCTTGACAGAAGGCAGTTTATTATGGACGAACTCAGACCATCGTTGTTGCCAACGGTTGCGAACTTGTCTAGAGATTACTTCAAAACAGTCTGGGATGATATCTTTTTGTTTACTAGAAATGCGGCACAACCAAATTTGTATACGAGGAATTATGGGATGAGGAGAATCAAATTTTTGAGATAGGCAGAGCTGAATTATATATAATGGTCATGAGAAATGCATACAACTCAGCTGTGTCCGGAAACTCGGTCCGGAAAACCCGGTGCAAACCCGATACCGTCAGAGGACTTAGAACCATCATTGTAATCTGCAATGGCATGAGAATGAGATCGGAAGTGGTTAAGAAAAAGGGAGCGAGAAGCAACTATAGGTATTTGAGCTTCTGCAAACGGAAATGAGAAGAGTTGACACGAATCGTCGGATTCCGGCGATCCGAAAATAGGCCGAGAAACTTGACTGTATCTTGTTCACGGATACGGGAACCATACTGGTACAACGTGGTATTAGGGACGAAAAAACTTCTTGTAAATCAATGCGATGTGTTTTAATAACAAATTTGTACCCATGAATAATGGCACAGTGGGAAGCACGGTCGATAGTAGTCTGGAGAGAGGCTGCTACTAGGTGACAACTCCTGCACGACCTATAGTAAAATCGTCGACATAAAGTGACGACCATGTTTCAGATGAGATAACGGAGGCAAGGTCATTGACAGCGAGCAAAAAAAAAATAATGTGGTGCTAAGAACACAACCCTGAAGGACGCCTTCAGCCCGGTCAAAGTCAGGGAGAAAACATATTAACCCGGACACAGAAATGCCTCTCAGACAAGAATTTTTTAAGGAAAAGTGGCAGATTGTCTCGAAGGCTTAAGGAATGAGCTTGGGCCAAAATGTTATAACGCCAGGTAGCATCAGACGCTTTTCAAGATCAAAAAAAGACTGCAATAACGAAGTATTTACTAGCAAAAGTATAACTAACATAGGTATCTAAACGGAGTAAGTGGTTGATAGTGGAGCGGCTCTTACGAAAGCCAAACTGACGAATGGAAAGACAGTTATGTGCCTCCAAATACCACACCAAACATTTTTTTTTTATACGAGACGTTCCAACAATTTGCAAAGAGGCATCATGGCCCGAAGTGCCTGGTTTATGAAAGGCCAGAACAACGGCAGTTTTCCATGGACGAGGAAGAACCCCTTGCAACCAAACAAACAAAATTAAAGAGACGTAATAGGACGACGAGAGCTGACGGATGTAAATACTGAATCATATAAATATGAACGCCATCAGGGTCAGCTGTCAACAGTAGGCGAGTAGAAAGTGTTGACTCAAGCGTAAAAGGTACATTATAAGATTCCTCTATACTAGAAGTAATATCTAAAGGTGTTAACTCTCTGGTAGATTTGAAGGAAAAGAAGAAGCACATATCGTATGCAGACTGGATGTCCAATTTCTGTGGCAACTTCGGAAGAGTCTGCAAGGCTGACACCTGCTACCTTAAGCACGGGAAGCGGGTCCGGAGAGTATCTGTTACTCAATTTCCATACAAGTACGTTTTTCTTCTCAAATTACACATCGGGCATACCCTCTTCGCTCGTTTAAAATCAAGGAGTCGCTCTGTGGTCCTGCTTCTATTGTAACAGTAGCACCCCACGCAGCACGTTTCAAGCACAATGCACAAGCATAGGCTGAGGTCCACTAGGGTACGCATTTCTGAGTGTCTGCCTGAGGTTTATTAACCCTAGCACTTATAAGCTAAAAGCCTAGCACTTATAAGTCTACCTAGTTGGGTTATTGAGGCTAGGACTTTGGGTAGTTTCAAATTTAGGTTGGATAAATTTATGAGTGAGAGGGGTTGGATTTGAGTGGGACTTGCAAATGAGTGGATAGAGTTATCAGAGCTTATTTCTTGGGTAGCATTGAAAATTAGGTTGGGCAAATGTTTTGTTAGTGGGATGGATTGTAAAGGACCTGCCTAGTATGGGCCAACAGGCCTGCTGCAGTGATCCTCCTTTCTTATGTTCTTATGACTGCATTTGAAGATGCGGTTAAAGCAGATAATGTAAATATTCGTAATAGCTTTTCTGTGAAAAACGAGAGGCCCCTCACTAAGAAAAAAAAATGGCGTAAAGAATCAATTCGTTCCTTCAAACTGCCAACATGAGCTGCGAAGAAGCTAGGAATGTGAATGGGAAGTAAAAAGAATAGGAAAATGATCGCTGTCATGTAGATCTGGTACTTCAAGCGCAGTTGAAGATCTATTGTGAGAGTCAAATAGAGTGGGAGTACTGGTATTTAAAACGTAGAGGTTAAGAGAACTGAAGAAAGCTTGTAATTGATCGCCATGAGAGTCACAGAGAAACACTTCCCAGAGGAAATGGTGAGCATTAAATCTCCTAATAAAAAGTGTTGGAAGTAAAGATGACACTAGAAAATCAGCATCAAGAATAGATAATGGTCAAAAAGAAGGAAGATAGAAAGAGCAGACCGTATATCACTTGTTCAAGCAGTTACGGGCTATAGTATGATATATCGACACGCACAAGAAGTACACTTTCATTGAATGTAACATTGGGAAAAGGATCTACTGATCACAATAAAACATAGCTTGAGAAGGGGAGGACAAGAGCGGAGCTCAGTTTTGGTGTTGTAAACAGACACATACAGGAGATAACTGGGAGAGCAACACCTGAAGCTTTTCCGATTACCCCCGAGTCCTTCAGTGTTCCACTGCATGAAAGCCATGATCTGTGATTAGAGGTACAACAGTAACTGTAAGCAGGAGTTGTCTACGGACTAGGAAGGTCTGTAAAGTGGGAATAGCCAGAAGCGAATTGCAGGAATTTTGAGAAGACGTTGTGTAGAAGTAAATGTAGAAGGTTGAGGAAGGGGTGAATGTGTAATTTTGGGACACGGGTCAGTGTACATTATCGTTTTTTCTCCTCAACAAAAGCAGAGATGACTTCAATTGTTTCAGGTGACAAGGAAGCCACGGAGAGGCATACTCCCTTTGGTTGCCACCTCCCAGAACCGACAGGCAGTCTCTTGAGATATGCCTCTCACCTTGAGGATACCCAAAGCCGCTCTCCAAAACTCTGGAAAACAGATCAACACATCCCTAGATGGTCCAGATTCCACGGTAAACACCACTGCCACAGAGGGCTCAAACGGAATGGGACATCGATTCTCTTCGACCTCGGAGCTATAATTTCCAAAAGTCGAATGTAGGAAATAAAGGAGAGGGGAGGGGAGAAGAATGGAGGGGAGGGAAGGAGAGTGGAGGGGAGGGGTGGCGAAAGGAGGCGGGATGAGAAAGATGGGGTGAGGAAGGGAGAAATGGGGTAATTAGGTTTGGTACAAAGGAGAGAAAAAGGTTCACTTCTTTACATCGAGTCTCTGCACCACGTCAAGAAGAGATCATTGAGGTACAGAGGACTGGAAATACGGGAATACTTTTCTTGGATCGCTCAGCGACTGCAATCCATCTAGTTATTATACTCACGAAGAAGTCATGTATGGACCACCTGGGCAGCTTTATTATGAAGATGTGCTAACTAGCTGGGTTTTCAATTTACGGCAGCGCTTGTATACTAGAGACAGTAACAAAAGAGGTAATCAGTTCCTCAGCCTTGATACAAGGTCTTCGAACAGGAAACAGAAATAGATTACGCAATTACATCTCCAGCTTTAAAGATGATTAGCCTTTATCACTCAAGAGAATAATCTGTTATATACTGGAGCCAAAAGAGATGTGCAGCAGTAGAAGTCATCGTCAAACGTGGGCGGGGCCCACTACGTTGCGTCTAAGTGTTGGGCGAGAGGGAGGCTACTGAGTTGCGAAGCATATCCTCTGTAACAAGATTCCATGGTGTTGCTTTGACAAACAAGATTCATTACAATAATCCTATATAATACCGACTTGTAGATGAATAAGACTCTTGAATGTAGAGGGAGAGAGAGAGAAAAAAAAATGTGCTTCTGAACATGAAAGATGGGAAGCAGCAACTACACTCTGTACCTTCACTAGAACATCGTTTCATCCGAGATCATTTATTTCTAGGATGACACGTGTCTGGAACATGTACGGAATAATGACATCAACGAAATAAAGTCAGCTGACCAAATGAAATCGCTGGCCCAAGGATGGCTCCAGCATCATCCTGTTCCCTATCTGTATATCTCTTAATAATAAAAGGCTTTCAAATGAGCTGATGTAGGTAGCAGCTCTTAGCTTGTAAATAAAGTTACGAACCCTAAACCTAACCTTGTTAAACCTTGTGTAAGAGAGAACTGGGAGAAACTAAATGAATTATGGATTATATTAAGTTTATGTGGACCAATTGTAAGAAATATAGTCAAAATAAAGGCTCAAAGTCGCCAAAATATATACTACAAAAAAGTCGACCTTAACCACATGTGAAAAATTTTTAATGTTCAATTTAAATACTGTATTTAATTAGAGAGAATGTCATTTCTTCATTCTTTATGCAGAATAATTAATCTACTTAATATAATTAAATGCACAATTATATTTTCGTCTCGAGATGATAAATTTAAACTATTTTTGCATAGAAACATTTGCACATTGTTTATAATGAAAGACGAGACGTAAATATTGTCCGATTAAGTTAAATATATTATAATTACTTTTATACTCACACTACCCTTTAAATTTTTATTTGTATACATGTTCATCATTTATTTTAAATTTTCCCTAAGGAGAAAAGAGTTAAATGAACTACTGAGTTGAAAATGTTGTTAATTAAAAGTCAAGAATTAGAATTTAGGACAAGTAGAATCACTTGCAGGGGGACGCCGCCCCCAGTCCTATATAATACTTCAGTGAGACAATATTGTTTCAAGTTAGGTAATGAATTCAGGAGAGTGTGACTTTTTTTATGAGTGATAAGAAAAGTAAAATTGAAAAATTATGGAAAAAAAAAAGTTTTCCTACCGAAAAATAATGCATAATTCTGGCAACATGTTTCTATCATATTTCTAAGTACGTTTTTCCAAAAAATTTTTTTTTTTTTATTTTTGCTGTCATCAAAAAGACATGATGGCAATTAGTGTTTTTTTTTTCTCCAAAAATTACGATTTTTATGATTTTCATTCTAAATACACTACACTGCAACTTCTCTGAGGACTCCATTCAACTTCAGGGTTGTCAACATTTGTAGAGGTGTGCAACATACTGAAATGTGGCGCGCCATGACCGTAGAGTTTTACCGGAAACATAATATGTGTATAATTCATGAATAAGCTATTAATATTGTTTTCCATTTTTGGCGAAAAGTATTTATAGGAGTGTCATGATTTTCACTACTAGCATGAAAAGGGGATTTGTGATATTTTGTACCGCTTTGTTTTTATTAATTTTGTTTTTCCCCAAAAAATCCTTAAAAAAAAAATAAACTTAAGCATTTTTTATTATGCAATCTATTGACATTTTCTCTCAAACGGAGTTAGTACCAAGATTATCTATCCCTTATCTTTCATCTGATGTCAACTAGAACATTGTACATCTTACTAAATTTGAAGAAAAGGGAGAGTTTTATACCCTATAGAATAGGGTACTATTAATTTTTTTCTATATCTTTTAAGGCAAAAGTCACTACAAACACAGTGTGTAGCCTTCAAATGTTGCTTAAATCACTTTAAAAATTTCATTGCAATTGGACTAAAAATAAAAAATGATTTCGCCAGCACCCTCCTTCGGCTCTTTAACGGAATTTAAATGCTCTATCAGTGGGCAATTACTACGACGAAAGAAATGTGTAGGTTTAAAAACTGAAGCAGCAGAGTCAACCTCCATGTGAAACTATGAAGACGCCATCCTGGAGATCCCACATCAATTTAACTTCACCTCCCAGGATAATATCTCTGTCCCATTAGTTCCGCCTGATGTAAGATCTTACTAGGGAA
The DNA here is from genome assembly GCF_038502225.1 of Cherax quadricarinatus. Classification (NCBI taxonomy): domain Eukaryota; kingdom Metazoa; phylum Arthropoda; class Malacostraca; order Decapoda; family Parastacidae; genus Cherax; species Cherax quadricarinatus. The sequence continues at coordinate 24,877,644 of NC_091330.1, read as the reverse complement.
AGGTATGAGGAGTGGACACGGAGAAAATTTCTAGGCAGCCCTTCGCCCATTATAGAGGTGAGCCCAGAGACAAATTATAATTGAATCTTCTATTTTCTATACATGCATACACTCTAGTATAACACTATAGTAGTGTTACTAGACTGTTATTATGTACGATGTGTACCATGTACGATGTGTACCATGTACGATGTGTACCATGTACGATGTGTACCATGTGCGATGTGTACCATGTAATAGGGCTCTTAATTTATAAAAGATCCTTTCGAATTACAATCTTAAAGCTTTCCTGAACATCCTTGATAGCCATGCATTAGAGGAACCCCACTCCTTATATTATTTAATTAAAAATTCAACTGGGGATACGTCTCGTCCAGGGCTCTGAGGCATAGTCGAGAACGGATTGGCTATATGTAGGTCTTGTGAGGACACTGTGTAATAACACATGACTACCAATTAATACAAAGAATTATACTGAACTGAATATTGCCTTGTACCATAATCCCTTACAAAACCTTCTGTTAGTATAAAATTTAGGATTTTTCTAAATCGTACCATAGGCTGTTAGTATGTATAGTGGTGAATGTGGTAGTGATGGTGGCAAAAAGTAGTGGTGTGAGGAATTGTTGTATTGGTGGTGGTGGTAGTGGAGGCAGTGGTGGTAGAGGAGACAGTGGTGGTAGAGGAGACAGTGGTGGTAGTGGAGACAGTGGTGGTAGTGGAGACAGTGGTGGTAGTGGAGACAGTGGTGGTAGTGGAGACAGTGGTGGTAGTGGAGACGGTGGTGGTAGTGGAGACGGTGGTGGTAGTGGAGACGGTGGTGGTAGTGGAGACGGTGGTGGTAGTGGAGACGGTGGTGGTAGTGGAGACGGTGGTGGTAGTGGAGACGGTGGTGGTAGTGGAGACGGTGGTGGTAGTGGAGACGGTGGAGACAGTGGAGACAGTGGAGACAGTGGAGACAGTGGAGACAGTGGAGACAGTGGAGACAGTGGAGGCAATGGTGGTAGTGGAGGCAATGGTGGTGATGGTGTTGGTAGTGGCGGCAGTGTTGGTGGTAACTGTGGTGGTAATGAAGGCGTGGTGGTGTTTGTGGTAATGGTGGTGGTTCGTAGTGGTAGTGTAGTAAATGGAGGTGTTGGTGGTAGTGGAGGCAATGGTGCTGTTTATGATAGTTGTGTTGGTAGTTATGGTGGTAATGGTGCAGTAGTGTTATTGAGAGATCAAAAAACTACATATAATGTCAGAGTGCAATTAAAACTTAATAATTATGCAACATAGTGTCTACTGAATAATCTATCGTGAATATGCAAATTTAAAGTATAAATACAATCAGAAATATAATCGCCATAGCCAGTTTCCCTAAGTTTAACAAAGGCTTTGCGCAGTCCAATTCTCAAACTGCTCCGACCTGAACAAACTGTAAAAAAAATATAATTAACTTGGCATGCAAAACGTAATATCCAATTTCTGATTGTAGAGCAGAACGCTAAAATATGCTTTGATGAAATTTTCTCATTAGGCATTCACAAAGCTATTGATTATAACCGAAATAATCTATATTACCTTAGGCTGGATCCAGAAATGAATAAAGGAAGGTGAAGCTGTTTGATGGGGAGGACCGAGGGAAAGAGGTAATGAAACCCTTGGTCCTCTTGCGTGATTGAGTTAGGCTGTAGCCTCGTCTTTGCGGGACTGAATTAGATTGTAGCTTCATCCCTGAGTGATTAAGTTAGGATATAGCCTTGCCGCTACGTGACTGAGTTAGGATGTAGCCTCATACCTGAGTGATGTGTAGCCTTGTCTCTGCGTGACTTAAGTTAGATTTAGTCTCGTCTTTGTTTGACTAAGTTATGATATAGCCTCGTCACTGCGTGGCTGAATTAGGTTGCAGCTTTGTCCTAGCGTCATTGAATTAGATTTAGCCGTTCCCTTGCGTAACTGTTATTGAGAATTATTATGTGAGTAAATTACCTGCATGAGGTTTACAGGGTATTACCCGAGTTATTCCCTGCAAGTAATTTGCATGAGATAAGTGGGACTTAAGTCACAGTAGGTCGCAGGACTGTTTCTCTCTCATTGCCCACTTCATCACACTCACAAAAAGTTAGACCTGAGATTAAATAAATAATTACAATATTAAAAACAGTTACTCTGGTAAATTAAAGTTATGGACTGTACATAATTAGGCTTTCTGGGTACACAAAAGAAATTCGTATTACCACTTACCATTTAATTACTGTAGATGGATCACACCACAACACCTGCCTGACACCTAGACCCTACACTGGCCATCTAGAGACCTAAATGCGAGGACTAATGGCGCACTTCCCTGTGAGTGATGGTCATATTCCTTATCTTCCGCCTTCCACACGTAATTCTTGAAGTCCTGCAAATTTCCTGACCCAATTCTTCAGCAGGGGACATTAACATGGGTTCCTATTACAAATTCAAGCCGAATCCCTCAATTTGGCTAGTAAGACGCCTAATTATGGCAGAATTTCCCATGTCAATCAATGTTCACAAATTGCAAAATGGCGTCCCCCCAGCGTCCCTCAGCAGCTGTTCTACACTCCCCCCTCACTTAAAATTTCTCGAAAGTCAAATCACCATCACACTATTACAGAATTATTGTATTCAAATTTACACATGCTGAATTTAAGAAAATCCTAAATTTTCCACAAGTGTGTTAGAATGTACCCATCAGCGTGCGTGACTAGGATAGGTTCTAACCGCTGCTTGGTAGCTCCACATCAATCAGGATCCCTTTATGATAATCAAACTTGATGTCTGGAAAGATTCTGACCGAATATTACGTCTGTCCTCCCTGGTCTGGACGCTGACTGATGCCCGGAATTTTCAGCGCAATTTCAAACAAATTCATCTCAATTTCAGTAATATGTCTCCTTTTCTATGAAATAGTATCAAGAAACAGCCAATTAAACCATAAAAACCATCCGAGATTATTATTATTATAATCAAAAAGAAGCGCTAAGCCACAAGGACTATACAGCAATCCGAGAACAGTATTAATCATAAAATTTAATACTATCTACTGTTCATAGCAACAATGAAAACTTCAAAGAGATGATACCTAAATATTTAGTTTACAATAGATTTCATGCCTTTCATGTATTCTTACAATTATACTTTTTTGTGTTGATAGTGAATGTGATTTAAGTGCAAGAAACCACTTGGGCCTCTCTCTTTTATTTGTACAAAATTTAACCGGTTATCATTGGAAAAATAATCATACAAAATTATAGGGTTATGCAAGTACAGTAAAGAAGGAGAACTGGACTCGCGTGTTCCTTCCCCATAAGAGCTCGGGAAAGAATGCAAATATATCAAGATGCGATACTAAAATATTCATAAAGACCCAGCCAAAAACATCTTAACTGAGCTAGATTACATCAAATCACACAACTATGAGAGGTTTAGCACAGGTTAGGTTTACGTTACACTCAGGGCTCTGCTGTGTTTAACTGTCAAGTTACCACAGCCAAAAAAAATTCCACTATGGTGCGTTAGCTGCAGTCCTGTGGTCTCTCGTGTCTGTGGCCGCCGTCTATTCTCAGAGCTATAAATGCACACGGCCACCTATTTTTGTAAGATGTTTATAATTATCATCATAAAACTAAATGTAAAACAAATATGAAAATTTCAGAGGGTAGACTATCAAGCCTTCAACTCACATGATATCGATTCATTAATTGTATTCATGCGTCTTACTTGCAAATTTAAACTAACGCTTTACTTCCTTGGAGTCACAACACGACGGCACAAAATCGTCGGCATTATTAGTAAACTCTCCTGTGACTTCATGTCTTGAGCTAAATCATCCTCTTTAGTTTTTTGCACATCTTTTTCTTGTGAATTACCCAGCGCCAATTGATGCACTTTTCAGATATAGAGTTTTAAGTTAGTTTACATTAGGCTTTTTAAACCTACATAAAAATTAAAAGCAGAATACTGCACTAGGACTCGAGCCGTGATCTTGCATAGCAGATCCAACACTATACCAGTGAGCCATGAAGCTTACAATAGAATGGCTTTAAAGCCAGCCCATCTGTGACTTGATTGAATCAACAGCACCAAGTGTGATACTACTGTCTCATCCCACAACTCTAACTTTCATGGTACATCTATTCTCATACCCCTTTAAGCCAGATAACCCAGGAGTTTTGAGAGTAAATGTACTATGAGAGTTTCTGGAACTATGGGATGAGGCAGCATAGGGGTCCAGTCGGTTCCATTGATACACCATGACATAGTTGTAATGGTTGCAGAAACGTCGCATTGTAGCAGGCCCATGGTTCGAGTCCCCGTGCAATATTCTGTTCTATCAGTGACAGTCATCCATTACGACTTATCTTGGGTGTATATAAAAACATATGTAACAAAAAAAAAATGTCAGGTCTTGCAGTTTGGTGTTTCTAACAACAAAGAAAATGTTAAAAATCACCCTTTTTCCCATCTAATGTGAGGACGGGCTGCTTGAGCACAAGGTAACTGGTTAACAGTTCCTGTGAAAGCTGGATGAAAAGAGAGACTTCTTGTCTAAGCCTTTAAAAAATCAGGCAGAGATATACTATATATAAAAGTCTACAAAACCTGAGCAGAAATAACACTAGGTTTGTTAGCCTAGATAGAGGAATACTTCTCTGAGCCAGTGAAAGCTAGCTGGAAGGATACTCTTTATATATAAAAAGGTGGAAGAAGGATACTATTTATCTCAGCCTAAAAAAGTGTGCTAAAGGATAGTTTTTGTGTAAGTATATAAAAGTCGGGAGGGAAAATATATGTCTAAACTTATGAAAGCTTGGTAGGGACGTAAGTTAATTAAACTTGGGTCGAGAAATGCTATTTGTTTAATTCTGTTAAAAAGTTGGGTAAGGCAATAAATATTACTTGTATAAACACAAATAACCCGTACATAGGAGACTGAAACATATGACGACATTTCGGTCCATCTTGGACCATTAACTAAGTAGTTACATTTGCTACATTTAGGAATCTATTGCCGAAACTTTTCGCCTGCACAATAGGCGTCTTCAATCCATAATCTTACACTGAAGACAGAGGTGGAGAGGTAATTTTGAGGTGATCTGTAACTCTACCTCGATAGGTGGTCAGCCCTAGGAGCCCTAGGAGGCCTAGGAACCCTAGGAGTCTTGACAGGTGATACGAGTAAGGGGCTGACCACCACCTATCAAGGCTGAGGTACTAACCACCTCAAAATTACCTTTCCACTTTTCCTGTCTTTAGTGCTAGATTCTCCTGTATTCGACTAGAGTATTATGCAGGCGAACGTTTTGACAATAAAGGTACCCAAGTGTTGCTCATGTGTCATATTCATCAACATGTCGGTACTGTAAACCACTAGTATGATCATTTTAAAACCTAGATTTAAGAGAAAGCGTTTTTAGTACCAAATTTTCGTCCGATTCACGTTCAGGACAAACTTTCAAATTAATATAATATATTAATTTTCAGTATTATAAAGTCTCTCACGTTCTCCCAGGATGAATAAAAATAGACAACTTGAGGCCTCGGAATTGTGACTTCATTTTGCAGCCTTGTTTTTAGACTATATAACTATTACAATATACATTAGCACCAATAAACATAATACAAGCGAGACAAATTTCATACACGAGCTGAAGAATGGGATTAACTGTTGTACACACGTTCACATTTTATTAGGATAAGTTGTAATAAGACGATGAGTTAGATTTGTTAAACTTGTTGCAGTATAGCTCATCACATGGCGTGATAACACAGAACATTTGTTGTTGTATGAAAATAGGAAGAGTTAGGTAGGAAGTCCTGATGTTGTTCCTAGTTGTGTCACAATAAAATGTCACATTAGTTGCACTTGTGTCCTTTTACTTAACATACTGTCGGTAATTCTACCAACGTTAATACAGTTCCTAGTGTATCCTGGGGGACGTGTATATCAGTGGTTGAACGTTAGTCTCGCACCCTATGGGATATGGGTTCGATCAGCAGGTGAGGCGAGACATATGAGCAAGTTTCCTTACATCTCTTGACAAGGAAATCAAGCCATATTGCATAATTTCCTTGAGGTATCCTGGAGTATAAACCACCTGAGATAGTAATCAAGAGAGAACAATCTTCATTTATTTTTAATCCCGATAAAGAGCATCAGTTTGTACTACTGCTGTTCAGGCAGTTGTTTAGGCAGGTTTTGCCCATACAAGACCTCTTCAAGGGGGGCTCCTTGGCGTGGTGAAGAGGCTCTTGGTCTGAGGAATTAGACCTGTTGGTCTTCTTCCTCAGACCGAACCTAATTACCCCCCTTCTCCCCTCCCCTATCCCATCCTCCCCATCCTCCCCTTTTTCCATTCCTCCTCCTCCTCCCCACCCCTCCCTTTTGCCCTTCCTCTTTTTGGCCTTTGGGATTTCTCCCACAGGCACGCTAGTTCCTAGGTAGGGGAAAGGACACCGGGGTCCATCCCATTCCGTTGAGGTTCTTAGCGGTGGCGTAGTTTGCCGTGGAATCTGGATCGCCTGGGGATGTCCCGATCCCTCTCCGGTATCCCAGAGTAGCTTTGGGTGTGTTTCGGGCGACGGGTGTATCTCTGGAAGCCACCTTTCGGATTCCGGGGGTGGTGGCCGAAGGAGGTATACTTTGTGGCGGATATCCGGCCGCCCTCTCTTTTGTCCACCGAGGTAGCTCGGCAGATGTGAGGTTGCTATCCCGGATTGCTGGTTTACTGGCATGAAGGGTAGGGTATGGCACGGGTTCCATGCTGCATCTGCGCTACTAGCGGTGCTGAGGTCCTCTTGGGCGCGGAGGGAGATTTCCGGCCCTTTCATTCCTCCTGGGAACTATTCCTCCCCGCTCCCCCATTTTTTTTATTCTTTTTTTATTTTTTTATTTTCTTTTCTTTCTTTTTTTTTCTTAAAAACAAAAAGCAAAGGAGTAACCTAACCATGGAGAACCCAGTCCATGAACCCACTACCCCCGGGCCCCTTCTTGATACCGCACCCCATTCTGACCCTGCTTTGTGTTTAGACCACTCTTCGGACACTCCTGATGCCCCTGTACCTCTTGCTGGTGCTGTTTCCTCACCCGCTTCAGGTACCTGGGCTTCGACTGACTCCTTCGATTTGTCTGAACTCCGCTCTCCTTTGACTATGCTTCCGGCTTCTCCCTCTACGGTACGGCAATTTTCGAATGGCCCGCCCATTTCACGCCGGACCAACTCCGGTCCTACTCCTAAATGCCAACGTCAATCTCCTGATGATGCTCCTTCGTTACCTACCCATTCTACTCGGAAAAGACCGACACATCAAGCACTCCCTCTCCACGCTCAGTTTCGGACCACACAATGGACTAAATTCTTTACTTTAAGACCGACTTCTTCTTCTGCCTACCTTTCTGACCATAGTATTGGCAAAGTGCTCCTGCGTCATGTTGGTAGAGATATTTCATTTTATGCTCTCAAGAGCGGTATGTGCATCGTCACTGTCCAGAATGCTACCCAAGCTCATGATCTTTCTCTCCTTTCGAATATCGATACTACTTCTATCACTATTGAAAAACATCTTTCTCTCAATTCTTGTAGTGGTACTGTCATTCTGCCCCATACCATAGTCCAACAGAATTTCCAGTCATGTGGCAATGACATTCTTGAACAGCTGGAACTCCAGGATCTCCCAATCCTCAAAGTAGACACTTATGTCCTTCCTGCCCGTGGGCGGAGACATTACCCTTGCAATGTGGCTCGTTTAACTTTTGACAGCCAAGAACTCCCGTCCTCTGTATATGTCGCGGGACATCAGTTACAAGTTCGAAAGGTGATACCTACACCACAACAGTGTAGAAATTGCTGGCGTTTTGGTCACCCAGCAAAATATTGCAGATCTATAGCCGAATGCCTTAATTGTAATGAAGCTCACCCTTCATACTCCCGCCGTTGCCAGGTCTACTTAAATGAACGTGAAATCCGTTGCCTCAAAGAGGCAGAAGGTCTCCCTTATGCTATGGCAGTTACTCATCTCCGCCTTCAAGGAAGACTACCCCGTGTTTCTTATTCTCGTGTTTCAAAACATCCCCCCCCACTTCTGGGGTCCCATCTTCTGCAGCCTCCTCTGTTGTTACCCCTCCCATAGCCACTCCGGCATCTAATCCTTTTGCTGTCCTTGGCTCTGACGTCCCGACTACAACTCTGTTCTCACATCTTCGCATCCTTCCTCACAAGCCCCAGTATCGACAAGACCTCGTACAACACCTTATACCAATCGCCCCTCTACTTTTCAGAAGTCCAAAAAATCCACATTTCTCAAATCTTCTTTGCCCCTTCCTTCCCTTCTTCCACCTTCACACTTTACCTTTCCAGTCTCTATACCTAGTTCTTCCCCTCTCTCTGGCTCTATTACAAGTGTGGAGATTCACCATCCTCCTTGTACTATGCCTTCCACCCCCGTCCCCTCCCAAGTTTCTCCCTCTTCTGCCACCTCCCCGGTTTCTGCCTCTTCTGTCCCCCCCCCACACCTCATCTCCAGTCCCTTACACTCTTCCCTCCCCCTCTACTTTGGTACAGTCCATTACTGTCCCAATCTTTACTCACCCTCCTCCTTCTATCTCCAATATGGTCTCCCATACATCTTGGAATTCAGAAACACTTGAAGCCATTTCAGAATATATTGCAGAGACTAAACCTTCAATGGACACTGATTCACTTCCTGTTCCTTCTCTTCCCTCTCCTCCATCTTCACAACCCCATTCTTCGCAACGCTCCGTTCCTTCGCTGCTTGAACGTCATCCAATGCCACCACACGTTGACTTTTCTAACCCCTCTAGTCCGTAGGTGCCTTTACCTACAGATTCCTGGTATTTTCTTCATCGCCAATCATGGCCTATTTACAGTGGAATATCCGCGGCCTCAGGGGTAATCGGGGTGAGCTTCAGATGTTGCTTTCCAGGTTTTCCCCTGTTGGTGCTTGCTTACAAGAACCAAAATTACACTCGGCTATTTTCCAACCTATCTCAGGCTATAATTTATTGTATTCTTCGGAACCTTTCTCAGATGGGACCTTTAATGAAAGTGCCCTTCTTCTACGCAATGATATTCCGTACTGTCAACTATTTGTCCATACCTTGCTGCATTACACTGCAGTCCGTATCCACTTGAATAAGTGGCTTACAATATGTTCTTTATATCTCTCTCCTTCTCGAGCATTTTCTATCCCAGACTTTGCCTTTCTTGTTTCATCCTTACCACCACCACTTCTGTTACTTGGTGATTTTAATGCCCACCATTTCCTCTGGGGGGGGGGGGGGGTTCTCATTGTGACTCACGTGGCATCCAGTTGGAGGCTTTTCTCGCCTCTCACCCCTTCCATGTTTTAAATACGGGTACTCCCACCCATTTTGATCCTCGTACTCATACTCTCTCTTGCATCGATCTATCAGTCTGCTCTTCCTCCACTGCACTAGACTTCACCTGGTCTGTTCTACCGGACTTACATGACAGCGATCATTTTCCAATCATTCTTACTTCTCCTTCCTATTCACCACCTCTCCGTAGCCCTCGCTGGCAATTTGATCGGGCAAATTGGGATCTTTACTCACACCTCACTGCTTTTAGTGAGGTTCCTTCTTCATCCTCCATTGATGAGCTCCTACACCTCTTCTCGACGTCAGTTTATACCGCAGCTTCTCATTCTATACCCCAAACCTCAGGCAGGCATTCTCAGAAGTGCGTGCCTTGGTGGCCTCCTGCTTGTGCTCGTGCAGTACGTTTGAAACGCGCTGCATGGGGCAGGTACCGGTACAATAGAACCGCTGAGAGACTTCTTGATTTTAAGCAGAAGCGTGCGGTCGCTCGCCGTGTCATCCGTGAAGCTAAACGCACTTGTTGGCGAGACTATGTTTCCACCATCACCTCTGCTTCTTCTATGAGTGCAGTCTGGAAAAAAGTGAGGAAATTGAGTGGTAAATACTCTCCTGACCCAGCTCCTGTTCAACGGGTCGCTGGTGTTGATGTAGCAAACCCTCTCGACGTTGCCATTTAACTTGGCACACATCTGGTCCGTATTTCCCGAGGGCTCCATCTATGCCCCTCGTTTCTTTCCTCAAAGTCTGCCAGAGAGTTAATACCCTTGGACTTTTCTTCTCTCAGAGAAGAACAGTATAATGTGCCTTTTACACTTTGGGAACTTGAGGCAACACTCTCAGCTTGCCGATCATCGGCAGCTGGGCCTGACGACATTCATATTCGTATATTACAACATTTACATCGGTCAGCCCTTGTAGTCCTCTTACACCTCTTCAATCTTATTTGGGCACAAGGAGTTCTTCCCCAGCTGTGGAAATCTGCCATTCTCCCTTTCCGCAAACCGTGTACTTCAGGACATGATGCCTCCCACTATCGTCCCATCGCTCTTACTAGTGCAGTTTGCAAAGTGATGGAACGTCTCGTAAATCGACGTTTAATGTGGTATTTAGAGACACACAACAGTCTCTCCGCTAGTCAATATGGCTTTCGTAAGGGTCGTTCTACCATAGACCCCTTACTACGCTTGGATACGTATGTTCGTAATGCCTTTGCGAATAATCACTCAGTTATTGTCATATTTTTTGACCTTGAGAAGGCATATGACACAACTTGGAGGTATAATATTTTGGCCCAGGCCCATTCCTTAGGCCTCCGAGGCAATCTACCATCCTTCCTTAAGAACTTTTTAACTGACAGACATTTCCGTGTTCGAGTCAATAATGTTCTTTCCCCGGACTTCGTCCAAGCTGAAGGTGTCCCTCAGGGATGTGTTCTAAGCACAACACTTTTTCTCCTTGCTATAAATGATTTGGCCTCTGTTCTTCCACCCAATATTTGGTCATCACTCTATGTTGATGACTTCGCTATTGCTTGGGCAGGCGCTGACTGTCATCTTATTGCAGTTTCTCTCCAGCATGCGGTCGACCATGTTTCCACTTGGGCCACCACGCATGGGTTTAAATTTTCAAGTACCAAAACTCACCAAATTACTTTCACTAGACGCTCTGTTATCTCCGATTATCCTTTGTATCTCTATGGCTCCCGTATCCCCGAACGTGATAGTCAGGTTTCTAGGCCTTCTCTTTGACCGTAGGTTATCCTGGAAACCTCACATTACCTCTCTGAAGGCAACTTGTCACAGCCGGCTAAACCTTCTTAAAACTCTTGCTCATCTTTCCTGGGGAGCTTATCGTCCAACTCCGCTTCGCCTACATTCAGCCCTCGTTTTATCGAAACTCGATTATGGTGACCAGATTTATTCCGCGGCCTCTCCTGCTACTCTCTCTACCCTTAACTCTATCCATCACCAAGGATTACGTTTGTGCATTGGTGCTTTTCGCTCTTCCCCTGTTGAGAGCCTCTATGCAGAAGCGAAATGTTCCATCCTTGTCTGATCGCCGTGATGCCCATTGCCTTCGCTACTATGTACGCTCTCACGATCTCCACAATCCTTCCATTTATAGAATGGTCACCGATATTAGTAGACATTCTTTATTCGTTTGCCGCCCCTGTTTGCTCCGTCCCTTTTCTCTTCGCCTACATTCACTCTTGTCTTCCCTTCAGTTACCACCTTTGTATGTTCATGTAGCATCTCACTTTTCCCTACCCCCTGGGAAGTTCCAGATGTTTGGGTCTGTTCTTTCTCACTCCCTTGCTCGAAAGCTCAACTACCTACGGTGGCTTCCCGCTCTCTTTTTCTTGATCACTTCCACTCCCATTCTCATGCCACCGCTGTGTACACAGATGGCTCTAAGTCTTCAGACGGCGTCGGATTCGCAGCAGTGTTTCCGGACAGCGTCGTGCGAGGGCATTTACTATCTTCAGCTAGCATTTTTACTGCTGAACTGTATGCCATTCTTGCAGCACTTATTCGTATCGCATCTATGCCTGTGTCATCATTTGTGGTAGTCTCAGACTCCCTTAGTGCTCTACAGGCTATACGAAAATTTGATACATCTCACCCCCTAGTTCTCCGTATCCAACTTTGGCTACGCCGTATCTCTACGAAGCATAAAGATATTATTTTTTGTTGGGTCCCTGGTCATGTCGACGTACAGGGCAATGAACAGGCAGACACTGCTGCGCGGTCAGCAGTACATGACCTACCAATTTCCTATAGAGGTGTTCCATTTCTGGACTATTTTGCTACAATAGCTGCCCACCTTCGCGCCCGTTGGCAACAACGTTGGTCAACTCTGCTTGGTAACAAACTTCATTCTATTAAACCGAGCATAGGTTACTGGCCGTCTTCTTGTCATCAGTGCCGTGGTTGGGAGACCACTCTCTCCCGTCTTCGCATTGGCCACACTCGTCTTACTCATGGGTATCTCATGGAGAGGCACCCTGTTCCTCTCTGTGAGCAGTGTCAAGTTCCAGTATCGATTAGCCACATTCTGTTAGACTGCCCTCTCTATCAACGAGCAAGCAGAATTTACCTCCAACGTCGTCTTCGTTCTACTACTCTTTCTTTACCTTCCCTTCTTGCTGATGGACCCTCCTTTAATCCTGACTCTCATTGACTTCTTGACAACGACTGATTTACTCCACAAACTCTGATGATGATACCTTACGCACTCCCCTCAGCCCTTTCTAGCTCAGTCTCTTGCTGCCCTTTACCCTTTCACCATCCACTGCTCCGCTGTTATCCGTAACCTATTACTCATCCACCTCCCTTTTGCCACCTGATGCCCTCGCTTCCTTCCTGCCCTGCAGCGCTGTATAGCCCTTGTGGCTTAGCGCTTCTTTTTTATTATAATAATAAATGCGCATACAAGAGTCCATCTTTTATACACGATTGTTCCAGGGATCGACGCTCCGAAGCTCTGTTTCACGCCTTGACGGTCTGGTAGTCAGGCTACTGGCACTCACGACAGGTAGTCTCACTTAGGCGCAACAGCTGGGTTGACCAGGGAGTAAAGAAATCTGTCATATTTCATCTTCAAGACACAGTTCGACTGAAAGATCAACAAATCATTACGCGAAGGTAGCTACTGCAACGCTAAGTCCTTCAGAGGACTGCAACACTAAGGAGATAGAAAGAGCAACTGCTCAGGAAAAAGAGTTCCAGGAGTTGAGTGAGGATTCTAGAAGCTGAGTGAGTTCTATGGACCTGAGTGAGAGGGTTACTAGGGAGATGATTTGGAGTTTTCTAGGAGCTATATTCTAGGACCTGTGTGTGTGTAATGACCTAATTGTACTCACCTAATTGTGGTTGCAAGGGTCGAGACTCGGCTCCTGGCTCCGCCTCTTTACTGAAGGCTACTAGGTCCTCTCCCTGCTCCCTGAGCTTTATCATACCTCGTCTTAAAGCAATGTATGGTTCCTGCCTCCACTATATCACTCGCCAGACTGTTCCACTTCCTGATCACTCTATGATTGAAGAAGTACTTCCTAACATCCCTGTGACTCGTCTGAGTCTTCAACTTCCAAGAATGACCCATTGTTTCTGTGTCCCATCTTTGGAACATCCCGTCTCTGTCCACCTTGTCTATTCCACGCAGTATTTTGTACGTCATTATCATGTCTCCCCTAACCCTTCTGTCCTCCAGTGTCGTCAGGCCGATTTCCCTTAACCTTTCATCGTAGAACATTCCCCTTAGCTCTGGAACTAATCTTGTCGCAAACCTTTAACGTGCTTGACCCGGTGAGGGCTCAAAACAGGTGCTGCATACTAAAGTATGAGCCTGACGTACACGGTGTACAGTGTCTTGAAAGATTCCTTACTTAGGTATCGGAACGCTGTTCTCAGGTTTGCCAGGCGCCCATATGCTGCAGCAGTTTTCTGGTTGATGTGTGCTGCCGGAGACATGCTCAGTGTTATACTCACCCCAAGGAGCTGCGTGTGTGTGTTCCAGGAGCTGAGTGCTACTACTAATACCACCACTAAAACAATTTAAACCGTTCACTAAAACCCCACCACTAACACCACCACATTCAACAGCACCACAACTATATTGCCACATTCAACACCACCACAACCATCACCGCCACAACCAATACCACTAGCACCACCCCACTATCACCATTCAATCCCACCACCTCTATTCCATCACCACCACTACAATCTTCCCGCCACCACCATCTCTAGCAACCACTACAATCTCTACTACTACTACTGCCATTACAGCTATCACCACTACTCCACCATCAAGCCTACAACAATCGCCACCGACACCAACTTCACCTCCGTCATCACAACCACCACCACCGATAAATCCACCATCACCACCACAACCACTTCTTCCACTTCTACAACCACCACCATCACTTCCACCACTATCACCACCACTACCATCATCATCATCCTTACCATCATTGTCCCATTACTAAGAACTTCACCTCCATTCACAGCCAGAATAAGAGTTTGTAGGTCCCTGGGCTACAGGTACTGTGTGGTCCCTGGGCTACAGATACTGTGTGGTCCCTGGGCTACAGGTACTGTGTGGTTCCTGGGCTACAGGTACTGTGTGGTCCCTGGGCTTCAGGTACTGTGTAGTCCCTGGGCTACAGGTACTGTGTGGTCCCTGGGCTTCAGGTACTGTGTGGTTCCTGGGCTACAGGTACTGTGTGGTCCCTGGGCTACAGGTACTGTGTGGTCCCTGGGCTACAGGTACTGTGTGGTCCCTGGGCTACAGGTATTGTGTGGTCCCTGGGCTTCAGGTACGGTGTGGTCCCTGGGCTACAGGTACTGTGTGGTCCCTGGGCTACAGGTACTGTGTGGTCCCTGGGTTTCAGGTACTGTGTGGTCCCTGAGCTTCAGGTACTGTGTGGTCCCTGGGATTCAGGTACTGTGTGGTCCCTGGGCTTCAGGTACTGTGTGGTCCCTAAGCTACAGACACTGTGGTCCCTGGGCTTCAGGTACTGTGTGGTCCCTGGGCTACAGGCACTGTGTGGTCCCTGGGCTTCAGGTACTGTGTGGTCCCTGGGCTACAGGTACTGTGTGGTCCCTGGGCTACAGGTACTGTGTGGTCCCTGGGCTATAGGCACTGTGTGGTCCCTGGGGTACAGGCACTGTGTGATCCCTGGGCTTCAGGTACTGTGTGGTCCCTGGGCTACAGGTACTGTGTGGTCCCTGGGCTACAGGCACTGTGTGGTCCCTGGGCTTCAGGTACTGTGTGGTCCCTGGGCTTCAGGTACTGTGTGGACCCTGGGCTACAGGCACTGTGTGGTCCCTGGGCTACAGGCACTGTGTGGTCCCTGGGCTTCAGGTACTGTGTGGTCCCTGGGCTTCAGGTACTGTGTGGTCCCTGGGCTACAGATACTGTGTGGTCCCTTGGCTGCAGGCACGGTGTGGTCCCTGGGCTTCAGGTACTGTGTGCTCCCTGACCTACAGGTAGTGTGTGGTCCCTGGGCTACAGGTACTGTGTGGTCCCTGGGCTAGAGGTACTGTGGTGTACCTGGGCTCCAGTGTGAGGCCCCTGAGCTACAGGTACTGTGTGGTCCCTGGGCTACAGGTACTGTGAGGTCCCTGGGCTACAGGTACTGTGGTGTACCTGGGCTGCAGTGTGAGGCTCCTGAGCTACAGGTACTGTGTGGTCCCTGGGCTACAGGTACTGTGTGGTCCCTGGGCTACAGGAACTGTGTGGTCCCTGGGCTACAGGTACTGTGGTGTACCTGGGCTACATTGTGAGGCCACTGGGCTACAGTGTGAGGCCCCTGGGCTACAGTTACTGTGTGGTCCCTGAGCTACAGATACTGTAAGACCCCTATGCTACAGGTACTGTGAGTTCCCTGAGCTACAGGTACTGTGATGCCCCTGAGCTACAGATACTGTGAGGCTCCTGGGCAACAGGTACTGTGAGGCCCCTGGGCAACAGATACTGTGAGATCCCTGGGCTACAGGTACTATGAGACCCCTGGGATACAGGTACTGTGAGACCCCTGGGCTACAGATACTGTGAGACCCCTGGGCTACAGATACTGTGAGACCCCTGGGCTACAGATACTGTGAGACCCCTGGGCTACAGATACTGAGACCCCTGGGCTACAGATACTGTGAGACCCCTGGGCTACAGGTACTGTGAGACCCCTGGGCTACAGGTACTGAGAGCCCTGGGCTACAGGAACTGAGACACCCGTGGGCTACAGGTACCGTGAGACTTCTGGGCTACAGGAAGTGAGAGACCCCTGGGCTACAGGTACTGTGAGATCCCTGGGCTACAGGTACTGTGAGATCCCTGGGCTACAGGTTCTGTGAGACCCCTGGGCTACAGATACTGTGAGACCCCTGGGCTACAGGTACTGAGAGACCCCTGGGATACAGGAACTGAGAGACCCCTGGGATACAGGAACTGAGAGACCCCTGGGCTACAGGTACTGTGAGAACCCTGGGCTACAGGTACTGTGAGACCCCTGGGCTACAGGTACTGTGAGACCCCTGGGCTACAGGTACTGTGAGACCCCTGGGCTACAGGTACTGTGAGACCCCTGGGCTACAGGTACTGTGAGACCCCTGGGCTACAGGAACTGAGAGAGCCCTGGGCTACAGGAACTGAGAGAGCCCTGGGCTACAGGTACTGTGAGACCCTTGGGCTACAGGTACTGTGAGACCCCTGGGCTACAGGTACTGTGAGACCCCTGGGCTACAGGTACTGAGACCCCTGGGCTACAGGTACTGTGAGACCCCTGGGCTACAGGTACTGAGAGACCCCTGGGCTACAGGTACTGTGAGACCCCTGGGCTACAGGTACTGTGAAACCCCTGGGCTACAGGTACTGTGAGACCCCTGGGCTACAGGTACTGTGAGACCCCTGGGATACAGGAACTGAGAGAGCCCTGGGCTACAGGAACTGAGAGAGCCCTGGGCTACAGGTACTGTGAGACCCCTGGGATACAGGAACTGAGAGAGCCCTGGGCTACAGGTACTGTGAGACCCCTGGGCTACAGGTACTGAGAGACCCCTGGGCTACAGGTACTGTGAGACCCCTGGGCTACAGGTACTGTGAGACCCCTGGGCTACAGGTACTGTGAGACCCCTGGGCTACAGGTACTGTGAGACCCCTGGGCTACAGGTACTGTGAGACCCCTGGGCTACAGGTACTGTGAGACCCCTGGGCTACAGGTACTGCGAGTCCCCTGGGCTACAGGTACTGTGAGACCTCCCGTCATATTTTAAAAAGGAAAAAAGTCTAAAGAAATATTAATTTTATTTTTTACAAAGTTAACCACATTTAAAAATCAAACATTTACATTTCGTAATTTCTTGGAAACGAATTTCTCCAAAAATCAGTGAATTTTAAGTTTTGAAGAACGTTTTCAATAGCTATAACAGCTAGTCTGTTTAATCGTTCTTGTGATGTTTCATCTTGTATGTTTCGTCGTGGACGTTTCATCCTGGAGAAACTTCTCTCTCCAGTAGCGTTAGTTATCATTAAACACACGTAAATCCCTCGTGCTGTTTCAGCATTACGGACTGAAAAAGTTTATCTCTTGTTTACTACGAGGTTGTAGATACCAGAAGCTCGCAGTGTGTTTCAGGGGTCTTCCTGAGTTCATCAAAAACCCCAGCAATGTTTTTGACGTGAAGAATTTCTGGTGCAAATCCAGGATCGATGTCATCTGAGTAAATCTTCAGAAACTTGGCTGTTGCTGCTGTAATGTGTCATCATTCATTGTTTGAAATTTGACCAGGAAACCAAATACTGAACGAACATTTTATATGCTTCAGTGCGATGAGAGGGAGTTGAGTATAACTTGTCTATAATGGGTAGATATTTTACCACTTTACACTTCTGTCTTCCTCGCAAAGTTTCAGCCTGCCATCATTGATTCGTTTTCTTTCCAATGCTCTCGTTTTTGTTGGTCACAGTATATTCCGTATTTTCTTTGTCTTTTGCTTTATTTTCAGACACTTCAAATTGATCCCGGTATCGACATCAAAATCTCCAGTAGAAATTTGAGAAGTTTAATAGCTGATTAAAGCTCAAGTGTTTTATGGTGAAATTTGTTATTTGCATAGAAAGTTAATTATGTTATTAACACAATTTGTCACTGGCAAAATGCACATCATTAACATTAAACTTAATTCAGCCATCATTAAAAAATAGTAAAATGAAAATAATATAAAAACGAAGGTAGATCTTTTCTGGTAGGCTTGACAAGTTGACACAATGACACTATACTATAAGGGCTTAGTAAACCGAAAAACGCTTGCCTTATAGGGATCCGCTCTTAAATCTCTATCAAAAATTAATCACAACAATCAACAGTTCGTCATATACGTGATGTAATAACATGCTATAATTATACCTGCAGCAATAACGGTGAACACTTTTCACTTAATCTCTGGAGGCTCTCCAGGTGGCGGAGGACCCTGGCCTGCAGCCTCTGAAGTCCAGGCCTTAATCCGGCCCTGCCTCCGTTACCACCAGTGATGAACAAGACACACGTAAAAAACTTAGGTATCTTTATTGCTGACATATTTCGCCTGTACAGCTGGCATCTTCAGTGGAATACAATGTAGACGGTAAAAGTAGTTTTTACGTGATCATTCCATCAGCCTTGATAAGAGATAGTTAGTCCTTAACGCGTAAAGCATAGATATATGGCCAGACCTTATAAACTGACCAGAAGTGAGGTGAAGCAACTGGAGTTAACATTACAGGTGAGTGTGGCCCACTAGTGGAGGTAGGCCATGCTAAACGGTTTAAAAAAAGTTGCAGAAGACTTTCCCTGTACCATGATTCCATGGTGCTGCTGTGTCAGGCAAGTTTTTGTTCAACAGCAAGGGTAAACAATTTATATGTACTTGATGTGTAGTTGTAGTCTTCAGTTCAGTATCGGGAGGGACGCTCTCTGGCAACATCTAGTGAGGGAGTTCTTCTAATTTTATATTATTGTTCTTTGGTGTTGAAGTATAGTTCAGTCAGGGCCTTGGCCCTTTCTCCCTCCTCAGTTCGTGGCTTCTTTTCTCATGGGAAGAGATGGATGGAAATGGGACTATTTATCAATTCGCTGGCTGCTTACTAGCGTGAATGGTCTTCGGGGATTTTTTACAGACTTTTATCTGGTTGTGAATGATCTTGGCCGAGCTCTTGACATAAGCTACTTTTTACATCCCAGAGGTGCCTGAATAACTTTTATATATTTACTCTTCCTGTCAACTGTCAGTCAACTTATCTATGGCCTTCCTTAATCCACTTAGTACTCCTTCTCAAGCTACCTTAAGAGCACCAAGAAAATACGTGCCCAGGACATCTCGGGTTGACCAGTATTTTTAGCTTAGTTCGTTTAGTTTTATTTTTTATTATCTTTCATATGTGGTTAATCTAATAAAACTCCTGTTAAAATTTTTCTTTAGACATTTGACCCATTCCTCTTTTTTTTATTTGTCGGTTATAATTTTTATTTTTCATTAATGATTTCCATAGGGAAACCTAATTGTTCTCTTTTTCCTGATAAACTATTTAGCATAACTTATCTTCACTAATGGGCCTCGCTCACCAGTGATGTCAGTGCCAGCTGTTTCACCTCACTCGGCTGTAGTATAATGTCTCACCGCATACCTGTGTTCTTGGCTTGAGGGAATGACCACCAAGGGTGAGGGACAGATTACCTCGAAACCGCTTATACTGTCTCCAGTACTGTACCTGTAGGCAACAGAAGAAGACTGTTGTGCATGAGAAACGTTTCGACTGTTGTATACCATTAAGAATATGATACCACTTCCACTATTATCATTCTGTCTCCATCACCAGGACTTCCATTACCAACACTACCTCCACTATCATCATTCCGCCACCTCTATCACCACCACCACCATCACCACCGCTACCACCATTATCATCCTCCACCATCCCCGTAATAACCATCCTACCAATTTCTGAGTCTCCCCACCAGGAAAATATCATTACGGAAAAAGAATTTGTGTATGTATATGTGATGACACTTCAGCTATTTTCAAAAACCTCCAAATATAGGCAGGAAAATCGACACAAATAATTATGCGAGTCACCTAAATTCTCATCCATTGCGAAAGAGCACGCACGCGCGCGCGCGCACACGCACACACACACACACACACACACACACACACACACACACACACACACACACACACACACACACACACACACACACACACACACACACACACACACACCACCGCAGTACGGATAATAGAAACAGAAGGAAGCAAGGTAATAATATCAGTTTGGTATCCCCGAGAGAACCCAGGAGAACCAAGACAGTAGTACAAGGAGAGCAAGAGAACAATATTACAGATGATGAAGGAAGCAATACACAAGGCTCGTAAAATGAAAGCAAAGCTCCTACTCATGGAAGACCTATAAAGAAATTGACTGTGAGAGCCGGGACTCGCAGAGAGGCTGAGACGCCTGGAGAAACTGAAACATAAGGTAATGGGAGACGTAGAGGATAGTGCACTAGTCTCCAGGCTGCTGAAACATTCATGGAAATAATTAAAAGGGAAAAGTTATAACTACATATTGGTGCAAGTTGCTCACCAATCCGGCATCACTAAGTCATTATATAGGTAATTTAGCTTTTTGTTTTGATGACGTTGCTGTTCCCAATTGCCGATGTTTGTAACTATATTTGCAATTTACTTTCTATCAAAATCTAGTTTTGTGCACCGAGATCAAAGGTGACCTCCTGCTTAATGATTTTTATTCGCACTTCCATCGTTATATCTCAGACATTTATTAACGAATACGCATGATTTTCAAAATATTGAGAATTACAAACTTTACAGTAAACCAAAGTTTTCCTCTTATATTCATACTGGCTTTTGGTGTACGAATTTTTGAAGCTCGAAATTTTGAAAAAAAAAAGACTTCATTTTTTTATGATATCAACTCAAATAGTGAAAAAAAATATTATCACTATATATGTAATCTATCTAAAGAAATCAATCTGCTATAATTTACAGTTGATAGTTTTTAGATAATGTAAAAAAGTTGACATACCAAAAAAAAAAAGAATTGTTGGTTAGGTTGTTTATCAACTTACATATATATATATATATATATATATATATATATATATATATATATATATATATATAAAGCTTTCGGGTCAACATGGCGTGTACTGAGTGTTACTGACGTTCATCACAAAACCATTTCGTTATTGGTTAATTATAAGGAAAAATAGATTAATATTCATTAACTTACCCTCAACTTACCTAATAGAGAATAAATCCTGAAATTTCCAAATCATTCACGGTATGCAACATTCGTCAAAAATCAATACCTAATCAAGCAAGTTCATAAATTAAAAGAACATGTAAAGGTTCGCAACGTTACTAGTCTAATTAATACTAAGGGAAATAACTTATGAGGACAGACTAATAGAACTGAACCTGACATCAGATTATGGAGGATCGGGGGACATATGATTACGACGTGAAAGTTTGTACAGGGAAAGATTCTTCGGAAGGAAAGAAATTGGAACACAGGGGCACAAATGAGCAACAGTGATGCTATGAAATATTTTTTTTTTCAACAAAAATCTTGAGCATCTCTCTTTCATAGGAATAGACACTCTTGAACCAGTATATATGCCATCTGTTAGCCAGGTCTGGTCCGGTATACACAGAATAACCTTTCTCCTTATTTACAATTAACAACACCGTTGTTTACACCCCAGTGGGCATAACCATCACCATCGCCTGGAGTCTTACATTTAACAGCTCGACTAAGTACCATTCTACTGTCTTACAACTCAGTCTGGGTCGAGCTTCTACCTTAGACTTTGCAACAGGGCATACCACCTCGTATAACTCTGCCTTTACTCTACATGTCTTGTTACTGCATCTTAATCGGTTAAGTTCGATTAAATTGCTTGCATTGTACAACGAGACTGAACTTCTTGACGTTTCCAAACTCGTGGCGCTTTGCATAAGTTGTACCGATTCTTAAAGCCCAGGAGAATAACGGAGCCCTCTCTTTTCCGCTCTATTTCTTTGACTGACCGCCTGCCCAATGCCATGCAGAGAATAAAAAAAAAGTCTGTATTTATCTTGTAGAGTTACAAAACTTGTTGAATGATCGATAGAGTCTTCGACTCTCACTCTAGATCATTTAACGAAATTAGAACATATCCTTCTGGCCTTCAGCAGTAAACACTTTGTTATTGCTGCATTTCTGGAAAGTGAGAAAAACCTTTGACAGGACTTGGTGACGGGAAATACTGGACAAACTCTATGCTTTTTGGCTTAAAAGGTCGTCTACCTCGTTTTATTGAAAGCTTCATGGATGGGACTTCACTGTACTCCTCTCACATCGAGTTACTTCGACCACATTTGTCCAGGAGAACAGGGTGCCACAGAGCTGTGTTAATCCCAACATTGTTTTCTGTCTCGAGAAACCTTAAATATTCTGCTCAGATGACTGTTTTGTGGCATTCATCCTCATATGTACAATTTTCAGAGTGATTTGCTTTACCTTGCTCTTGATTCTGTCCAACATTGGGCGATGTAGTGGGAATTTTAAGTTTTCCACTGGTAAAGGTATCGCAGATGTTTTTACTCATTTTACCTCCCCTGTCCACATTACTTTATCCCTTGGTTACACTGTGATAATGGTGCAGCCTTTAGCTACGTTCTTGGGCCTTCACTTCGACTGCAAGCACAACTGGAAAGAGCACATTGAAATCCCAGTAACGCATTGCGGTGACCTCTTGCATATCCTACGGTGTCTTACCCGTATATACGGGAGAGCGGACAAAATGTTTTTATTAATAGTGTATAAGGCCCTAATCTGTTATAAATTAGACTATAGTTCGCAGGTATACAGTATGTTTCGGCAAGCGATGCTGCCTTGAGGAAGTTGGATGCACAACAGAATGCAAGTTTGCGTGTGTGTCATGGAGCACTACGGTGCACACGTATTGAAACTGGAGGTGGAAACAAATGTGCCTGATTCCTCCTAGACCAGCTAACACTCTTATAGGGTATCATGACAGCCAGGAAGTTATCCATCAATCACCCGTCCTGTAGTACACTTCATCATCACGAGCAATTCTTCGACAAGTAGCTACAGGACCCCCGACCGTCAGACTCCGGCCTCTCTGTCATCTCTGGCTGAGATAGATAAGCTGGTGAAACAAAAAAATAGCTCCTTGGGAGCCTCCCAAGATCAAAGTTGTTACATCATGGCTTACGACAAAAAGAGCTGATTGTGCCGGAGCAGGAGGTCCACCAGCTTTTTCTCCAAACCCTCGCCCGTTACCTCAGTCACCTCCATCTTCACACTAATGACTCAAGAAGAGTGAATGTGTGATGCTAGTGTATGGTTAAATGAATGTTCCCTCAGATTTCGTTTGCGGAACATATATCGGTCTTCAAGACCGATACTATATGTTCCGCTATTATTTGCCATAGATTTTGCAATACTTCAAATACAGATCAGGTTTGTTATCTGGTCTGGCTCTATGCTTTGTGCTGACAGCCATTTAGACGAGTCACTGACTCACACGAGTAACTGAGCAATATTATTAATAAGCTAAACTCACGTGTCATATATGTTTCCTTAATCTGGGTACCTGATCATCGTAACATCTTCAGCAATGACCGGGTCGATACATTGCTAAGACGGGCTCGAAGGGCATTTCTTGGGTCCCCCGGGAGCCGAGGTCATTACTTTCTTTGGGGAAGATATCGCAACACCTGCGGCAAAGTCAGTGGAACTCACCTAGCTCTTCGAAATAAGTTTAAACCATCCCATCACGGGCTGCCCATCCTTCTACCGTACAAGTCGCCCTCCTCCATTTCAACGCAACTTACCCAAGCCACCTCAAGTCCTACATTGACCGGCAGTTTCCATCACGGTGTCCCTGCAGCAGTATCCTTTGTAGATGAATGGTTCAGAGAACCGACATGTTGATAAATTAGACACATGTGCAACTCTTGGGTATCTTTATTGAGGAAACGTTTCGCCACACAGTGGCTTCATCAGTCCATACAAAGGAGAATCTTGAAGAACAGGAGGAGAATGAGGTAATCAGTCCCTCAACCTTGAGTCGATGTGGTCAGTCCATCAATCTATTCAAGATTGATGGACTGACCACATCGACTCAAGGTTGAGGGACTGATTACCTCATTCTCCTCCTGTTCTTCAAGATTCTCCTTTGTATGGACTGATGAAGCCACTGTGTGGCGAAACGTTTCCTCAATAAAGATACCCAAGAGTTGCACATGTGTCTAATTTATCAGCAGTATCCTTATCGTCTTCTCTTTCCTTACATCCTGCCCCCTCTATGACCTTACTCGTATCCCTCTCATTTTTCTCTGTGAATGGAAACACCTTCCGTTCCCAGCAGATACACTCCACGACAATTACCTGACCATCGTCGACTCTCTAATTCTCATATTCAAATAGACAAACTTGCCTGGGGATATGCAGTTCTTTAACCCGTGACTGTACCGTATATATTCGTATGGCAATCAGCAATGTCCTCCCCTGTCCTATTTTATGACTCTTGGTTCCTTCCAGCTACTAGGCATCATACGTATAAATTTAACTCGCTCGAGGAGCCTCTCCCATACATTCACATATAAAGTTCGCTGCCTGTCTTTTGAGTAAATTATTTTCTGACAAGAAAAGCTTAACAATAGCTTACACCATGCATTTGACTCACATTGACTATCAACACTTCCACTCTACATTGATTCACTTATGATTCTTCAGTCAGATAGACATAGTTTTTGCCGTTTTGTCCCTTCCTAGCCTCTAGGTGACCATGTGTCAGAACACCTAAAAAAGGATAGTACTACATATAATGAACTATATCGATGGCCGTTAAGCAAAATAGGGAGGAATTAAGAGGAAAGGTGGCGAAAGTGCAATATATATTAGGGAAAACAAATTTGTTGTATTAAAAACAATATAAAAGTGGCGGGGACAGAACTTTTTGGCTGTAGTTTCTCGTAGGGCATGAAAAGCTAATCATAGTTGGGATCTACAGACTCGTTAACCTAGATAGTGACAACGGTAAACTTCTATGGGACGAAATTCCTAAGGCAGAAATGAACCCATTTTATTTACAATCTTTGTAAACGCCTTAGAGGGAACAAATAACGACATAAATAATTTTGTCATTGACACTAAAATAGGTTGTCAAATAATTTGTAATGAGGAAACTAGAAAGCTAGAGGATGACCTTAATATGTTGATATTGTAGTCAGAGACGTGGCAGATGCAGTTAAGAAGAAATTAAAGCCAGAACAATACTGCATAAATGTCTGTAATAAAGCTAATAGAATCCTTGACTTCATAAAGAATTATAAATAATAGAAGTACACGAATTATAAACTAACTATATAACTTTGGTAAGGCTCTGCTAAGCTATACTCTCTATATTACAGAATGGATTTAAATGCCCTGGGAAATAGAGAAGAATGATGAACATAATTCCATTAATCATAAATTCTAAGAAAACAGGATGAAGACAATGAATCTGTAGTCTCTCGAAAGACGTAGAATTAGGGAGGATATGGCTGAAGTGTACCAATGAAAAACAGGAATAAATAAAGAGTATATAACTACTGTGCTCAAATAATTATTATGAACACAAGTGTAGATATGGCCTGCACACCTTGCCGTAATGCGATTACCACTTGGGATCAAGCAAAAGACAGCAGAGAATAAATGAAATTACATTTCCTTCGCCAAACAACCTGGTATTTGCAGAATATTATAGCTTATGTACAGTATTTACATTATGTACAATGAGGCAAATACAAGCACAAGACACAGTAAACCGTGAGCGACCAGCTAGTACGGCAAGTCTGCCAAAGCTCTTTCCACGAGTGTACCATACCGTGTCACAGCTTTGGCGGGCTTCCTTGTTATTGGCTGGACGAACCGAGGTACTGGTATAACGATTGATTGTTAAATCTAGTTCACTGGTCGGGAGGTATGCCTATATAGGTGTGTGACATAAGCTGAATAAAATGTAACATACTCTTAGCATGCCGCACCCCCACCCCAAAAGGGCTCTAGCAGCCAGGACTAGGCATCCTACATGGATAGTGTGCCACCATGGCACAAAATACTAATGGAATCGCCTTTCCTCTTAACCATCCAGTTCAACTCCAAGAGACTTCGCAGTTAGACACGACCTTAGAACGAGACAGCAGACAGTAGGGCTAGCGTAGGTTCAAGACTGAAAACGCAAGCGTCCCCTCGCTAAAAAAAAAAAAAGACTTATGGTTAGATGAACTCAAATTTTACTTTATGACCATAAGGGAAAAAAGAGCTTATTACCCATGTTGTCCCTAACTCATCCGAATAAATACAGATTCTGGAAAGGGTGTTGCCGCTGTGTAGTGGATGGACAGGCTATAGGGTTACAACCTTAATGCCCACCTCATCAGGCACATATTATTGTTCTTCATTGAGCTTAGATACGTCAGAGGATCGTGGTCACTGAAGACGGTGACCACACGAAATGAAATGCTCAAGATGTCAAAATGCTCCAGTACAAGTAACAGGGGCAGGACCTCTTTTTCAATAGTTGAGTAGTCCTGCTGATATGCCTGGTACTAGGCTGAGTAGTACGCCACTGGTTGATGATCACCCTCAACAGAAGCTTGGGGTAACACTGCTCCAGCCCGTGCATCACAAGCATCAACCTGTAATACAAAAGGTTTTGAAAAATTGGGAGACAAAAGAATGGGTGCAGTGCATAAGAGACATTTAAGATGGTTAAATGCCTCTTGACAGTTTTTGGTCCAGCAAAGTTTATTCTTATGACTGGTAAGAGAGGGTAGGGGGGCTACCACATCTGCAGAGTTTTTGCAAAAACGTCAAAGAACCTTAGCAGGGACTTCCTATCATGAGTGATTGGATAGTTTCGTATAGCCTCAGCTTCGGAAAATTTAGGTGCGACTTTGCCACTACTTGCTTCATTACCTAAAACAGTAATAGTAGACTAGCCAAAAGATGACTTACTAAGGCTAACAATTAATTGAAAGGTTCTGAAGCTCTCAAAGAGGGATTCAGGATGGGACACACGTTGATCCCATATATTAGAAACTATCACTATATCGAGTTCTGCATTCCGAATGGAGTCACAGTATATTGATAGTGACCTGGAATTATGAAGGCAGAAATCTCCTTCGCTTTATTAATAAGTTAAAGGTAGTAGCCATTAAGGAGTTATAGTTTGGAAACAAAAGGGGCCTTTCCCACAATGTCTACTACATCGTCCAAACATAGATGAGGGTAAACATCCGGTGCTGTGACTTCATTCACCTTACAGTAGTCGGTATATATCTGGGATCCTCCATCAGGCTTCTTCTTAACAAGGATGCACGGCGAAGCCCATGGGCTGGACAATTCCTCTACCAATTCATGTTCTAACAGTAATACAACTTCCTGCTGAATTATCTTGTTTTTTCAGGACCAGCTCTGTAGGGAGAGAGTTTAATAGGATTAGCAGTTCCTACACCCACATTGTGATAACCTAGGTTGCACTTTTCCGGAACCGAAAATATATCTGGATAGGTTTGCAGAAGGGTAATCAGTGCTTCTACTTGGTCTTCTGCAAATCCTGACATTAAGGGGTGAGGATCCTGGAGGATGACCGTGTTAGGGAGCCTGATTTAAACCTCCCGAATTGAGTAGAGGAAATCAGGGTCGTCCATAGGGTCAGGAGCAAAGGACAAAGTCATTACTGGGGCCTTAGGCTGTTCGAAGAATAATTTAATCTGATTACTTTGGTAAACTTTCCCTGCATTTGGTTTATCAAAAGGTGCTACCACATAGTTTAAATCAGATTTTTACTTTATAACCTTCATCGGTTCCATAAACCATACCTTCAAGGTGTAACCAGGCACAGGTCTCCATGGTTAAAGAAGCGAAATTTATAAGTTTTGTCATACTTCTGCTTCATATAGTTTTGAGCAGATTTTAAGTTGGCCTTAGCCAGCTGATGAGCCACGTGCAATCTCAGTAAGGGATCGTAGGGCGTTTTGCAGGCGTCGTTTTCCAATGATCCTTCCTCGAAGGGGGGCCTCACGTTGTGCCCAAAAATCAGCTGAAAAGGACTGTATCCTGTTGATTCCTGTATAGTTCTCGCACTGCAAAACGATTCATCCCGGTCTGTAGGAAAATGCATGCAATAAGTATTCATCATAGTTTTTAGGGTTTAGTGAAATCGTTCCAAGGCGCCTTGAGACTGAGGATGATAGGCTGTGAACAATTTTTTATTAATTCCTAGCCTAGTTAAAGCATCTCTGATTTTACCCTGGTCGCTCTGGACAGATTGGGGAATGCCAAAGTGGGAAATAAACTTAATGAAGATTGTCAATTAGGACCATTTGCACTAACCCACTGATATTAGTGACACCAGTGGTTTTGTACCACTTTGTGAATTTTTTAGGTTGCGCCCAAACAAAGTTCACATGGAAGTGACCCAACTGACGCTTGCTCAATTTAGATTCTCACCTATATTTCGCGGGAATGCGATGATATGCGCCAAGTACAGCTGCTTTCACAACGTCGTAATTAACAAAGTCCTCATCACCCAAACCAGCTGTAAATTCCTGTGTTTGCCGTTTAATGCTGTATGCACGAGAGCTTCCCAGTGCTCAAATAGCCATCGCAAAGCTCAAGCCTGATTTTTGAAAGACTCAAAAAATTGTTCAGAAAAATCGAGGTACTAACGCCATCGATTTCTGAACACTGAAATTGTCAACAACAGTACGCTGAAATTGCTTCCTCTCCTTCTCTTTGTCAAACTCCTCCATAACAAATACACGTTGTTCCCTGGCAGTCTCAAGGTTGAGTTTAGCCAACTAGAGAGCTAACGCACCTGACTCCCCCCCGAGACAATCCCGACTCACCACCCGTTTCCTTAAATGGCTATTGGTCCGGTCGCTCAAGAGTTTGCCCTCCAGCGTTTTGAAGAAACTGCAGCGGGGATCGGCGATTAATAGCTTCTGAAACAGTAGAACCCTCAGTTTGGTACGTAGTGTTACTCGAGTCACCTTTTAATTTGTTGCGTATACACTCATAAAGCTGTGCAGCAGTAAGAGTTCGTTGATATTCTACGTCAATAGAACTAACAATTCGCCAGTTGCACTGTAGAGATAGTCTAGACAAATTTTACAGGGTATACTCAGTCATCAATCGCCTAACACGTGTCGGTGGCATAACCCACTATAACCCCAATGATGTCTGCAGTACTTTCAACGCAACACGAAGCAATAGCACAGACCGTCTTGCAGGATGCAACACAGTACTGAAGGCAGGCTCGTAGAGAAAATGCGGAGGCAAGCTTCAGGACAGGCACTCCATATTACGAAAACAAGTGTAGATATGGCCTGCACACCTTGCCGTAATGCGATTACAACTTTGGATCAAGCAAAAGACAGCAGAGATTAACTGAATTACATTTCCTTCACCAAACAAGCTGGTATTTACAGAATATTATAGCTTATGTACAGTATTTACACTATGTACAATGAGGCAAAAAGCAAACATAAGACACGATGTTCAGTGAGGCAAATGGCAGCACGAGACACAGTGAACCGTGAGCGACCAGCAGGGAAGGCAAGTCTGCCAAAGTTAACATGACTCACGAAATCGTAATGACACGATTGCAAACAAACCATACCCCGGCCGGGGTATGGTCTGCCAAAGTTGTTTCAACGAGCGTACCACATAGCTTCACAGCTATGTGGAACACTCGTTGAACCAAGGTACTGGTATAACGATGGGGCCCCTTTGATGGTTAAAGCCTTAGCACCTGGTTCACTAGTCGGGAGGCAGCCTATATGGGTGTGTGACATATGCCGAATAAAATATAGTATGCTCTTAGCATGCCACAAGAATCTAACTATGGCAGGACTCGTAGCAATGGATTTAAATCAGGCAAATTTAAATTTAGAGAGGATAAGTAGTTGAGAAGTAATGTTATGGCATAGAGTTGTTGATGAGTGTAACAAACCAACATGTAGCATCATCGGGAAGAGAATTTTAGGAAGATTTAAATATTGGTTGGACTTGTATATGAGTGAGTGTTGGTGGGCGTGTGTTGGACATGTCCAAACATGTCAATAGAACTACTTCAGTGTTCTTCATTCTTATTTTCTTATGTTCTTAACTTGTGTCGGTTTCTAGAAATATATTCTCATAATCTGTCCTGAGGCAGTACTTTCCGACTGACTTCCTGATTAAATAGGCTGTTGTTGTTTGCCCCCATCAGGCCAACAAAAACATAGTAATAAAGTTGGCATAATTACTGACAATATGAAAGGTAAAAGGACACAAGGGCAACTAATGTGATACTTTATTGTTGCAACGTTTCGCTCACCAGAAGCTTTGTCAAGCCGTTACAGCTTGACAAATGTGGAAAATACTGTATATATTTTCCAGAAATACAGTAGTTATATGTAAATAGATGGCCATACTGTATTTAATAAAATTTATGTTATCGAAAACGGGAAGCTGCGCCTGCGCAGAAGGACAGTCGCCATTGTTTGAATTGAACAGACGTTGTGAATAATGGGAAGAATTTTTCGTGCTCTAGAGGTTAAAAATTGGGTTGACACCTCTCAAATAGGAGACGAAATTGTTGGATGTGCATTCCTGCATAACTTGAGATATCAGGCGACTGGACAAGACAGCTCCAGGAACCTCAGATAAGCTATTTAGATTTATGTTATAATTCTGGCCAGTATTTTCATAAATTTAGTTAGTGAGGTTTTCTAAGTATGATACAACTTGGTCTCCAGTCAAATTGGTGAGCGATATGATTAAGACATATCCTCCTTCTGTTATGTAAATGTGTTTATATATAATAATTTTTTAATTTAATATACAGTCCACAAATTTATATATTTACCAGAATTCCTGGTGATGTATCTTTTATTTATAATTAATAGGTCCAGAGCAACTTGTGGATATGACAGTGGTAGGTATCGAAGGGGGACATTTTTTGTGACCTAGGTGTCCCAAATTCCTACTTGTCTAACTGATAAATAATAATTATCTTTGTTATTTACTGGTATGTACATTATGAGTTACATCCAGATAAATGTAATTTTCCACAACAAAGCTCCTTGTGAGCGAAACGTTGCCACAATAAAATGCCACATTAGTTGCAATTGTGTCCTTTTACCTAACACCAAAAACCATCACTACTGACCAAGTCGTCATTTGCAATATATAGCGACTCGGTTCTTTCTGGAAGACTTCTGTCACTTTAGCAGAAATATTTCTGATGGTAGAAAGTTGATTAGTGTTGCACCACGGATGTTAACACTGTTCTCTAGCTGCCTATGACACCTCTACCTTCGTTATGAATTTTCTACAGTTCCGTCTATCTTAATCCAGTACGTTTTGTATGGCAGTGGTTAGGTTGGGCCTGGCCTTGCAAAATTCTGAAGCAGTACTATGTGTACTAACATTATGAGTGACGGGGAAAAAAAAAAGAAAACGTGAGAGCAAATTTAATGAGTTTCATCGTACATTTTTACCATAAGTAAGCCTTTATTGGCGGGCTGCATCAAGGAAGATGATGGAAAATTCATTAAGGCATCTCTAGGCTGCTGCGGGAGAGGTTTAGCAGGTAGTGTGTAGCTTATTTTGAGTACCAACCATGAATATTAGACTGCGCGCGCGCACACACACACACACACACACACACACACACACACACAGGAGCTCGGACTCGACCCCCGCAACCTCAACTAGGTGAGTACTAGGTGAGTACACACACACACACACACACACACACACACACACACACACACACACACACACACACCACGACCCAGGAAAATAAGGAGATTAGTCGATGAGCCGGAAATGAGTATACACAGATGAGGAGGGAGGCCCAGCGACAAAACGAAAATGACACGGCAACGAAAGCCAAGTTGTACAGTCACATTAGGAGGGAAAACAGCAGTCAAGATCCAGGTAATCAGGCTGAGGAAGGAATGAGGGAAGACCACAAGAAACGACCGAGAAGTATGTGGAGTTCTACAAGAAATATAAAGGAGTATTTACAGTATAAATGGAATGTATACCTGGAGAGGGTTTCGGGAGTCAACACCCCCCGGCCCGGTCTGAGACCATGCCTCGGGTTGAGACAGAAAGGACTCCAGAAAGCCGGAGTGGTGGGGTACACCATCAAGTGTTAAACACAGTACGTACATACAACCGAAGAGGAGGGGAAGACGCTGCTATGTGAACCAGATACCTCAAATCCGATGGGGCTGGATAACATCTCTCAGTGAGTCCTGAGAGAGGGAGCAGAGGCGCTCTGTGTACCACTAACAACAATCATCAACACATCTGTCGAAACAGGGCGACTACCTGAGGAGTAGAAGACAGCAAATGTAGTTCCAATTTTTATGAAAGGAGATAGACAGGCAGCACTACATTACAGACAAGTGTTATTGACATGTATAGCATGCAAAATCACGGAGAAGATTATCAGAAGACTGGTGGAGCACCTAGAAAGGAGTGAGCTTATTCATGACAACCAGCATGGGATCAGAGAAGGGAAATCCTGTGTCACAAGCCTACTGGAGTTCTATGACAAAGTGACAGCAGTAAGGCAAGAGAGAGAGAGAGAGAGAGAGAGAGAGAGAGAGAGAGAGAGAGAGAGAGAGAGAGGTGGCTAGATTGTTTTCTTGGACTGTAAGGCGGCTTTTGACACAGATCCACTCAAGAAATTAGTGCACAAGCTGAAGTTTGAGACAGGAATCACAAGGAAGGAACTGCAATGGATCAGAGAATACCTGGCAGGAAAGAATGAGCGAGTCATGGTATGTGACGAGGTGTCAGAGTGGGCACCTGTGACGAGTGGGGTTCCACAGGGGTCAGTCCTAGGACTGGTGCTGTTTCGGGTAAATATGAATGACAAGACTGAAGGGATAGACACACACACACACACACACACACACACACACACACACACACACACACACACACACACACACACACACACACACAAACAAACAAAACTGCTAACCATTTCCAACACTACGAAAACAAATACCACATTCTAATCCATCACTCCCTACCCACTCCATCTACTCCCTCACTCCCTCGCTTCCTACCCACTCCCTCTACTCCACTTCCTACCCACTCCCCCCTACTCCATCACTCCCTACTCCCTCTACTTCATCACTCCCTACCTACTCTCCTTACTCCATCACTCTCTACCCACTCCTCCTCCACTGCCTACCCACTCCTACTCCATTCCCTCTACTCCCTCACTCCCTACCCACCCCCCTTACTCCATCATTCCCTAGCCACGCCCTCTCTCATTCCCTACCCACTCCCTCTGCTCCATCACTCCCTCTAGTCCACCGCCCCTGTAGACAGTAAGCCTATTGTTACTTCTAGTCCCCCCTTGGAAAGAATCTGTTGTGAACCTAGTTTCCCTGAATGCCCACCAGAGGGCACTGCCTCAAGTTAGACATAACAGCCATGCCTCGGTCTGACTCCTAGACCTACGGCCTTCCCGGCAACAAGCTCTCTCCCGGACTGGTTTCGGCACACCTCACACTGCCGGCTGTGAACCCCATTATTCCAATAAAGACGAAGCTAGTCAACGGCCGTATATCTCGCCTACCTCTACGCTACCCGGCAAGTTACTAGATCATCTCAAAAGACAGTTAAAACAGTGGTGGCAGCGGCATTTCAGCGGCAGAGTGGAGCCTTGTTCTACGGGGTGGAGGTGGGCAGAGCCTTTCATCCAGCTGCATCCGTGTCCATCCAAGGCACCCGCTTGCTTACAGCATTTGCAGCTGCTCACAGCGTTTCGTCCCCTCCCGCCCCCCACACACACACACGTAATCAGGCTGAGGAAGGAAGGAGAGGAGTTTACAAGAAACGACCTTGAAGTATGTGAGGAACTTGAGATTCAGAGAAGTATTCACAGTAAAAACAGAAAGGACTCCGGAAATACGGAAAGGTAGGGTACACCAACAAGTGCTGGACACGATACATACAACCGAGGAGGAGGTGAAGAGGCTACTAAGCGAACTAGATATCTCAAAAACGATGAGGGCCGGATAACATCTCTCCGTGGGTCCTGGGTGAGAGGTAGCAGAGGCCCTCTGTGTACCACTAACAACAATCTTCAACACATCTATCGAAACAGGGAGACTACCTGAGGCATGGAAGACAGCAAATGTAGTCCCAGTTTTTTAAAAAGGAGACAGATACTCAGCATTAAACTACAGACCAGTGTCACTGACTTTTATGCAAAGTCACGAAGAAGATTATCAGAAGAGTGGCGGGTCACCTAGAAAGGAATGAGCTTATAAACGAGAACCAGCACGGATTCAGAGACAGGAAATCCAGTGTCAAGAACCTACTAAAGTTCTATGACAAGGTGTCAGCAGTAAGACAAGAGAAAGAAAGGTAAGTAGATTGCATTTTCTTGGACTGCAAGAAGGCTTTTGACGCAGGTCCACACAAGAGCAAAGGCTGAAGGACCAGGCAGGTATAACAGAAAGCACTGCAATGGATCAGACAATATCTGATGGGAAGGCATCACCGAGTCATGGTACGTGATGAGGTATCAGAATGGGCTCCTGTGACGAGAGGGGTTCCACAGGTGATCAGTTCTAGGACCAGTGCTCTTTCTGGTATATGTTAAGGACATGACGGAAGGAATAGACTCAGAAGTGTCCCTGTTTGCAAACGATATAACGTTAATATGGATAATTCATTCAGAGGAGGACAAAGCAGGACTACAGAGCGATCTGGACAGGCCTTCAGCCTGTCCAGATCCTGGAGTTCAACTCACCAAGTCATGAAGATCGGGGAAGGGCAAATAAGACCGCAGCCTATTGGGCTAAACTCCTAAAGACTACAAACCTCACTCAATGACAGAGATCTTGGAGTGTGTATAATAACGAGAACATACGAGGTGCACATCAACCAAATAAATGCTGAAGCACATGGGCGACTCCTCCTTGAGTCGTTCCAGACCTTGTACACTGTGTACGTCAGGCCCATATTGGAGTATGCAGTTCCTGTTTGGAGGCCACACCTGGCCAAGCACGTCAGAATTCTATAGAAAGTGCAAAGGTTTACAACGAGACTAGTCCCGGAACTAAGGGGCATGTCCTGCGAGGGAAGGTTAGGGAAACTCGACCTGACGACACTGGAGGACAGGAGGGACATGATAACGATATACAAAATACTGAGAGGAATCGATAATGTGGACAGAGACAGGATGTTCCAGAGATGGGACACAGCAACAAGGGGTGCACACACAAATTTTCGCTTGCCTTATTCGGCAAGAAGAGTGTTGTTATTTAAGCAGAAATCTCAAGTTTTTACATGTTCATCACGAGAATATATATATATATATATATATATATATATATATATATATATATATATATATATATATATATATATATATATATATATATATATATAAATTAGACAACCCAACACTCGACGAATATGGCTCACACCTGAGATCAACCTTTAAAGGCACTGAACCTGTCACTAGAAGATTGGCAATGGGATCAGGCAACCCTCCCAGTGGGAGGTATAGGGGTGCGCAAAGCAACGCATGTAGCTTTACCTGCTTTTCTGTCTTCGTGTTTGGCTTCCTGTGCACTAGTCAAGAAGATCGTCCCCGAACGCTTGAGAGACGTGGTAGGAGCTCAAGACCCCAGGTTTACTGAAGTAGCCTTGCGGTGGGACACCCTTGCAGACTCCTCCAGTAGACCAGCTCTTCCCAAAGAGCACAAACAGTCCGACTGGGACAAACCGATCATGGAAAAAATCACCAACACAATGCTCACCAACGCTTCAGGAAAGGACAAAGCTCGTCTTCTGGCGGTGAAGGCACCACA
Organism: Cherax quadricarinatus; assembly: GCF_038502225.1. NCBI lineage: Eukaryota > Metazoa > Arthropoda > Malacostraca > Decapoda > Parastacidae > Cherax > Cherax quadricarinatus. The sequence goes on along the minus strand of NC_091330.1, from coordinate 24,841,815 downwards.
CTCAGATTTCCTTCAAGCTGTTCCCAATTCCTCCCTGGGCACTCGACTCGACCCACAGGCCATTCGGATTGGTGTTGCTCTTCGCCTAGCCGCCCCCATCCTCACCGAACATAGGTGTATTTGCGGCAGGGCGACAGCTGATCAATTCAGACTTCATGGTTTCGTCTGTCACACATCGGAAGGGAAGTACGCCAGACATGAGATGACAACGACATCATAAAGAGAAGCCTCGCCACAACCCGTTGCCCAGCTCAACGGGAACCCCAAGTGCAGAGGTCTGACGGAAGTCAAAAGCGTCCTGATGGAGCCACTATGCTACCCTGGAAGAATGGAAAGCAGATTGCCTGGGACTACACCTGTGCCGCCACATTGGCAGACACCTACTTGCCACACTCCGTGGCTGAAGGGGTAGAACAGCCAACCACAGAGAGACCCAGAAGACCCACAAATATGAAGACCTTCCCCTTGCTAAAACTTCATCCCAATAGGGTTGGAGACCCTTGGAGCATGGGGCAAGTGTGTTCTAAAGTTCCTCAAAAAAATGGGTGAAAAACTCATCATAGAAACCAAGGACCACAGGGCGACCAGCTTCCTCTTTCAGAGACAAAGTGTTGCAATCCAGAGAGGAAATCCCTGCAGCATTCTGGGCACTTGGCCCACTGCCGGGGAGGTGGACGAAGTATTTGAGAGGTAGCTTTGAGTTGTTATCCATGTTGTTTTACTCCATACTGTATTTTTGTCAATGTATTTTGTCAATGTATCTTGTTTTTAAATAAAGCATATGTAGAATATATAGGGGGTGGTAGGAGGAAATTTTCAAACAGCTTTAGGGAGAACATTGAGTTTTCCCTTAAGCAAGTTTATTTTCTCTGAGGATGAGGGTCCCCAGGACAGTTCTAGAGGTGGTACTTCCACATATATATATATATATATATATATATATATATATATATATATATATATATATATATATATATATATATATATATATATATATATATATATATAATAAATTAATGCATCCACAAATTAGTTTTAAGCAAATAACGATACTGCAACTGACCAGTAATCAAACCCACGATATTTTAGCACGTCTCACACCCGGAAAGCCTTCCAAAATTCCGAGACGCCTTAGTACAATCGGCCATCAGTGCTTCACACATCAGGTGCCCAATACCACAGCACATGTTACCCCTGATGTGAGCACATACGTGGCCATGGAAGCTGCAGTACTAATTTCATTCTTCTCCTTGTTGGAGCACCAGTCTTCACGAGCAGTACACATTAATGCATCCTCGAACGAATGGTTTTAGTAAATGACAATACTGCAACTGGCCGGAAATCGAACCCCCGATATTTTAGCATGCCTCCTGGAAAGCCCACCAAAATTCCGAGACGCCTTAGTCCACTTGCCATCAATGCTTTAAATATCATGCCTCTTCAAGGGGGGCTCCTTGTTGTGGTGAAGAAGCTCTTGGTCTGAGGAATCAGACCTGTCAGTCTCCTTCCTCAGACCGAACCTAATTACCCCCCAATCCCCCCCTCCCTATCCCATCCTCCCCTTTTTCCTTTCCTCCTCCTCATCCCCACCCCTCCCTTTTGCCCTTCCTCTTTTTGGCCTTTGGGATTTCTCCCACAGGCACGCTAGTTCCTAGGTAGGGGAAAGGATACCTGGGTCCATCCCATTCCATTGAGGTTCTTGGCAGTGGCGTAGTTTGCCGTGGAATCTGGATCGCCTGGGGATGTCCCGATCCCTCTCCAGTATCCCGGAGTAGCTTTGGGTGTCTTTCGGGCGACGGGTGTATCTCTGGAAGCCACCTTTCGGATTCCGGGGTGGTGGCTGAAGGAGGTATGCTTTGTGGCGGATATCCGGCCGCCCTCTCTCTTGTCCACCGAGGTAGCTCGGCAGATGTGAGGTTGCTATCCCGGATTGCTGGTTTACTGGCATGAAGGGTAGGGTATGGCACGGATTCCATGCTGCATCTGTGCTACTAGCGGTGCTGAGGTCCTCTTGGGCGCGGAGGGAGATTTCCGGCCCTTTCATTCCTCCTGGGAACTATTCCTCCCCGCTCCCCCCTTTTTTTATTCTTTTTTTTATTTTTATTTTATTTTCTTTCTTTTTTTTCTTAAAAACAAAAAGCAAAGGAGTAACCTAACCATGGAGAACCCAATCCATGAACCCACTACCCCCGGGCCCCTTCTTGATACCGCACCCCATTCTGACCCTGTCTTGTTTTTAGACCACTCTTCGGACACTCCTGATGCCCCTGTACCTCTTGCTGGTGCTGTTTCCTCACCCACTTCAGGTACTGGGGCTTCGACTGACTCCTTCGATTTGTCTGACCTCCGCTCTCCTTTGACTATGCTTCCGGCCTCTCCCTCTATGGTACGGCAATTTTCGAATTGCCAGCCCATTTCACGCCGGACCAACTCCGGTCCTACTCCTAAATGCCAACGTCAATCTCCTGATGATGCTCCTTCGTTACCTTCCCATTCTACTCGGAAAAGACCGACACGTCAAGCACTCCCTCTCCACGCTCAGTTTCAGACCACACAATGGACTAAATTCTTTACTTTAAGACCGACTTCTTCTTCTGCCTACCTTTCTGACCATAGTATTGGCAAAGCGCTCCTGCATCACGTTGGTAGAGATATTTCATTTTATGCTCTCAAGAGCGGTACGCGCATCGTCACTGTCCAGAATGCTACCCAAGCTCATGATCTTTCTCTCCTTTCGAATATCGATACTACTTCTATCACTATTGAAAAACATCTTTCTCTCAATTCTTGTAGTGGTACTGTCATTCTGCCCCATACCATAGTCCAACAGAATTTCCAGTCATGTGGCAATGACATTCTTGAACAGCTGGAACTCCAGGATCTCCCAATCCTCAAAGTAGACACTTATGTCCTTCCTGCCCGTGGGCGGAGACATTACCCTTGCAATGTGGCTCGTTTAACTTTTGACAGCCAAGAACTCCCGTCCTCTGTATATGTCGCGGGACATCAGTTACAAGTTCGAAAGGTGATACCTACACCACAACAGTGTAGAAATTGCTGGCGTTTTGGTCACCCAGCAAAATATTGCAGATCTATAGCCGAATGCCTTAATTGTAATGAAGCTCACCCTTCAAACTCCCACCGTTGCCAGGTCTACTTAAATGAACGTGAAATCCGTTGCCTCAAAGAGGCAGAAGGTCTCTCTTATGCTATGGCAGTTACTCATCTCCGCCTCCAAGGGAGACTACCCCGTGTTTCTTATTCTCGTGTTTCAAAACATCCCCCCACTTCTGGGGTCCCATCTTCTGCAGCCTCCTCTGTTGTTACCCCTCCCATAGCCACTCTGGCATCTAATCCTTTTGCTGTCCTTGGCTCTGACGTCCCGACTACAACTCTGTTCTCACATCTTCGCATCCTTCCTCACAAGCCCCAGTATCGACAAGACCTCGTACAACACCTTATACCAATCGCCCCTCTACTTCTCAGAAGTCCAAAAAATCCACATTGCTCAAATATTCTTTGCCCCTTCCTTACCTTCTTCCACCTCCACACTTTACCTTTCCAGTCTCTGTGCCTAGTTCTTCCCCTCTCTCTGGCTCTATTACAAGTGTGGAGATTCACCCTCCTCCTCGTACTATGCCTTCCACCCCCGTCCCCTCCCAAGTTTCTCCCTCTTCTGCCACCTCCAAGGTTTCTGCCTCTTCTGTCCCCCCCCCACACTTCATCTCCAGTCCCTTACACTCTTTCGTCCCCCTCTACTTTGGTACAGTCCATTACTGTCCCAATCTTTACTCACCCTCCCCCTTCTACCTCCAATATGGTCTCCCATACATCTTGGAATTCAGAAACACTTGAAGCCATTTCAGAATATATTGCAGAGACTAAACCTTCAATGGACACTGATTCACTTCCTGTTCCTTCTCTTCCCTCTCCTCCATCTTCACAACCCCATTCTTCGCAACGCTCCGTTCCTTTGCTGCTTGAACGTCTTCCAATGCCACCACACGTTGACTTTTCTAACCCCTCTAGTCCATAGGTGCCTTTCCCTACGGATTCCTGGTATTTTCTTCATCGCCAATCATGGCCTATTTACAGTGGAATATCCGCGGCCTCAGGGGTAATCGGGGTGAGCTTCAGATGTTGCTTTCCAGGTTTTTTCCCTGTTGGTGCTTGCTTACAAGAACCAAAATTACACTCCGCTGTTTTCCAACCTATCTCAGGCTATAATTTATTGTATTCTTCGGATCCTTTCTCAGATGGGACCTTTAATGAAAGTGCCCTTCTTCTACGCAATGATATTCCGTACTGTCAACTATTTGTCCATACCTCGCTGCATTACACTGCAGTCCGTATCCACTTGAATAAGTGGCTTACAATATGTTCTTTATATCTCTCTTCTTCTCGAGCATTTTCTATCCCAGACTTTGCCTTTCTTGTTTCATCCTTACCACCACCACTTCTGTTACTTGGTGATTTTAACGCCGACCATTTCCTCTGGGGAGGGGTCTCATTGTGACTCATGTGGCATCCAGTTGGAGGCTTTTCTCGCCTCTCACCCCCTCCATGTTTTAAATACGGGTACTCCCACCCATTTTGATCCTCTTACTCATACTCTCTCTTGCATCGATCTATCAGTCTGCTCTTCCTCCACTGCACTAGACTTCACCTGGTCTGTTCTACCGGACTTAGATGACAGCGATCATTTTCCAATCATTCTTACTTCTCCTTCATATTCACCACCTTTCCGTAGCCCTCGCTGGCAATTTGATCGGGCAAATTGGGACCTTTACTCGCAGCTCACTGCTTTTAGTGAGGTTCCTTCTTCATCCTCCATTGATGAGCTCCTACACCTCTTCTCGACGTCAGTTTATACCGCAGCTTCTCATTCTATACCCCAAACCTCAGGCAAGCATTCTCAGAAGTGCGTGCCTTGGTGGTCTCCTGCTTGTGCTCGTGCAGTACGTTTGAAATGCGCTGCATGGGGCAGGTACCAATACAGTAGAACCAATGAGAGAATTCTTTGATTTTAAGCAGAAGCGTGCGATCGCTCGCCATGTCATCCGTGATGCTAAACGCACTTGCTGGCGAGACTGTTTTCATCATCACCTCTGCTTCCTCTATGAGTGCAGTCTGGAAAAAAAGTGAGGAAATTGAGTGGTAAATACTCTCCTGACCCGGCTCCTGTTCTACGGGTCGCCGGTATTGATATAGCAAACCCTCTTGACGTTGCCATTGAAATTGGCACTCATCTGGACGGATTTCCCGGGGGCTCCATCTATGCCCCTCGTTTCTTTCCTCAAAGTCTGCCATAGAGTTAGTACCCTTGGACTTTTCTTCTCTCAGAGAAGAACAGTATAATGTGCCTTTTACACTTCAGGAACTGGAGGACTGCTGATCATCAGCAGCTGGACCTGACGACATTCATATTCGTATGTTACAACATTTACATCGGTCAGCCCTTGTAGTCCTCTTACACCTCTTCAATCTTATTTGGGCACAAGGAGTTCTTCCCCAGCTGTGGAAATCTGCCATTGTTCTCCCTTTCCGCAAGCCGGGTACTACAGGACGTGATGCCTCCCACTATCGTCCCATCACTCTTACTAGTGCAGTTTGCAAAGTGATGGAACGTCTCGTAAATCGCCGTTTAATGTGGCATTTAGAGACACACAACAGTCTCTCCGCTAGTCAATATGGCTTTCGTAAGGGCCGTTCTACCTTAGACCCCTTACTACGCTTGGATACGTATGTTCGTAATGCCTTTGCAAATAATCACTCAGTTATTGCCATATTTTTTGACCTTGAGAAGGCATATGACACAACTTGGAGGTATAATATTTTGGCCCAAGCCCACTCCTTAGGCCTCCGAGGCAATCTACCATCCTTCCTTAAGTACTTTTTAACTGACAGACGCTTCCGTGTTTGAATCAATAATGTGCTTTCCCCGGACTTTGTCCAAGCTGAAGGTGTCCCTCAGGGATGTGTTCTGAGCACAACACTTTTTCTCCTTGCTATAAATGATTTGGCCTCTGTTCTTCCACCCAATATTTGGTCATCACTCTATGTTGATGACTTCGCTATTGCTTGTGCAGGCGCTGACTGTCATCTCATTGCAGTTTCTCTCCAGCATGCGGTCGACCGTGTTTCCACTTGGGCCACCATGCATGGGTTTAAATTTTCCAGTACCAAAACTCACCAAATTACTTTCACTAGACGCTAAGAGATAAGATAAGATAAGATTTTGTTCGGATTTTTAACCCCGGAGGGTTAGCCACCCAGGATAACCCAAGAAAGTCAGTGCGTCATCGAGGACTGTCTAACTTATTTCCATTGGGGTTCTTAATCTTGTCCCTCAGGATGCGACCCACACCAGTCGACTAACACCCAGGTACCTATTTGCTGCTAGGTGAACAGGACAACAGGTGTAAGGAAACGTGTCGAAATGTTTCCACCCGCCGGGAATCGAACCCGGGCCCTCCGTGTGTGAAGCGGGAGCTTTACCCACCAGGCCACCGGGCCTGGCTCTCGTATCCCCGAACGTGATACAGTCAGGTTTCTAGGCCTTCTCTTTGACCGTAGGTTATCCTGGAAACCTCACATTACCTCTCTGAAGGCAACTTGTCACAGCCGGCTAAACCTTCTTAAAACCCTTGTTCATCTTTCCTGGGGAGCTGATCGTCGAACTCTGCTTCGCCTACATTCAGCCCTCTTTTTATCGAAACTTGATTATGGTGACCAGATTTATTCAGCGGCCTCTCCTGCTAATCTCTCTAGCCTTAACCCCATCCATCACCAAGGATTACGTTTATGCCTTGGTGCTTTCCGCTCTTCCCCTGTTGAGAGCCTCTATGCAGAAGCGAATGTTCCATCCTTGTCTGATCGCCGTGATGTCTATTGCCTTGGCTACTATGTACGCTCTCACAATCTCCACAATCCTTCCATTTATAGAATGATCACTGATATTAGTAGACATTCTTTATTTGTTCGCCGAGCCTGTTTGCTCCGTTCCTTCTCTCTTCGCCTACATTCGCTCTTGTCTTCCCTTCAGTTACCACCTTCATATGTTCATGTAGCATCTCACTTTTCCCTGCCCCCCCCTGGTAAGTTCCAGCTGTTTGGGTCTGTTCTTTCTCACTCCCTTGCTCGAAAGCCCAACTGCCTACAGTGGCTTCCCCCGCTCTTTTTCTTGATCACTTCCACTCTCATTCTCATGCCATCGCTGTGTACACAGATGGCTCTAAGTCTTCAGACGGTGTCGGATTCGCAGCAGTGTTTCCGGACAGCGTCGTGCGAGGGCATTTACTATCTTCAGCTAGCATTTTTACTGCTGAATTGTATGCCAGTCTTGCAGCACTTATTCGTATCGCATCTATGCCTGTGTCATCATTTGTGGTAGTCTCAGACTCCCTTAGTGCTCTACAGGCTGTACGAAAATTTGATACATCTCACCCCCTAGTTCTCCGTATCCAACTTTGGCTACGCCGTATCACTACCAAGCATAAAGATATTATTTTTTGTTGGGTCCCTGGTCATGTCGACATACAGGGCAATGAACAGGCAGACACTGCTGCGCGGTCAGCAGTACATGACCTACAAATTTCCTATAGAGGTGTTCCATTTCTGGACTATTTGACTGCAATAGCTACCCACCTTCACACCCGTTGGCAACAACGTTGGTCAACTCTGCTCGGTAACAAACTTCATCCTATTAAACCAAGCATAGGTTACTGGCCGTCTTCTTGTCATCAGTGCCGAGGTTGGGAGACCACTCTCTCCCGCCTTTGCATTGGCCACACTCGTCTTACTCATGGGTATCTCATGGAGAGGCACCCTGTTCCTCTCTGTGAGCAGTGTCAAGTTCCAGTATCGATTAGCCACATTCTGTTAGACTGCCCTCTCTATCAACGAGCACGCAGAATTTACCTCCAACGTCGTCTTCGTTCTACTACTCTCTCTTTACCTTCCCTTCTTGCTGATGGACCCTCCTTTAATCCTGACTCTCTCACTGACTTCTTGACAACGACTGATTTACTCCACAAACTCTGATGATGATACCTTTCGCACTCCCCTCAGCCCTTTCTAGTTCAGTCTCTTGCTGCCCTTTACCCTTTCACCATCCACTGCCCCGCTGTTATCCGTAACCTATTACTCATCCATCTCCCTTTTGCCACCTGATGCCCTCGCTTCCTTCCTGCCCTGCAGCGCTGCGTAGCCCTTGTGGCTTAGCGCTTCTTCTTTATTATAATAATAATTTAAATATCACGTGACCAGTACCACTGGACATGTCACCCCTGATGTAAGCACATATGTAGCCATGGAAGCTACAGGACTAATTTCATTCATATACATATCGTGCCGTATACGCAAAGTGAAAATTTACTTGTGCCATAAATCTGCGACAATCACCAATTTTATGTAATATTAAATCAATTTTATCTGTAACACTGGGAAGATTGTTGGTGGCTTTTCTTTCTGTCTCATAAACACGCATGATAAGGGGTACATCTTGCTGCTTTTACATTACTTAGATAACACTACACATACATATACACATATATGTATTCACACCAATCTGTATTTTTAACTAATTTCTTTCCAGTTTTTCTTATTTACTTCATTTCATCTCCATGGAGAAATGGAAAAAGAATCTTTCATCCATAAGCCATGCGTGTCGTAAGAGGCGACTAAAATCCCAAGAGCAAGGGATTAGTATTGCCTTATACGTATGTATATATGTATGTATGTATGTATGTATCAATGTATTTGTTTAGCAACGCTTCAAAGAACGCATGCATTTAATGAAATGTATGAACAACTCAGAGAGTATGTTTCGTATCACAGTCTAGCCAACACGAAACAAACTTACCTCAACATCCTAAATCTATTTTAAACTTGCACTGTGATTTAACTTTATGATGTACACCTTAACTACTGAACTACAGATCAGTTTTGTGACTTGTGAATATTATCATTTCATACACTCCAGTAAAAACAGTTTGTAGCGCTGGTGTTCACTGATTCAGCGCAAATTACATACAGAGTTATTCCGAAAAGATTATATATACTAGAACATGGAAATACAATTAGAAAGTGGACGTGAATTTTGTTCTGTGGGAGACATGACGTAATACGACCTAGTATAACACGAGGACTGAATTGGCTTACGTAACAAAGACTAACTAGATAAGGATGAAATTTGACTTTTCACTCTGGAAAAGTTAAGGCCGTAATAACTTGGGCGCGCTAATAAACATAATATCTCCGGAGTCACTAAATTCTTCACTGGACGTGAACACGATTTAGAGACACTTTTCTGCCTTCTTATTTTGTTATTGTAGCAGCTCAGACTGATGTCATGTATGATTGTAGCAGCTCAGACTGATGTCATGTATGATTGTAGCAGCTCAGACTGTCATGTATAATTGTAGCAGCTCAGACTGATGTCATGTATGATTGTAGCCGCTCAGACTTATGTCATGTATGATTGTAGCCGCTCAGACTGATGTCATGTATGATTGTAGCCGCTCAGACTGATGTCATGTATGATTGTAGCCGCTCAGACTGATGTCATGTATGATTGTAGCCGCTCAGACTGATGTCATGTATGATTGTAGCAGCTCAGACTGATGTCATGTATGATTGTAGCAGCTCAGACTGATGTCATGTATGATTGTAGCAGCTCAGACTGATGTCATGTATGATTGTAGCCGCTCAGACTGATGTCATGTATGATTGTAGCCGCTCAGACTGATGTCATGTATGATTGTAGCCGCTCAGACTGATGTCATGTATGATTGTAGCCGCTCAGACTGTCATGTATGATTGTAGCCGCTCAGACTGATGTCATGTATGATTGTAGCCGCTCAGACTGATGTCATGTATGATTGTAGCCGCTCAGACTTATGTATGAGTGTAGCAGCTCAGACTGATGTCATGTATGATTGTAGCGGCTCAGACTGATGCCATGTATGATTGTAGCCGCTCAGACTGATGTCATGTATGATTGTAGCAGCTCAGACTGATGTCATGTATGATTGTAGCAGCTCAGACTGATGTCATGTATGATTGTAGCCGCTCAGACTGATGTCATGTATGATTGTAGCCGCTCAGACTAATGTCATGTATGATTGTAGCCGCTCAGACTGATGTCATGTATGATTGTAGCCGCTCAGACTGATGTCATGTATGATTGCAGCCGCTCAGACTGATGTCATGTATGATTGTAGCCGCTCAGACTGATGTCATGTATGATTGTAGCCGCTCAGACCGATGTCATGTATGATTGTAGCCGCTCAGACTGATGTCATGTATGATTGTAGCCGCTCAGACTGATGTCATGTATGATTGTAGCCGCTCAGACCGATGTCATGTATGATTGTAGCCGCTCAGACTGATGTCATGTATGATTGTAGCCGCTCAGACTGATGTCATGTATGATTGTAGCAGCTCAGACTGATGTCATGTATGATTGTAGCAGCTCAGACTGATGTCATGTATTGTAGCAGCTCAGACTGATGTCATGTATGATTGTAGCAGCTCAGACTGATGTCATGTATGATTGTAGCCGCTCAGACTGATGTCATGTATGATTGTAGCCGCTCAGACTGATGTCATGTATGATTGTAGCCGCTCAGACTTATGTATGATTGTAGCAGCTCAGACTGATGTCATGTATGATTGTAGCGGCTCAGACTGATGTCATGTATGATTGTAGCCGCTCAGACTGATGTCATGTATGATTGTAGCAGCTCAGACTGATGTCAAGTATGATTGTAGCAGCTCAGACTGATGTCATGTATGATTGTAGCCGCTCAGACTGATGTCATGTATGATTGTAGCCGCTCAGACTGATGTCATGTATGATTGTAGCCGCTCAGACTGATGTCATGTATGATTGTAGCCGCTCAGACTGATGTCATGTATGATTGTAGCCGCTCAGACTGATGTCATGTATGATTGTAGCCGCTCAGACTGATGTCATGTATGATTGTAGCCGCTCAGACTGATGTCATGTATGATTGTAGCCGCTCAGACTGATGTCATGTATGATTGTAGCCGCTCAGACTGATGTCATGTATGATTGTAGCCGCTCAGACTGATGTCATGTATGATTGTAGCCGCTCAGACTGATGTCATGTATGATTGTAGCCGCTCAGACTGATGTCATGTATGATTGTAGCCGCTCAGACTGATGTCATGTATGATTGTAGCCGCTCAGACTGATGTCATGTATGATTGTAGCAGCTCAGACTGATGTCATGTATGATTGTAGCAGCTCAGACTGATGTCATGTATGATTGTAGCCGCTCAGACTGATGTCATGTATGATTGTAGCCGCTCAGACTGATGTCATGTATGATTGTAGCCGCTCAGACTGATGTCATGTATGATTGTAGCCGCTCAGACTGATGTCATGTATGATTGTAGCCGCTCAGACTTATGTATGATTGTAGCAGCTCAGACTGATGTCATGTATGATTGTAGCGGCTCAGACTGATGTCATGTATGATTGTAGCCGCTCAGACTGATGTCATGTATGATTGTAGCAGCTCAGACTGATGTCAAGTATGATTGTAGCAGCTCAGACTGATGTCATGTATGATTGTAGCCGCTCAGACTGATGTCATGTATGATTGTAGCCGCTCAGACTGATGTCATGTATGATTGTAGCCGCTCAGACTGATGTCATGTATGATTGTAGCCGCTCAGACTGATGTCATGTATGATTGTAGCCGCTCAGACTGATGTCATGTATGATTGTAGCCGCTCAGACTGATGTCATGTATGATTGTAGCCGCTCAGACTGATGTCATGTATGATTGTAGCCGCTCAGACTGATGTCATGTATGATTGTAGCCGCTCAGACTGATGTCATGTATGATTGTAGCCGCTCAGACTGATGTCATGTATGATTGTAGCCGCTCAGACTGATGTCATGTATGATTGTAGCCGCTCAGACTGATGTCATGTATGATTGTAGCCGCTCAGACTGATGTCATGTATGATTGTAGCCGCTCAGACTGATGTCATGTATGATTGTAGCCGCTCAGACTGATGTCATGTATGATTGTAGCCGCTCAGACTGATGTCATGTATGATTGTAGCCGCTCAGACTGATGTCATGTATGATTGTAGCCGCTCAGACTGATGTCATGTATGATTGTAGCCGCTCAGACTGATGTCATGTATGATTGTAGCCGCTCAGACCGATGTCATGTATGATTGTAGCCGCTCAGACCGATGTCATGTATGATTGTAGCCGCTCAGACTGATGTCATGTATGATTGTAGCCGCTCAGACTAATGTCATGTATGATTGTAGCAGCTCAGACTGATGTCATATATGATTGTAGCAGCTCAGACTGATGTCATGTATGATTGTAGCCGCTCAGACTAATGTCATGTATGATTGTAGCCGCTCAGACTGATGTCATGTATGATTGTAGCCGCTCAGACTAATGTCATGTATGATTGTAGCCGCTCAGACTGATGTCATGTATGATTGTAGCCGCTCAGACTGATGTCATGTATGATTGCAGCCGCTCAGACTGATGTCATGTATGATTGCAGCCGCTCAGACTGATGTCATGTATGATTGTAGCCGCTCAGACCGATGTCATGTATGATTGTAGCCGCTCAGACTGATGTCATGTATGATTGTAGCCGCTCAGACTGATGTCATGTATGATTGTAGCAGCTCAGACTGATGTCATGTATGATTGTAGCAGCTCAGACTGATGTCATGTATGATTGTAGCCGCTCAGACTGATGTCATGTATGATTGTAGCCGCTCAGACTGATGTCATGTATGATTGTAGCCGCTCAGACTGATGTCATGTATGATTGTAGCAGCTCAGACTGATGTCATGTATGATTGTAGCCGCTCAGACCGATGTCATGTATGATTGTAGCCGCTCAGACTGATGTCATGTATGATTGTAGCCGCTCAGACTGATGTCGTGTATGATTGTAGCCGCTCAGACTGATGTCATGTATGATTGTAGCAGCTCAGACTGATGTCATGTATGATTGTAGCAGCTCAGACTGATGTCATGTATGGCGGGCGACGGACACTACCACATGAGCAACCTATTTTAAACATAAACGTTCTTTTTCAAACGGTTGACAAAACGTCGTTTTTTTTTTTTTTACTTTTTGTCCACCCGACAAGTTTACCGGACGGTTCATACGTTCAGTTAACACATTTCATTATATGTAAACAAAGAGAACGTCGTGTTGCTGTAAAGTGCGAAAACCAACGTTGCTTGTAGCACTTTCGATCAATCGTTTAACTAGAAAAGGTCCAAAGCTTTGCAACGTTCCAGATCTCAGGGCATTCAGGTAAAAAGAAAGCCTAAAGTAACATGCCGACTTTAGAAGGACAAAGGCAGACATGATTACGATATGGAAGATACTCAAAGGCTTTGATAAAGCAGATATTTTTTTTTTAAATGAGATTCATGAAGGCGAGAAGTCACACATGTGCTCAAGAGATGTTAGGAAATACGTTTTCAGTCTCAGGGTGGTAAATAAAGGGAATAAGCTAGTTGAAGTAGTTAAGACAATATAAAAACGCAGGTTCATGAGTGGGTATAACAGCGCCCATGAGGTTAGAAATCAATAATACCGGCGGCTGAGACTTAACAGGCAGGACCAGAAGCTGAGACTCTACCTCCACAAAAAACATGGTGAAAACACACACACACACACACACACACACACACACACACACACACACACACGAAATAGAAGTACGGGGGTTTAGTGAAGGAGGGATATATTTAGGTGGTAAATATGGTAAAGAAAGAATTAGAATAAGTGGGAAATGGGTAATGCGAGTGGATGGAAACAACACTGTATCTTCACTAAAGAACGGTGAGGGGACTCCATGCTGGTGCTGCACACTCCATGTCGTGCAGAGTCCTTAAATATCCTTTATTGATGTTTCTGAAGAAAATTCTGAGATTAGCTGTACTTTCATATGTTAAAGATACTATACGATATGCATGAAGCGTTGGAAGTGATTATCTCACCAAGATGTTTCTCTGTAGTGTCTCGCCTCTTAAGCTGTGTTCTGTCTCTGGTCGCCCCTCTCTCTCTTTCCAGTTTTCATGACTTTGCATTTGTTAGGATTAAAACACAAACACACACACACACACACACACACACACACAGGGACGTTAGGAAGTATTTCTTCAGTCATAGAGTTGTCAGCAAGTGGAATAGCCAGCAAGTGAAGTAGTGGAGGCAGGAACCATACATAGTTTTAAGAAGAGGTATGACAAAGCTCAGGAAGCAGAGAGAGAGGATCCAGTAGCGATCAGTGAAGAGGCGGGGCCAGGAGCTGAGTCTCGACCCCTGCAACCACAATTAGGTGAGTACAATTAGGTGAGTACACACACACATAAAAAAAAAAAAAAATCACACAGAATGGAAAATGGAAATGAAAATTTGGCATACTGGGGACAATAGTGAATGAATCAACACACTGAATTAGCAACAAAACTCAGGAAGCTGTAATGAAAATAAGTCAAGATGCAAAAAAAAATAATGGTACATTAAAGGTATATTGCACAACATTTAATGAAATAAGTGAGAAAATAAACAGTTCACAAGGAGTGAATAACAGATAAATTAACAAAATACTGCACACAGACAGATAATAAATGTGTATTCAAGAAAATACTTACTACGGGTTGGAGAGAATGGGAAAACAAAACATGAGGTTAAGTCTAACACAACACTTATATTCGGAATAACGAGTCACAAAGAACACACACAAACTTAGGAGCGAGAATTTTACACTAACACAAGAGTCTCTGAACAGTACAATAGCAATGAACAAAGCAAATCACTATAGGCTATATAAAATGTGTCAACTTACTCAAATGTACATAAATGGTTCAGAGAACCGACAAGTTGATAAATTAGACACATGTGCAACACTTTGGTATCTTTAATGAGTAATCAGATCAGGTCTAAGGGAGGGATCCTTATCCTACGTAGCATCTTGCCTAGAAGGGGAGTGGGCAATGAATGGATGTCTAGGGCAATTGGTATAAATTGCTGGCTAGACAGATACTGCATGAAACTTGCAATCCCATTCATTGATAACTGGGACAAATTCTATTGCAAACATGGTATGTATGCAAGGGATGGGGTTCATTTCTCTGGGACTGGAGTGGTTGCATTAGCCAATTCGATTGAGGGAGTCATTGATGACTTGTCTAGGAATTTAAACTGATAGATTATAGAAGTATGGGTGTTTGTGGGAAACAATCAGGCTGCAATATTACTGTTGGAAACAGCAGATATTACCAGGATACCTCAGAGATGTGTTTAAAATACAATATTCAAAAGAAAATTCCTAATAAAGGCAAAGCAACTGATCAACAAACAGAGATAGAGGGCAACGAGTGACTAGCTCCCTTAAGGTTTACTATACAAATAGTAGAAGTCTAAGATATAAGATGAGCTAAGATTACTCGCAAGTGCAGGTAAGATAGATATTATTGCTATAACTGAAACCTGGTTCAACTTGAAGGATAGAGAAATGCCTTCTGAATGCAGCATAGAGGGTTATAAACTATTTCACATGGACAGGATCAACAGGAAGGGTGGTGGAGTGGCGATGTATGTCAGATAATTTAAATTGTTGTGTTAGACATGATATAAGATTAGAAACATCGGACACACACTGTTTGGCTACAGTTTCTCGAGGGGTATGAAAAATTAATTTTGGGTGTGATGTATAGGCCCCCAAACCTTGATAGGGAGTGCAATAATCTGCTATGGGACGAAATTCATAAGGCGTCTAGATATGAAAATGTTGTGTTAATGGGGGATTTTAACTTTACACAAATTGATTGAAACAGTTTGACAGGAAATCTTGAGTCTAGTGACTTGATACAGTTCAGGATTGCTTTTTAAAACAGTTTATGACAGAACCAACTAGAGGAAACAATCTGCTCGACTTGGATCTTGCCAACAAGGATTCACTAATTAATAATCTTGAGGTTAATGATGAGCTTGAGGAAAGTGATCACAAATCACTTAGTTTCAATATACAGTATTATGGAATTACCCAGTAAACTGCAATCAAGTCTCTGTCCCAGACTTCCACTTGGCTGATTTCATGGGACTGAAAAATTACCTGGGTGGGCTAAATTGGGATGATCTGACTATGGGTCAGGTAATTGGTGTTGGTTGCCAATATGACGTTTTTCAGAGCATAGTTCTAGCTGCTCAGTCAACTTTTGTTCTGAGCAGGGAAATTAGATCTAACAAAAATTATCCCAAATGGATGAACAATAGATTAAAACATTTCATTGGTCAAGAGAGACATTTTTAGACGTATCAAAAGAGGGGATGGGCAGTTAAGAAATCAATATATTCAATTAAAGTGAGAAATAAAAAAAGGAATAAGAAAAGCAAAAAGGGATTATAAGGCTAAGGTCGCAAGGGATTCGAAGACTAACCCAAAAGGGTTCTTTCAGGTATACAGAAGTAAGATTAGAGACAAGATAGGCCCACTTAAGAGTAGCTCAGGTCAGATCACTGACAGTGATAGGGATATGTGTGAAATTTTAAATTCTTACTTCCTCTCAGTTTTTACTCAGGAAGTTACTAGCGAAATTCCAGAAATAATAAATTATGTAGAACAGGACGATAAACTATGCACGACTGCAGTAACTAGTGACATGGTTCTCAGACAAAGAGAAATTAAAACCTAACAAATCCCCAGGTCCTAATGAACTGTTTGCAAGGGTTTCAAAGGAACAAGCTCCCGAGTACAGTTATTGAGGCTAAAACGTTGTGTAGTTTTAAAAATAGGTTAGATAAATACATGAGTTGGTGTGGGTGGGTGTGAGTTGGACCTGACTAGCTTGTGCTGCTGGGTCTGGTACAGTGATCCATCCTTGAGTGGGGATGACCAGATTGGGTGGGCCATTGGGATAATCCGGGTGAGGGACATGGACCTGCTCTGCGTGGGTCAGTAGGCCTGTTGCAGTGTTCCTTCTTTCTTATGTTCTTAAAGAGAAACTTTGCAAACCTTTGGCTAATCTTTTTAACGTATCACTACAAACTGGCATAGTGCCTGATAAGTGGAAAATGGGAAATATAATACCTATTTACAAGGCAGATGACAGGACCTTAGCTTCGAACTATAGACCAATAAGCCTTACCTCCATAGTGGGGAAATTTATGGAATCAGTAATTGCCGAGGCAATTCGTAGCCATCGTGATAAGCATAAACTGATAAATGAATCTCAACACGGTTTTACTAAGGGGCGTTCCTGTCTTACGAATTTACTAACTTTTTTTGCTAAGGTGTTTGAGGAGGTAGATCATGGTAATGAATATGATATTGTGTATATGGATTTCAGTAAGGCTTTCGATAGAGTTCCACATCAGAGACTTTTGAGGAAACTTAAGGCACACAGAATAGGATAAATTTTTTCCTGGGTAGAGGCATGGTTGACAAATAGGCAGCAGAGAGTTTGCATAAATGGGGAGAAATCAGAATTGGGGCATGTCACTAGTTGTGTTCCACAGGGGTCAGTGTTGGGCCCCTTGTTGTTCACAATTTACATAAACAATATAGATGAGGGAATAAATAGCGACATAAGCAAATTTGCTGATGACACCAAAACAGACCGTCCAATTCATTCTATTGAGGCCATTAGTGCACTCCAGGATGATTTGAATAGACTGATGCAGTGGTCGGAGAAGTGGCAGATGCAGTTTAATATAGACAAATGCAAAGTTCTAAACTTTAGACAGGACAGTAAACATGCCACTTATAAACTGAATAGAGTAGATCTTAATACTACTGACTGCAAAAAGGATTTAGGAGTTCTGGTTAGCAGTAATCTGAAACCAAGACAACAGTGCATAAGTGTTCACAATAAAGCAAACAGAGTCCTTGGCTTCATATCAAGAAGTGTAAATAATAGAAGTCCTCAGGTTGTTCTTCAACTCTATATATCCTTGGTTAGGCCTCATTTAGATTATGCTGCGCAGTTCTGGTCACCATATTACAGAATGGATATAAATGTACTGGAAAACGTACAGAGGAAGATGACAAAGCTGATCCCATGTATCAGAAATCTTCCCTATGAGGATAGACTGAGGGACCTGAATCTGCACTCTCTAGAAAGGCGTAGAATTACGGGAATTGAGGTGTATAAATGGAAAACAGAAATAAATAAAGGGGATGTAAATAGTGTGCTGAAAATATCCAGCCAAGACAGAACTCGCAGCAATGGTTTCAGGCTGGAATACTGCTGTACACTAACGGCCCCCGTCAAGGCTGGCGACATAGCAGACTTGGAGAGTGTACAAAGAACTTTCACGGCACACAAGTCCGATAAGGCACCTAAACTACTGGAAACGGTTGAAGGTCTTTGATCTGTATTCCCTCTAACGCAGGCGTGAGAGATAAGATAAGATAAGATTTCGTTCGGATTTTTAACCCCGGAGGGTTAGCCACCCAGGATAACCCAAGAAAGTCAGTGCGTCATCGAGGACTGTCTAACTTATTTCCATTGGGGTCCTTAATCTTGTCCCCCAGGATGCGACCCACACCAGTCGACTAACACCCAGGTACCTATTTGCTGCTAGGTGAACAGGACAATAGGTGTAAGGAAACATGTCGGAATTTCCACCCGCCGGGAATCGAACCCGGGCCCTCCGTGTGTGAAGCGGGAGCTTTAGCCACCAGACCACCGGGCCATGACAATATACACTTGGAAGGTCCTGGAGGGATTGGTACCAAACCTGCACGCGAAAATCACTCCATATGAAAGCAAAAGACTCGGCAGGAGATGTAACATTTCCCCAATGAAAAGCAGGGGTGCCACGAGTACAGTGAGAAATAACACAATAAGTGTCCAGGGCCCAAGACTGTTCAATTACCTCCCAGCATACATAAGGGGGATTACCAATAGACCCCTGGCTGTCTTCAATAAGGCACTGGACAGGCACCTAATGTCAGTACCTGACCAACCGGGCTGTGGTTCGTACATCAGCTTGTGTGCGGCCAGCAGTAACAGCCTGATTGATCAGACCCTGATCCACCATGAAGCCTGGTCTCAGACCGGGCCACGGGGGCGTTGACCCCCGAAACCCTCTCCAGGTAAACTCCAGGAAAGTACTGGTTTGATAATAGAGTTGTGGATGAGTGGAACAAACTCCCGAGTACCATCATAAAGCTAAGACCTTGTGTAATTTAAAAAATAGGTTGGATAAGTACATGAGTGGGTGTGGGTGGGTGTGAATTGGGCCTGGCTAGCTTGTGCTACCAGGTCTGGTGCCGTGCTCCTTCCTTAAGTGGAAGTGACCTGATTAGGTGGGCATTTTTCTAGGCTGGGGGGTTGCATGGACCTGCTTTGCATGGGTCAGTAGGCCTGTTGCAGTGTTCCCTCTTTCTTATGTTCTTATGTATCGCCACACAGTGGCTTCATCAGTCCATACAAAGTAGAATGGTGAAGAACAGAAGTAGTTTGAGGTAATCAGTCCCTCAACCTTGAATCGATGTAATCAGTCCATCAATCTTGAAATGAATACAGCATATGTGCGAAGAAGTGGCTTATATATTGTAGGCAGGTGAGGTGTAGCAGTCGTAGGTGGCATCACATGTGACAAATCCAAATGTGGAAGTAAGTCATGCCTAAAGGTTAGGCAAGTGAAGAATTCCCTGTATTGAGATCCCAAAATGTTACTGTGTCTGACAGAAACGTAGATAAATGTATGTAATGGGGTCTTGAATGGGAGCTGGAGAGACGTCGGGGTGGAGGAGTGGCAGAGTAAGTGGCTGGATGTCGATGAAAGTGCTCTCAAGGGCCGGCAAACCTAGAATTTGTACCGTTGGCGCTCAATGGAGATGGATTTTCTTGACCTGGTTCGCTGGTTCACTTGGATATACTGATATACCTGGAGAAAGTTTGAGAGGTCAATGCCCCCACGGCCCAGTCTGTGACCAGGCCTCATGGTGGATCAGGGCTTGATCAACCACGCTGTTACTGTTGGCCACACTCAACCCGGCATACACGCCACAGCCCGGCTAGTCAGGCACTGGCTAAAGGTGCCTGTCCAGTGTCTTCTTGAAGATAGCCAGGGGTCTATTGGTAATGTCCCTTACGTATGCTGGGAGGCAGTTCAACAGTCTTGGGCCCCTGACACTTACTGTGTTGTCTCTTGTCGTGCTAGTGGCGCCCCTGCTATTCAGTGTGGGGAATGTTGCATCGTCTGCCGAGTCTTTTGCTTTCGTAGGGAGTGATTTTCATGTGCAAGTTTGGTACTAATCCCTCTAGGATTTTCCAAGTGTATATAATCATGCATCTCTCCCGCCTGCATTCTAGGGAGTACAGGATGAGGAACTTTAAGATGACTTTGCTATAGCTTAAGCAGGTACTGACTGTCGTCGGTAGCGGCCTCCCTTTATGATGCGATTGACCGAGTTTCTCATTGGGTCACTTCTCATGGATTTAAATTTTCTAGTACAAAAACCCATTTCATTACCTTTGCTAGACATCCTCTTGTCCTAGATATTACATTGTATTTACACGGCTCACGCATTCCAGAATGTGATATGGTCAAGTTTCTTGGCCTTCTTTTCGATTGCCGGTTGAGATGGAAACCTCACATTTCCTCTTTGAAGGCAGCTTGCCATGGTCGGCTGAATCTCCTTAAAATTCTTGTGCGTCGTTCACGGAGAGCAGATGGCCGGACTCTCCTCCATTTCCATTCCACCCTAGTCTTGTCAAAGCTGGCTATTGTGACCAAGTCTATTTGGCGGTTTCTCCTACAACTCTAAGTTAGATCCCCTTCATCATCAGGGTCAATGTTTATGCCTTGATGCCTTTTGTTCATCTCCTGTTGAAAGCGTCTGTGCTGACGTGAATGCCTTCCTTCCTTACCAGATTGTCATGGTGCTCATTGTCTTCATTACCTTGTCTGCGCTCATGACTTTTGTGTTCCTTCTACGTATAGGTTGGTCTCAGACGTTAGTAGAAGCCCGTTATTTGTTCACTGCCCTTGCTTACTCCAACCGTTTTCTCTTCGTCTTCACTCCGGTCTTTTCTCCAGTTGCCTCCCTTGTATGTTCATTTAGTGTCTGCCTTTTCTTTTCCCCCTTGGGAGGTTCCGATGGTTCGTGTCTGTTCTCTCCTACTGCCGTGCGTCGAAGCTCTGCTTCTCACTTTTTTTTTCTTGACCACTTCCAGTCACATGCTCATGCCTTCACTGTTTATACAGATGGTTCTAGATCTTCTGATGGTGTTGCGCTCATTATTTTAGTCATTCTGCCCGTCTTCGCGGCCGTTGGCAGCAGCGGTGGTTGGACATGCACCATAACAAATTACACTCTATTAAACCGCTTTTAGGTTTGTGGTCATTATTTTACCACTGTTGCCATACTCGGGAGACTGTGCTCTCCCATTTCCACATTGGCCATACTCTCCTTACCCATGGGTATCTCATGGAATGACACCCTGTTCCTCTCTGTGAGGTTTCTCGGGTCCCTATTTCGGTTCTTCACTTTCTTGTGGGTTGTCCAGTTTACCAGCAAGCTCGGAGGATTTACCTCCACTGACACTGCTGTGCTTCTGCTCTTACCTTATCTTCCCTTCTTGCAGATGGCCCTGCCTTTGATTGACGAACACTTTTTGAGTTTTTGTCAGCAACTGCTTTACTGTATGAACTTTGACATGTAGCCCTTAGCGTCCCTTCCAGCCCTTTTCTCTCCTCACCTCTGATCCCCACTCCACCTAGCTGTTTATAGCCCAGGCACCACTTTCTGCCCTGCAGTCCTGCATGACCCTTGTCGGTTCAGCACTTTCATTGATAATTATAATTATTGCTCAGTTTTCAGGCTAAACTACAATAAGAGCCAGTACTTATCAGGACCACTATCTTGCTATAACTGTCCTGTATTATTTTTCACTGGGGTTTCTCTTGCTCTAACCCAAAATCCGTGTCTCCTCCTATGACTATAGCTAATTTCATCTTTTTCACTATTAAAAGAACAGGTGGTGGCAGCATACTTTTGAGAGAACAGAGTGCTACCTTCTATTCCCAAATTCTAGTAATTTCCCCTTGTTGTTTGTCCTCTCCGAGTCTCTACTTGAAAGAACAGACAATATGGCATCGTCTAGTTCTCTGTCGACCCTGGGGTGGGAGCTGCATTTCAGGGGGAAGTGGTACTAGTTGTGGAAAATACTGTATATATTTTCCGGAAATACGGTAATTTATAGGTAAATAGATGCCCTATACTGCATTTAAAAGAATTATATTATAGAAAATGGGAAACTGGACCTGCGCCTGCGCAGACAGGAGAGTCGCCATTTTGTTTGAATTTGGATTAGAAACGTTGGTGTAATGGGAAGAATTTTTCGTGCTCTAGAGGTTAAAATTGGGCTGACACCTCTCAAATAGGAGACGAAATTGTTGGATGTGCAATCCTGCATAACTTGAGATATCAGGCGACTGGACGAGACAGCTCCAGGAACCTCAGATAAGTCTATGTTATAACTCTGGCCAGTTGTTATTTTCATGTATAGACAGTGAGGTTTTCTGAGTATGATACAACTTAATCTCCAGTCAAATTGGTGAGTGTTATGATTAAGATATATTCTACTTCTGTTATACAAATGTGTGTATATACTATAATAATTTTTTAATTTTAATATACAGTCCACAAATTTATATATTTACCAGCATTCCTGGTGTATGTATATTTCATTTAATTAATAGGTCCAGAGCAACTTGTGGATATGACAGTGGTAGGTATCGAAGGGGGACATTTTTTGCGACCTAAGTGTCCCAAATTCCTACTTGTCTAACTGATAAATAATAGTTATCATTGTTCATTTACTGTTATGTATATAATTATACATTCAGATAAATGCAATTTTCCACATTTAATTTGCCCGTTGGTCCTTCTTGAACCGGAGATAATTAGTGAAGTCATTAATTAGTTAATTACTTAATAATTATATGTGAAATGACAGAAGGAGGTGGATGTTAAGTTCACAAATTTACTTAATGTGTAGTGGATTATAATTATTACAATATTAATTTGGATGAGTCAAGTGTGGCTAAAGATTATATTAATGTGTATAAGTGTATGTGTAATTGATAAGCCAAGTGAAGCTAATTAATGTGTATATTAATTTTGCAAAGCCAAACTGGCTAGGATTTATATTAATGTATTTGTATAATATTAATTTGATAAGATAATTCTGGCCAAGATTTATATCAGTGTATGTGTAATTGATAAGCCAAGTGTAACTAATATTAATGTGTATAATATTAATTTGCTATGCCAAATTCTGGCAAGGATTTATTAATTTGTATAATATTAAATTTGATGAGCCAAGTTTGTATTAATGTACATTTAAAATTTATATTATACATGCAGTTGCTAAGCTCAAGTAGCTAGGATTTATTCAAAGGTAAGTTGTATCAGTGTTATTAATTGAGTTGAATTTAATACATTGCATCATGGCTGAAAATGAGGAAATTGATGTAGAAGACAAACATATGGAATATATAGTAAAGAAAGCATCAATACAGACTAGAAAAGTTCATGTAACCAAGGCATATAATAAGTGCTTGGAATTAATAAATCAAGAAACTGTGAATACTGATGATTTAAAATTGTATTTAGATGCTTTAGGGAATAGATATGATTCATACAAATTGTATTACAACAAATATGAAGGAGATTTATTAGTAAACTGTGTAGATGAGACTGAAATAGATCTCATGATTAATCAGTATTATGAATTAGAGGAAAAGATTCTTTCTTGTAAAAGTCAGGCCTTGAATAAATTAAAACGTGTAAACCAGGCAGTTAATCAGTCTGCTCCAACAAATAATATGTCTTTGCCAAAACTCCCAAAACTATGTTTACCTGTGTTTAATCCTGGTGAAAATTGAGAGGAATTTTGGTCAATTTTTAAAGCAGCTGTGCATGACAGGAGTGACCTAACCTCTGTAACTAAATTATTTTACCTCAAAGGACAGGTAAGAGGAGATGCTCACATACTCATACAAGCCTTTCCCAATGTAGATGACTCTTACAAGGAAACAGTTGACTTTTTGAAGGTCACTTACGGTAATATAGAACAAAGTAGGTTGGATCTAGTGAATGTCATTGTTAATTTAAAATCTCCAGATCACACTTACAAAGGTTTACAACAGTTTAGAGTTAAACTGGAGAGC
Source organism: Cherax quadricarinatus (assembly GCF_038502225.1). NCBI lineage: Eukaryota > Metazoa > Arthropoda > Malacostraca > Decapoda > Parastacidae > Cherax > Cherax quadricarinatus. The sequence goes on along the minus strand of NC_091330.1, from coordinate 24,817,591 downwards.
ACTCTCAAAACTTTAAGCAATAAATATAATCTGAAGGAATCAGACTGGTTATTGAGTGCCATAGTACAGAATAAATTAAACTATAAAACACTTGAATGACTAAATAAATAACAAAAAGGCACAATACCGTGACGAACGATACACAAATAACCCGCACATAAAAGAGAGAAGCTTACGACGACGTTTCGGTCCGACTTGGACCATTGACAAAGTCACATTGACTTTGTCAATGGTCCAAGTCGGACCGAAACGTCGTCGTAAGCTTCTCTCTTTTATGTGCGGGTTATTTGTGCATAGTGTACTTGAATGACTCTCAAACAAATATCACAAAGGTTATTTTGGTCTGGAGGAAATAAGACTAGGTCTACAAGAATTAATTGTTCAGTTGCAGACCAGCCAACCAACTCATTTTAAAGATGCAACACATAACTCTGAAGTATCTGTCAAGTTTCACAAAGGGAAAAATTATCCTAATGGTAATAATCAAAATTCATTTCCTAAAAAGAGTTGCATAGGTGCATATCAAGTAGCAAGAATCAGAAATAATGATTCTCCACAAGGTAAGAAGAATAAGTACCCTCCTAAGAGTAGCCCAGTTAATAAGAAACCAGTCAAAGAAAAGAGAGATTGTCTTTTCTGCAAGGGTACTCATTTTTCTAAGAATTGCAATGCATACAATTCATGGAATGATAAAGTTGAAAGATTGGAGGAGCTTGACAGATGTATCAGGTGTTTAGGTAATCACAATGTAAAGGATTGTCATGCTAAATTAAACAACTGTTATCAATGTCACAAAGGAAGACACCACATAGTCATGTGTAAGGGTCTATATGACAATGTTGACAGTCCTGACACAACAGTGGCTAATGTAAAAATTGCTGCTAATGTTAATAATGATGGTTTTGCTGAAGTAGCCTTACCTGTGTTACAGGTAAAAATTGATGATAAAAGGCATAAATCAAAAAATGTAAATGCATTATTGGACCAGGGATCCCAGTGTACTTTCATAAAACGTAAATGTCTTGATGGTATGAAAGTACAGATGGGAGATCCCACAACTTTAAAATTATCTGGTTTTCTCTCAGATAAAAGAGCTAAATTGTATGACACTGTTTATGTAACTGTCAGGTTGGGCATTGAGAAAAAACGTGTTAATGCAGTAATTGTAGATAGACTTCCAGAGAAAATATCTACAGTAGGGCTTAGTAAAGCTACAGAAAGACTTTCACATAATGTAAATTTAGCACCTTCTGGTGTAAGTGATGATTCTGTAGGCCCAATAAATATTTTGATAGGTAGTGACTATTATGCCTCCTTTGTAAAGGGTATGGTAAAGAAATGTGGTGTCACCCTTTTGAAGACTGCAGGGGGCCATGTAATGTATGGTAGGATTCCTCGTAATAATAATTCATGACTAGAGGAAACTACAAATACCATAAGTGTGTGTCTTACTCATGAAATCGTACCCCAGTATAATTCTTCCATAGAGGATGGTGTTGAGCCATTGCATAAATTGTGGGAATTAGACAGCATTGGAATAAATGTAAATGAAGAAAGTCCAGACGATTCTTTTACTCAGGAGCAATACCTGAGAGATGTAAAATTTGAATCTGGACAATACTGGGAACGACTTCCGTGGAGACTGAACCATCCAGAATTGCCCACTAATTACAGAATGGCATATGGACAGTTAAAGGCTCAGCTCCGCGAACTGAGTAAGACACCAGAATTGTTAACTGCCTATAATGATATAATTGCTGAGCAGTTAATAAATTTATAGAAGACGTACCTCCTGAGCAAGCCAAAATTTATGGTCACTATTTGCCACATCACGGAGTGAAGAAGGATTCTAAGACCACTCCTCTGAGAATTGTGTTTAATTGTAGTGCCAGGAGTAACAAATATGTACCTAGTTTAAATGACTGTTTGATGACAGGTTCGTCATTGACAGAAAAATTAGGAGATATCTTATTAAATTTCAGAGTGAAGCATTATGCCTTTACGGCTGACATAAGTAAAGCTTTCCTAAGAGTGGGTTTACAAGAGGCTGACCGAGATTGTACCCGCTTCTTATGGCCTGAGAATCCTAGTGACCCACTTAGCCCTCTGAAAACCTTTCGCTTTAGGAGCATATTATTTGGTGCCACATCCAGTCCGTTCCTACTTCAAGCGACGATAAATGCACACCTTAAACGTATGAGAAGTCCATTGAGTAAAGTAATGAGCAAACAATTTTATGTGGACAATTTCCTGGGTGTAACGTCAACTGAAGAGGAACTGTTTATGACTTATGGAGAGGCTAATAAAATAATGCAAAATGCAAATATGCCTCTGAGGGAATGGAATAGTAATTCGTCCAAATTAAAGGACAAAATAAGTAAAGATTTCCCTGGAGATGAAGTGCCAAAATGTAGTAATGTATTGGGTTTAACTTGGGATACTGAGAGAGATTTGTTAATGTTAAAACCTAATAATTACAGTATACCCAATAAATTAACTAAGAGTTTTGCTTGCTGAAGTTTCCAAATGTTTTGATCCACTAGGTTTAGTGTCACCCCTTACTATAAGAGGGAAATTATTAATACAGGAAGCATGGAAAATTAAATGTGCTTGATGAAATTCTACCTGAGGAATTAATTAACAGGTGGGAGGAATTAATTGGTGATTATGAGAAAATTCCAATGTTGGAGTTCCCATGCCAGGTGGCCAATCCAAATGGGAAAAATGTACTTCACATTTTTTGTGATGCTTCAAAATTGGCATATGGAGCAGTTGCTTATCTTAAATGTAATAGTGTTATTTCTCTTATGTCTAAGGCTAAAGTGTCTCCAATTAAATCACGTACCTTGCCTCAGTTGGAATTAACAGCCATTTATGTAGGTGCCAAATTAGCTAATTATATAAGAAATAAGTTGCAGGAGATAAATATTAGCGACACTGTAATTTGGTCTGATAATGAGGTATCCTTACAATGGATTCGTAATGGAAACAGTAAAATTGTGTACGTACAAAACAGAGTCGCTGAAATTAATTAGATGCAAGAGAAGTATAATAGTTTGGGTCAGCATATGTTAACATTTAATCATATACCAGGTGAGGAGAATCCAGCTGATTTCTTGTCTCGAGGTTTATCTTATGCTAAATTTGCAAATGCTGTATCAAGGTTTAAAGGACTGAGCTGGTTGGTAAATAAAGCTAATTGGCCTGTACAAAAGGTGTATATTGCTCCTGTTGAAATTACTGTGACCACTGCTCCAATAGTTTGTCCTTCCTTAGCCATTGATATAAATAGGTATTCTTCTCTACCCAAGCTAATCAATGTAACTAAGTTGGTGTTTAAATTTCTAAACAAGATGAATATATCATATAAGTTTTCACATCCTCTTGAATATTGGATAAAGAGGGTACAAGAAGAAATCTATAGAAATGAGATTAAATTGATGATGGAAAGAAAAATTGTGAAAGGTTCCATAATAGAGAAATTGGGGCTGTATTTAGGGAACAATGTAATTAGGTGCAGAGGTAAGTTACAAAATGCTGAATTGAATGATTATGCTAAACACCCTATCTTACTGCCCAAAACTCATCATCTAACAAATTTGATTGTTCTCAATGCCCATAAAAATGTAATGCATGGTGGGGTACAAGATACCTTAAATTGTATTAGGGAAACTTTCTGGATTCCACAAGGACGGCAAAGTGTAAAAAGGATGATTAAATCTTGTGTAATATGTCGCCGTGTGGATGCCAGATCCTATATGTACCCAGGTCCTCCACCATTGCCAAAGGAGCGTGTACAATTAGTGAAACCATTTGATGTAACAGGTGTAGACTATAGTGGTCCAAGAATTTTAACAGGTACTTCAGATGGTGTTCCCCTGAAAGTGTAAGTTTGTTTGTTCACCTGTACTGCTACTAGGGCAGTTCATTTAGAAGTGGCACAGGACTTGTCTGCAGAACAGTTTATACAGCTGTTTTGAAAATTTGCAGCTAGGAGATCCTGTCCGAGATTGATGATTTCGGATAATGCCACAAATTTTGTAGCAGGTGCTCAACATTTGATAGAATTAAATAATAGTAACGATGTTCAATCTCTGTTAACCCAACGAGGGTGTACCTGGAAATTTATTACTCCTAGAGCCCCTTGGCAGGGGGGGGCTGTACGAAAGACTGATAGGCACAGTGAAGAGGTGTCTCCATAAAGTACTACACCTGAAGAGAATTAATTTGGAAGAATTCCGTGCAGTGTTAGTGGAGGCGGAGAATCGCATAAATAATAGGCCTCTCTCGTACATGAGTGATACACCTGATGCAGATGTATTAACACCTTCTCACCTAATATGTGGAAGGAAATTGGAAGCTGCCCCTGTCTATAGAGATAATCCGGAAGAAAGTGATGAAGATTACAATGATGCGGCAGTGTTGTGTAATAAATTTAAAATGTTAAATAAAGTAATTGATCATTGGTCTAATGTATGGCATAAGGAATATCTTCTTACACTACATGAGCACTTTTATGGTGCAACAGAGGCAGTAAATCGACAGACCATTCAACTAGGTGACATTGTGTTAATTGACATTGAACAACATCGAACATTGTGGCCTCTGGGCAAAGTATTGACATTGTACCCAGATGCACAAGGTGTTGTCAGGAATGTCAAAGTGTTGTGTCGTGGCCAGGAAAGTTTACGCACAATTAATAAATTGATTCCCTTGGAATTAGGTGTACAAACAAACGTAAATGAAAATCTGAGGGAAAGTGACACGAGTGATATGGAAGATAACGCAGACCAAGTGATGCCGGAAGATGAAATCGTAGTAAGACCTACTAGAACAGCCACTCAAGCCAGGACTGGCTGGAATCGTCTCCTAAAGGAAGGAGTAATTTGAGTCGTTTAGCAACGAACTCCGGCCGGCCACAGTGTGGAAAATACTGTATATATTTTCCGGAAATACGGTAATTTATAGGTAGATGCCCTATACTGTATTTAAAAGAATTATATTATGGAAAATGGGAAACTGGACCTGCACCTGTGCAGACAGGAGAGTCGCCATTTTGTTTGAATTTGGATTAGAAACGGTGTAATGGGAAGAATTTTTCGTGCTCTAGAGGTTAAAATTGGGCTGATACCTCTCAAATAGGAGACGAAATTGTTGGATGTGCAATCCTGCATAACTTGAGATATCAGGCGACTGGACAAGACAGCTCCAGGAACCTCAGATAAGTCAGTTATGTTATAACTCTGGCAAGTTGTTATTTTCATGTATAGACAGTGAGGTTTTCTGAGTATGATACAACTTAATCTCCAGTCAAATTGGTGAGTGTTATGATTAAGATATATTCTCCTTCTGTTATATAAATGTGTGTATATACTATAATCATTTTTTTAATTTTAATACACAGTCCACAAATTTATATATTTACCAGCATTCCTGGTGTATGTATATTTCATTTAATTGATAGGTCCAGAGCAACTTGTGGATATGACAGTGGTAGGTATCGAAGGGGGACATTTTTTTGCGACCTAAGTGTCCCAAATTCCTACTTGTCTAACTGATAAATAATAGTTATCATTGTTCATTTACTGTTATGTATATAATTATACTTTCAGATAAATGCAATTTTCCACACTAGTGTTGCATGAGGTAGTAGTGGTTAGTGGTGGTACTAATGTTGCATGAGGTGGCAGTAGTACTAGTGTTGCATGATGCAGTAGTGGTACTAGTGTTGCATGATGCAGCAGTGGTAGTAGTGTTGCATGAGGTAGTAGTGGTACTAGTGATGCATGATGTAGTAATGTGACTAGTGTTGCATGATGTGGCATGCAAAGTGTTACATTTTATTCAGCATATGTACACACTCCCATATAGGCTACCTCCCAACCAGCGAACCAGGTGCTAAGGGCTTAATCTTAATAAGAGTCATCCAACTAGGTATATTTCTACACCGTAGGAAGGTTAGCATAAGCACCACTGTGACCACAAATGCAAGTTTTTACAGACGAATTTCTCAGTAGCATGGCCATGATGAACTCTAGCTCAAGTCCCCTCAAAGCCGTCAACATGACTCACGAATCGTAATGACACGACTGCAAACAAACCATACAATGGGTGGGGTTTGAACCCGCGATCAGAGATTCGTCTGTAAACACTTGCATTTGTGGTCACAGTGGTGCCTATGCTAACCTTTCTATGGTGTAGAAATATACCTAGTTGGATGAATCTTATTAAGCTAGCTGGCCCAGTGGCTAATGCGAGGGTCTGTAGTTTTGACTCTCCGATCGCGAGTTCAAACCCCACCCTTGGTATGGTATGATTAAAACAGACTGCTCGTAGACTAGGCCTAACCTACAGAAAACATTGTACCCTGCCCTTACTGTTGCCAGAGAGCGTATGACAGAGCTTCGGCAAACAGACTGGGAAAAATTTGTCAACGGTCTCAGTGCTCGTACACCACTTAGCCGGGTGTGGAGTGACATAGAATTAAGGGTAACAGAACTGGTCAGATCGCGCACCTTCATCCCTTACATGGGGCGAATGAACTAGTCAGTGCTTGGGTTGCTACATCTAGCTATGACAATCTTCCCAGTACCACACAGGTGAAATTAATGGACAAATATGATGCTAGGGAGAGACATTTGTTTTATGCTCAGCAAGGAAAATGACTAACATTCCTTTCACTAACTTTGAACTTGCTGTAGCACTAACTAAGGGCAACGCCACGTCGCCTGGGGAGGATGGTATGACTTACAACATACTCAGACTGCTATGTCGAGTACCAGGTAATCCTTTACCTGAGTTACATAACATGAGCTACGATCCAGGATTGTCTTGATACGATCCAGGATTGTCTTGATACGATCCAGGATTGTCTTGATACGATCCAGGATTGTCTTGATACGATCCAGGATTGTTTTTTAAAACAGTTTGTGACAGAGCCAACTAGGGGAAATAACCTCCTTGACTTGGTTCTTGCCAGTAGGGAAACACTAATTAATAATCTTGAGGTTAATGATGAGCTTGGGGAAAGTGATCACAAATCACTCAGTTTTAATATATCATGGAATTCCCCTAATAATGGCAATCAAGTCTCCGTCCCTGACTTTCGCTTGGCTGATTTCATAGGACTGAAAAATTACTTAGGTGGGCTGAACTGGAATGACCTGACTAAGGGTCAGGTAGGTGGTGATGGTTGCCGATATGATGCTTTCCAGGGCATAGTTCTAGCTGCTCAGTCAAATTATGTTCCAAATAGGGAAATCAGATCAAACAAAAATGATCCTAAATGGATGAACAATAGATTAAAATATCTGATTGGTCAAAAGAGAGGCATATATAGGCAAATCAAAAGAGGAGAGGGGCAATTGAGAAATCGATATATTCAGTTAAAGAGAGAAATAAAAAAGGGAATTAGAAAAGCAAAAAGAGATTATGAGGTTAAAGTTGCAAGAGAATCGAAGACTAACCCAAAAGGATTCTTTCAGGTATACAGAAGTAAGATCAGGGACAAGATAGGCCCACTCAAAAGTTCCTCGGGTCAGCTCACTGACAGTGATAAGGAAATGTGTAGAATTTTTAACACATACTTCCTCTCAGTTTTTACACAGGAGGATACCAGCGATATTCCAGTAATGATAAATTATGTAGAACAGGACGATAATAAACTGTGCACTATTAGGGTCACAAGTGACATGGTCCTTAGGCAAATAGATAAATTAAAACCTAACAAATCCCCAGGCCCTGATGAACTGTATGCAAGGGTTCTAAAGGAATGTAAAGAGGAGCTTAGCACACCTTTGGCTAATCTTTTCAACATATCACTACAAACTGGCATGGTGCCAGATAAGTGGAAAATGGCAAATGTGATACCTATTTTCAAAACAGGTGACAGGTCCTTAGCTTCGAACTATAGACCAATAAGCCTAACCTCCATAGTGGGAAAATTTATGGAATCAATAATTGCCGAGGCAGTTCGTAGCCACCTTGAAAAGCATAAATTAATCAACGAATCTCAGCATGGTTTTACAAAGGGGCGTTCCTGCCTTACGAATTTATTAACTTTTTTCACTAAGGTATTTGAGGAGGTAGATCATGGTAATGAATATGATATTGTGTATATGGACTTCAGTAAGGCTTTTGACAGGGTCCCACATCAGAGACTATTGAGGAAAATTAAAGCACATGGAATAGGAGGAGAAATTTTTTCCTGGATAGAGGCATGGTTGACAAATAGGCAGCAGAGAGTTTGCATAAATGGGGAGAAATCAGAGTGGGGAAGTGTCACGAGCGGTGTTCCACAGGGGTCAGTGTTGGGCCCCCTGCTGTTCACAATCTACATAAACGACATAGATGAGGGCATAAAGAGCGACATCGGCAAGTTTGCCGATGACACCAAAATAGGCCGTCGAATTCATTCTGACGAGGACATTCGAGCACTCCAGGAAGATTTGAATAGACTGATGCAGTGGTCGGAGAAGTGGCAGATGCAGTTTAATATAGACAAATGCAAAGTTCTAAATGTTGGACAGGACAATAACCATGCCACATATAAACTAAATAATGTAGATCTTAATATTACGGATTGCGAAAAAGATTTAGGAGTTCTGGTTAGCAGTAATCTGAAACCAAGACAACAGTGCATAAGTGTTCGCAATAAAGCTAATAGAATCCTTGGCTTCATATCAAGAAGCATAAATAATAGGAGTCCTCAGGTTGTTCTTCAACTCTATACATCCTTGGTTAGGCCTCATTTAGATTATGCTGCACAGTTTTGGTCACCTTATTACAGAATGGATATAAATTCTCTGGAAAATGTACAAAGGAGGATGACAAAGTTGATCCCATGTATCAGAAACCTTCCCTATGAGGATAGACTAAGGGCCCTGAATCTGCACTCTCTAGAAAGACGTAGAATTAGGGGGGATATGATTGAGGTGTATAAATGGAAGACAGGAATAAATAAAGGGGATGTAAATAGTGTGCTGAAAATATCTAGCCTAGACAGGACTCGCAGCAATGGTTTTAAGTTGGAAAAATTCAGATTCAGGAAGGATATAGGAAAGTACTGGTTTGGTAATAGAGTTGTGGATGAGTGGAACAAACTCCCAAGTACCGTTATAGAGGCCAGAACGTTGTGTAGCTTTAAAAATAGGTTGGATAAATACATGAGTGGATGTGGGTGGGTGTGAGTTAGACCTGATAGCTTGTGCTACCAGGTCGGTTGCCGTGTTCCTCCCTTAAGTCAATGTGACCTGACCTGACTAGGTTGGGTGCATTGGCTTAAGCCGGTAGGAGACTTGGACCTGCCTCGCATGGGCCAGTAGGCCTTCTGCAGTGTTCCTTCGTTCTTATGTAACTGGGGAGCTCCTTAAATCTTGGACCAACAGCCTCATCATTCCCATTCGTAAGCCCGCTCAACAAAATGCATTTCTCCCAATACTAGTTGCTTGTGTAAAACATTCGAAAGGATGATTCTTAATCGTCTCATGTACAGAATCAAACAATTTTTGTCTCCCCGGCAACATGGTTTCATGCATGGAAGGAGTGTGCATCATTGCATAGCCACCTTTCTCACTCTGCACACTGATAGCTCATATACTACCTTCCTTGGCCTTAAATCTGCTTTTGTTGTAGCCAACCGGCATGTAATCGTTAGTGAACTTGCCAGAATGGATGTTGGAGGATGGCTTCTCCGGTGGAGTAAAGGCTACCTGTCCAACAGGAAGTTTTGTGTGTTGTTCCAGGGGTATAGAAATATAACTAAAGACTTTGAACTGGAAACCCCACAGGGAGGTGTGCTCAGTTCCACCCTATTCAATATTCTAATTAATGCTTTACTTAATGCTATGCCTAACCAGCTCCATCATATTAGTTTTGCTGATGATATAATAATTCACACCACCGGATTTTCCAACACCCAAAACATTCTAATCATGTACTGGCCTCGTGTCAGGACCCGGGGTTGATAATCTCTACTGATAAAATAGATACTCAACAGGCGTCCTCCTCGACAGAGGCACAATTCGTCAGACCAGTTGCAAGATGAGTCTCTTCTAGAATATGTAAGCAGATACAGGTATCTAGGCTTTGAGGTCCCACTAGTTGGGCCTGTTGAATCGAGACTTTGTCGCCAATACAAAGAAAAGCTGAGAGTACTTAGAGTTGTGGCAGGTTTTCATCCCAAGTATAGTGCTGATGTTAAAATTGTGAAAATGATAAGTCTTGCTTATATTAGATCATTAGTTGATTATGCTGCGCCACTACTTGCTCTCGTGTTTGACTGGAAGCTTGGAGGGCTGGAAAAACTGCAAGCAGTGAGGATCATCCTAGGATGCCCTCGTACTACCAAAATTTTAAATATGCGGAAAGAACTTGATATTCCAAGCATCAGAGATCGTGTTATTGAAAAAGATATCCTAATTGGGGTTAATGTGCTCAGGCAAACCCATTCAAACACTTGCACAGAAGCCCCCCAAACTTTCGTCAGCACTGGTGGACACTCCTCCAGATGGACCGAAAAAACTGGAACAGACCTCCACATGAACCAAATACATGATCTATGTCAAGTAAGGCAACAGAGGCACTACTCCGCTCCATGGAATATTACCCAATTCCAAAACACCATTCCTCCATTTCCCCCCAAAAATACTTCTTAAATCACAACCAAAGCTTCACATTGAATCCAAGCAGAATGCCTTAAGCTGTAGTGATAACTCAGCCACACTGCACACTCTTTCACAAATTATTTACGTTGATGGTGCTGTTCACCAATCCACCCCCGAAACCCCCTCCAGGTAAACTGGTGCAGCTGGTAGTGCTGCTGTTGTCATACAGAGTGAGGGCTCTCATAAAGAAATTGGAGCACGCATCAATAACTGGGCCTCGACCCTTCAAACAGAACTGTTTGCCATACTCCTTGCACTCAAATGCGTCCATGTATCTAAGGTTGACACTTTAATTGTAACTGATTCTCTGTCATCCATAAATGCTCTCAACTCATTAAGCGTAATTTGTGGCATTCTTGTGTCAGAAGCCAGACACAGGTATGACGAGATTGTGGAGAGAGTCAGAGTGCACATGCTGTGGATTCCATCTCACACTGGTCTTCAGATGTATGACAGAACTGATAAATTGGCTAAGCTGTGTGCTTTCGAAGGGGGAGTAGATTACAATCTTGGGTTGTCAGTTAGCAGTTTGAGAATAATATGAAAAGAACTTCAACTGAATTTTATTGACTTAAGACTTGGAGATTGACACAAGTCAGTCCATCTATCATCATTCTATCATGCAGGAGGAGCCACATGTCTATGGTGCATCCAGTAAAATAAGCCGACTCTTGGATGTCACTACCGCCCAGCTCTGGCTGGCTTACAAGTATTTTTAGCAGGTTAAATTGCCGCCACCAGATGTAGACCAAACGAAATGTAAACTTTGCCAGATGGACTATTGTCACACCCTGCGTCATTATGTACTGGAATGCGATAAAATTAATGAATTCAGAGACAACTCAGTCAGAAATGTTCAAGATATGTATTGCAGCTGCTGAATGGGTCACAATGTATATAATGCATATTACCTGTTCATATAATTTGATATTGCTGATATTTGTGATATCAGCTAAATCGTGAATATATTGCTTTATATTATATGGCTTAGGTATATTATTAGGTAGGATGTACCACTTACACATTATTCAGTGCTCATTGCTTGAGAGTGTTAAGTAGCTGCCCGCACTGGCAAACTACCACTCTGCTTGTTTTGCTGCTGGCTTCTCTGTAGTTGCTGGGCAGCAGCAGTCCACGGAAAGTCACGTGACCAGGGTTGGGTGATCACATCTCACCTGGGTGAGTAGACTGCCTTGCCTTCGCTAGCTCTCTCTGACAATGATTCCAACACCTCCCTCTCCAGCTCTCCCTTGCTGGCCCTTGTTGGATTATTATTATAATCAAGGGGGAAGCGCTAAACCCGGAGGATTATACAGCGCCTGGGGGGGATGTGGAAGGCATTCAGGCTTAATTCGGGGAACTGGAGCACAGATCCAATTCCCTAAATCAAGAGCCCCTCACCAACATCAAGGAACCTTCTTTGAGGGGGGCCCTTGTTGGAACATCATCTCTGTCGCTCTCTCTTGCTGTTAGTTCTGTGTAACTCTGTTCACAGAACATAGCCTAGACTTAGTGATTTTCGACGTGTTACTGAGGTTTTGTGTCACACTGACGCTCTGGGAAACTCAGGTCCTGAGCTATAGCTTCTGACCTAATTTGTACTGGTATCTGTGCACCGTCACAGTCAGGGATTTTCTTATGCTGAACTTAGATTCAGTAGTATGGGAGTTTTGTGACTTTTGTGGAGGATCTGCTGATGGTCCCTACTTAGGGTCGTTATGTTATCTCCTTGTTCCTGATTCTGTGTTGCTGCTGCTTGTTATATTGCTGTTTGGCGAATCGGTCATTTTATTGTTCAAGCAAGCTGTTCTGATTGCCAGGTTGGTCAAGAAGTTAGTTTAAGTGAAGACTTTTAGTCAGTCACTGGTTAAGTAGAGTTGAGTCTTGAGACATAGCGAACTACTTAGAGCACATACACACATGCTCACTAGTATATATTAGTATTATGTTCTTACATGCTGATAATGTACCAGACGATGCTTAAAAGCCATAAAGATATATGTACCTTCAGCACAACACTACTGTACACGAGAGAAGTGTAGGGACTTGTATCCTATATTATATTAAATTGATTACTTTGATTTACTTTGATGTTGTCCACCTAGACAACTTTATTAATAAACTTCTTAAATTTTAATTTCTTTAGTTAGCCAACCAGTTGAAATTCTGATGCACTATTGAATCTTACTATTAAATTCTAATGGATAATTGGACCAGGATACTGACTACTTGTTACAAAAACCCAGTAACAGGCTGGATGCTAGAAGGGCAGTCCTTTCTAGTATTCACTAGATATCGCATTTTTTGTAACAATACGTCAAAGTAATTTATCCAGTGTGTGTGTGTGTACTCACCTAATTGTGGTTGCAGGGGTCAAGACTCAGCTCCTGGCCCCACCTCTTCACTGTACACTACTAGGTCCTCCCTCTCCCTGCTCCATGAGCTTTATCATGCCTCGTCTTAAAACTATGTATAGTTCCTACCTCCACTACATCGCTTGCCAGACTGTTCCACTTCCTAACAACTCTATGACTGAAGAAATACTTCCTAACATCCCTTTGACTCAACTAAGTTTTCAGCTTCCAATTGTGACCCCTAGTTTCTGTGTCCCATCTCTGAAGCATCCTGTCTCTGTCCACCTTGTCTATTCCACGCAATATTAAGAGATAAGATAAGATTTCGTTCGGATTTTTAACCCCGGAGGGCTAGCCACCCAGGATAACCCAAGAAAGTCAGTGTGTCATCGAGGACTGTCTAACTTATTTCCATTGGGGTCCTTAATCTTCTCCCCCAGGATGCGACCCACACCAGTCGACTAACACCCAGGTACCTATTTGCTGCTAGGTGAACAGGACAACAGGTGTAAGGAAACGTGTCGAAATGTTTCCACCCGCCGGGAATCGAAACCGGGCCCTCCGTGTGTGAAGCGGGAGCTTTAGCCACCAGGCCACCGGGCCTGTATGTCGTTATCATGTCTCCCCTGACCCTCCTGTCTTCCAGTGTCAATGTGTGTGTGTGTGTGTGTGTGTGTGTGTGTGTGTGTGTGTGTGTGTGTGTGTGTGTGTGTGTGTGTGTGTGTGTGTGTGTGTGTGTGTGTGCGCGCGCGTGTGTGCGCGCGCGCGCGCATGCGTGTGCTCTAGTGCATATGTATGCTCGTGTATGTGTGTACTCACCTATTTGTATTACAGGGGTCGATACATAGCTCCTCATGTGTGCTCGTGTGTGTGTGTACTTGTGTGTGTTCCTATGTGTGAGTGCGTTCGTGTGTGTGTGCGTGTGTACTCATTTGTGGTTGCAGGGGTCGATTCACAGCTCCTGGCCCTGCCTCTTCACTGGCCACTACTGGGTCACTCTTCCTGCTCCATGAGCTTGTGTGAAGCTCTCGCTTCACACACGGAGGGCCCGAGTTTGATTTCCAGCGGGTGGAAACATTTTGACACGTTTCCTTACACCTGTTGTCCTGTTCACCTAGCAGCAAATAGGTACCTGGGTGTTAGTCGACTGGTGTGGGTCGCATCCTGGGGGACAAGATTGAGGATCCCAATGGAAATAAGTGAGACAGTCCTCGATGACGCACTGACTTTCTTGGGTTATCCTGGGTGGCTAACCCTCCGGGGTTAAAAATCCGAACGAAATCTTATCTTCTTCTTAAAGCTATGTATGGATCCTGCCACCACTAAATCATTTCCCAAACTATTCCACTCCCTGAAAACTCTGTGACTAAAGAAATACTTCCTAACATCCCTGTGATTCATCTGAGTCTTCAACTTCCAACTGTGACGCCTTGTTGCTGTGTCCCATCTCTGGAACATTCTGTCCACCTTGTCGATACCTCTCAGTATTTCATATGTCGTTATCATGTCCCCTCTCTCTCCTGTCCTCCAGTGTCGTCAGGTTGATTTCCCTTAACCTCTCCTCGTAGGACATACCCCTTAGCTCCAGGACTAGTCTTCTTGCCAACCTTTGCACTTTTAGTTTCCTTACGTGCTTGGCTAGGTTTGGGTTCTAAACTGGTGCTGCATACTCTAATATGGATCTAACGTACACAGTGTACAGTGTCCTGAACGAGTCCATATTAAGATGTCGGAATGCTGTTCTTAGGTTTGCTAGGCGCCCATAAGCTGCAGTAGTTATTTGGTTGATGTGCACCTCAAGAGATGTGCCCAGTGTTATACCCACCAAAGCTCTTTTTCCTTGAGTGAGGTTTGTAGTCTCTGACCCCCTAGACTGTACTCCATCTGCGGTCTTCTTTGTCCTTCCCCAATCTTCATGACTTTGCACTTGGTGGGGGTTGAACTCCATGAGCCAGATGCTGGACCAGGCCTGCAGCCTGTCCAGATCCCTTTGTAGTTCTGCCTGGTCCTCATCCAATTGGATTCTCATCAACTTCACATCATCTACAAACAGGAACACTTTGCAGTTTCTGGTATTCAAATACCAAGAAACAGCACCAGTCCTAGGACTGACACCTGTGGAACCCCACTTGTCACAGGCACCCACTCTGACACCTCGTCACGTACCATGACTTGTTGTTGCCTTCCTGACAGGTATTCCCTGATCCATTGTAGTGCCTTCCCTGTTATCCCTGCCTGGTCCTCCAGCTTTTGCACTAATCTCGTGTGAAACTGTGTCAAACGCCTTCTTACAGTTCAAGAAACTGCAATCTTCCCACTCCTCTCTCTCTCTTGTCTTACTGCTGTTACCCTGTCATAGAACTCCAGTAGGTTTGCGACGCAGGATTTCCCATCCCTGAAACCATGCTGGCTGTCATTGATGAGCTCATTCCTTTCTAGGTGTTCCACCACTCTTCTCCTGATAATCTTCTCCATGACTCTGCATACTATACATGTCAGTGACATTGGTCTGTAGTTTAATGCTTTGTGTCTGTCTCCTTTTTACAAAATTGGAACTACATTTGCTGTATTCCATACCTCGGGTAGTCGCCCTGTTTCGATAGATGCATCGAATATTGTTGTTAGGGGTACACATAGTGCTTCTGCTCCCTCTCTCAGGACCCATGGAGAGATGTTATCTGGCCCCATTGCCTTCAAGGTATCTAGCTCACTTAGCAGCCTCTTCACTTCCTCCTCGGTTGTATGTATTGTGTCCAACACTTGATGTACCCAAACTCTCCATCTTTCTGGGGTCCCTTCAGTTTCCTCTGTGAACACTTCTTTGAATCTCATATTGAGTTCCTCACATACTTCGTGGTCATTTCTTGTGATCTCCTTCCTTCCTCAGCCTGATTATCTAGTCCTTGACTGTTGTTTTCCTCCTGATGTGGCTGTACAACAGCTTCGGGTCAGATTTGGCTTTCACTGCTATGTCATTTTCATATTGTCGTTGGGCCTCCCTTCTTACCCATGCATATTCATTTCTGGCTCTACGACTTTTCTCCTTATTCTCCTGAGTCCTTTGCCTTCTTTCTTCTTCCATTCTCCAGCACACTTGGTTTTGGGTGAACCAAGGGCTCATCCTGGCTTTATTTCTGTTACCCTTGGGTACAAACTTCAGCTTCTTTGCTTCACATATCCCATCATCTCATTTACTGACTTCCCTGCCAGTTCCTTGTCCCACTGAACCCCATGCAGGAAATTCTACATGCTTGTGTAGTCCCCTCTCTTGTAGTCTGGCTTCATTTGTCCTCCCCTTCGTGCTTCCCTCTCCACTTGTAACTCTACTATGTATTTGAGGCTCAGAACCACATGATCACTGGCCCTGAGGGTCTCTGGTATGTGATGTCCTCAGTGCCTGCACTACCTAAGTTGAATACGAGGTCCAGTCTTGCTGGTTCATCCTCTCCTCTATCTCTGGTAGTGTCCCTTGCGTGTTGGTACATGAGGTTTTCCAGTACCACCTGCATCATCATAACCCTCCACGTTTCTGGGCCCCCATGTGGCTCCAGGTTCTCCCAGTCGATTTCCTTGTGGTTGAAGTCACCCATAATCAGCAGCTTTGCCCTGTTCGCATGAGCCCTTCTGGCCACCTCAGCTAGTGTGTCGACCATCGCTCTATTACTCTCATCATACCCTTGCCTTGGCCTCCTGCTGTTCTGTGGTGGGTTATACATCACTGCAATTACTACCTTGGGACCTCCAGACTGAAGTGTTCCTATTATGTAGTCTCTTGCTTCTCCTGTCTTCTCTCTCCAGCTCAACAAAATCCCATTGTTTTTTCATGAGCAGTGCCACTCCTCCACCCCCTCTGTCTTTCCTCAGGATCTGATATCCTGTTGGAACGATGGCATCTGTTATCATTTCTGTCAGCTTGGTTTCTGTGAGAGCTATGATGTCTGGTGATTCTTGACTCTTTTATGCCATTCTTCCCACTCATTTATTATTCCACCAGCATTGGTGTACCATACCTTCAGTTTCCTCTCTAGCACTGTTTTCTGGGGGTCTGTGAGGGTGGGGGACCTGGTGGTGTGCTGTGGGATTCTACAGCATACTGTTTGGTGGGGCTGTAAGTGTGGATTGTGGTCTGTGTTGGGATAGCACGTTTGGTTGTGGGATTCTAGGAGTACTCTGCCCTGCTCTGGTTGTCCTCTGTTGATTCTGTCCTTGTCTCTCTTCCTAGCCCCCTTTCGCTTCTGTGTCCTCTCCCTCAGCTGCTGTCATTCTAGTTTTGTTCTGTCTCAGTCTAGGAGCACCCTCTTGTATTCTGACTATTTCTTCAGCCGTGGTTTCTCTTGCAGGAGCCTCTTTCTCAATGTTTGTCCTGAAAATCAGCTTGACTGGATGATTTCTCCCCTTCAAGTATGCCCCTATTCTCTGAAAATTTACTATCTCAGTCATGTACTGCTCGCCTATTTCTTTGATGATGTTTTCAATCTCCTATTTTTCTTTCTGCCATCTTTCATTGTGTGTCCTCCCCTTGCTCTCCTGAAGCCCATGAATAAACATTGACCTCTCTCTCTCCTCTTTCCGTTGTCTTTCCCTCTGAGTCCCATTTGTACATGGCCATTGTTTCCTTTATTTTTTCTTGTAGCTCTCTCCATCCTCTCTTACTGCTATCCTTGCTCCCAATTGCTCTTCCCCTTCATTCCTCGGCCCTGCTTGGTGGTCTGATAGGGCCTTAGCATAAGTGTACTCACCTAATTGTGGTTGCAGGGGTCGAGACTCAGCTCTTGTCCTTGCCTCTTCACTGGTTGCTACTATGTCCTCTTTCTCCCTGCTCCATGAGCTTTATCATACCTCATCTTAGTGTTATGTATGGTTCCTGCCTCCATTACCTCACTTGCTAGACTATTCTACTTCCTGACTATGACTGAAGAAATATACTTCTTAACATCCCTTTGACTCATCTGAGTCTTCAACTTCCAAGTGTGACCCCTTGCTTCTGTGTCCCCTCTCTGGAACATCCTGTCTCTGTCCACCTTGTCTATTCCATGCAGTATTTTGTATGTCGTTATCACGTCTCCCCTAACCCTCCTGTCCTCCAGTGTCGTCAGGCCGATTTCCCTTAACCTTTCTTCGTAGGACATTCCCCTTAGCTCTGGAACTAACCTTGTCACAAACCTTTGCACCTTTGTGTGTGTGTGTGTGTGTGTGTGTGTGTGTGTGTGTGTGTGTGTGTGTGTGTGTGTGTGTGAGTGAGTGAGTGAGTGAGTGAGTGAGTGAGACAAACAGACAGACAGACAGACACAGACAGGCAGACAGACTGATCGACCCATCCAATTAATATTTGCATTAATAACTCATTACAGTTGTGACCGGGTGTGGATGTGTGAACTGCTCATTACTATATAATTTGTTCATGATTGTAACCATGTATAAACGTAAGTAATCGTACATGATTCAGCTATCGTACCTTGTTCAGCTATCAAAACTTTGGGGTCCAGTCCCTGGACCCATTATGTATCTCTGTAATCTTTTGACTACTGCCCACAGGATGGGTATGGGGTGCATAATAAAAATATTGAACTAAACTAACTTGTTCTGTGTGTGTTATCGCGAGTGTCATCCATAGACAATTCCTGCGTTATATGGGCTGGGATGATTATCCACAGGGATAGAGAGTATCAAGATATTCTGAATATGGTAAGGTTGGTAATGTGCATGCCTGTAACTAGGGTTTGTACAAATTTAGCGAATTTGCCTTTATGTTGTACGTCTTTTTGGGCAGGGTTTTATTCTAAGGGTTTGATTTTTGAAGCAGCATTTATAAGAGAAATTTATTCCTTAAGTTTTTATTTGTATGTTTTGGCTACAGGATTAACGTGTTACACCTTCCGATTGGTTTATTATAGCTTAAGTTGTTTGCCCAATATAAGATCTATAATATTTATTAGGGAGAGGTACAGAAAAATGTTAAGAGGTATCATGATGTTAAGGATAGGAGCTTTAGTGAGAGGGTCAGTTTGGCCTTAGTTATATTTCTGTAGTCTTATGTGATTTGTTTAACGCCTTTGTTCAAAATCCTGATTTTGCTGGTAAGTGGGGTAGGGGCTCTGGTTGGGTATATGATAAATATACCGAGAGCAAGGTGTATTTATATGGTCTATGTGGTTGATGCCTATTTTATCTCGTTGAACGTTAAGTAACGGAGGTGTATTTCGGGGGAGAAAGTAAATTCCACAGACTGACTTGTAACAAGGTCGAAGTATTTGCAGTTTAGTCAGGAAAAATATGGTTATGGTTTACATAATTTTTTTTTTCTGTATGAATTGTTGTATTTTTTATCTAAATTTTGCTTACATATTTCAAGTTAAAATGTCGCACTGAAGCTGCAAAAATGTTTTTTCCTGTACGTGGAGTAATATTTTTGGAAGAAGAATCTTCAGCTTTACAATGAAAATGTAGTACTGTATGTTTATTACACAATAAAAAGATAAGTGAATGGAATTTAACCACTCAGGAATAGAAGCTTTTTCCTTGACAGGAAAAAATTTCAGTTCCATCATTAAGTGATAAGCTTCTTTTTGGCTTCTATCAAAAATTAGAGGTATAAACCAAGATTCAGGCTGAAACTAAATGTAAATTTTCACTTTCTAATTTGAAAAAAGTTTGAAAACACTTTATGAATGCAAATCATATGTCATAGTTGACCACGATTCCAGGTGGATCATTCTAATGCTCCTTTTCATCATTAATAATGTAAACTGAGGAGAATGAATAGGAAGAAAAGTCCTGAGAATCTTCAAGAAAAAATGTTAGTAATAGGGACGAGAGACACCAAAGGTAAGAAGAGGGTACGTTCTACATCGATGATTAGGAAGATAACAGCGTTCAAGAAAAATCGTAATGAAAAAAGGTAATCATATGGAGTTTTTAGGATTGAATCCACACACGAAGGGTGATATTTTTCTCAGTCTCATATGTTTTTTTCTTTAGATAGCACGGAAGATAGAAATATAATTAAGGTTGTTATAGTTAACGTTATGAAAATAATTATATATATTGAAGATTTATGAGGTGAAAGTGTTGAATGTTGATGAAAGTATTTTCTTTTTTGGGAATTTTCTTTCTTTTTGGGTCATCCTGCCTCGGTGGGAGACGACCGACAAGTTGGTAAAAAAAAATGTTAAGATTGTTTTTTCTAATTGATTTAAGCCTTTCAGCTGGAAGCTAAATGTACATATACTAAAAAATTATCTACCCCATTAATAAATGAAAACATAAAGGAAAAATCATACTACATCAACAAAATGTTATTATCAAGCATTTGTAAAGTCGACAGAAACAAAGTGAGAGAAGTGAGGCGTCAATAATTTTATTTCTACAAGTATATGTACAAGGTATACAGTCCTAGCTGGCATCAGTGACATACTACTATATAGAACATGAATGGGTAAATGTGGACAACCGATGTAAGGAAACACTCCCAATGTTTCTACCCTCACCGGGAATAGAATCTGGAACCTCAGTGTGTGAAGCAAGAGCTTTTGCCACCAGGCTACCCAATGATTACATGAAGGCTGTGGAATCCAGTTGCTACAAAGAAAGTAGTTCCGTAAATTGAATCTGCAATAGAAAAAGAGGCTTCTGTAAATTCATAAGCTTCAAGTAAGGGGAAGTAAATCCCAAAGATGATAGAATTACTTCTGAGTGGTTGAAGTTTAGGAATACGTAGAGTGCTCGAGCAACAGTTGGGAGGGAAGAGAGGAGAATAGAGGTGCTGAGTAGAGGCACTTGGAAGGGGTTGAATTCCTTCTGGAGGCCAGAATATACTGATTTCGATTGTAGGTGCAAGTCTTCTGTAGAAGAAGGAAAAGAAGAATAAGACTTCTGAGGCAATAAATAGGATTATACCTCATCGGAGTCATTTTATAACAATTTGTGTAGGAAGAACCCAATGGAAATAAGTCACTCTGACTTTTCTGGGTTATCATAGGTTCTTTACACAAATGCTGCTATGTATGATAATCTATGTAACTGTATTTGTGCATAGCTGAATAAACTTACTTTCTTGCCTTGTTGGGTGATACGGATCACAACATAATAGAGGTATAGACATGTATGCACAGGGCTCCGGACCAGTAAAATGTGAGCAGTCATGAAGGTCTCTTCACGAAATTCAATTTCAATAACAAAAACATACAATGGGATCAAGTAAACCATGTCCTAAATGAAACAAGCTTGGAAGATATCCTATGCAACACGGACCTGAACATCTGCTTTGAAAAAAATAAATTCTGTGGTTCTTGAGACACATTCCACATTCTCAAGACACATTCCATTAAAAAGAATGAGAAGATGTAAACTAGAAAGAGAGAGACGTTCCCTATACAGACAAAGGCGAAGAGTCACAGAGCTGCTGAATGGGGTCAATACGTATATCTGAAATACGAAGGGAAGCACTAGTCAATGAAATTGCAAATATTGAACTTAAGCTGAAGGAATCTTATAGGAGACAAGAATCATGGGAAGAACTAAAAGCCATAAAGGAAATTAAAAAAAAACAAAATACTTCGTCTCTTATGCCAAATCTAAGGGAAAAATAACATCCAGTATTGGGCCCCTGTTTAGGCGGGATGGGACATACACAGATGATAGCCAAGAAATGAGTGAGATACTAAAGTCCCAATATGACTCAGTGTTCAGCAATCCACTGCTCACTCTAAGGGTCGACAGTCCAAATGGATTCTTTATGAATGAAACCCAAAATTTGGCCATCCCAAAACTCTCGGATATTATTATAACTCCACAAGATTTTGAAGAGTCAATTAATGACATGCCCATGCACTCTGCCCCAGGCCCAGACTTGTGGAACTCCGTGTTCATCAAGAACTGCAAGAAGTCCCTATCGTGTGCCTTCAGCATTTTATGGAAAGGGCACATGGACACAGGGGTCATGCCACACACACTAAAAACAACAGACATAGCCCCACTCCACAAAGGTGGCAGTAAAGCAATTGCAAAAACTACAGACCGACAGCACTAACATCCCATATAAAAATCTTTGAGAGGCCAACCACCTAGATACCCATCAGTTACACAACCCAGGGCAACACTGGTTTAGAGCAGGTCGCTCCTGCCTGTCCCAGGTTCTGGACCATTATGACAAGGTCCTGGATACGGTAGAGGATAAACAAAATACAGATGTAGTATACACAGACTTTGCAAAAGCTTTCGACAAGTGTGACCATGGTGTAATAACACATAAAATGCAGGATAAAGGAATAACGGGAAAAGTTGGTAGATGGATCTACAACTTTCTGACAAATATAACACAAAGAATAATAGTAAACAGAGTAAAGTCCCAGGCAGCCATGGTAAAAAGCTCTGTTCCACAAGGCACAGTACTTGCTCCCATTCTATTCCTCATCCTCATTTCTGACATAGAGATGTAAGCCATAGAGTTTGAAATTAAATTTAAGTGTTTTGAGGGCATATTTAGGGCTTAAACTATAAGAATAGGCATTTATAGGTATTTTTTTAACTGTGTCCAGAATTCACGGTTTTTCCAAATTCGCGAGTGGTCTTGCAACGTAACCCCCGCAAATTTGGGGGGACTACTGTATATCAAAGGTATATCCTGACTGCCACGACTGAGACTGAGGTCATATATTGCAATGAACTCCTAACATGATGAGAATTTTGCTTTGTATTGGTACTATTAATTAAATTCAAGGAGGGAAGACTGTGATGTTCCTAAATCATTTACAGGAATAGTTTTATCCTTTTATACTTATCCACAGGGATTATTGTAATTCATGCACATTGCATACTTGAATTTTTTTTTTGACTCACAAAATCGTAATGACACGATTGCAAACAAACCATACCACGGGTGGGGTGTGAACCCGCGGTCAGAGAGTTTTGAGATTCTGACTGCGGGTTCAAACCCCACCTGTGATATGGTTTGGAGTTTTTTTTAATGATCTGAGTAGCACTGGACTTTTCAGTGCTTATTTTCTTTATTAGGGAATAAAGCCAGTGTTTATTTTCATTTTCATCATATTATGATTCTTCTTTCAGTTATTACTGTGTGTTCTTTTGTACTATTTCAGGTAAGTCTTGCACTGAGTCATATAGTCATATAAAGCCTGGGAAGTAGCAGGCAAATGTTTCACTCACCACAATGATACTGAATTTCTCTATTCCCTAACTCTATGACTCACGAAATCGTAATGACATGATTGCAAACAAACCATACCACGGGCGGGATTTGAACCTGTGGTCAGAGAGTCTCAAAACCGTCGCGTTAGCCACTGGGCCAGCTAGCTTCAATAAGATTCGTCCAACTAGGTATATTTCTACACCATAGGAAGGTTAGCATAGGCACCACTGTGACCACAAATGCAAGTTTTTACAGACAAATCTCCCGCTAGCATGGCCGTGACGAACTCTAGCTCAAGTCCCCTCAAAGCTGGCTCAGTGGCTAACACGACAGTCTGGAGTTTTGAGACTCTCTGACCGCGGGTTCAAATCCCGCCCGTGGTATGGTTTGTTTGCAATCGTGTCATTACGATTTCGTGAGTCATGTTGACGGCTCCGAGGGGACTTGAGCTAGAGTTCGTCACGGCCATGCTAGCGGTAGATTCGTCTGTAAAAACTTGCATTTGTGGTCACAGTGGTGCCTATGCTAACCTTCCTATGGTGTAGAAATATACCTAGTTGGACGAATCTTATTGAAGCTAGCTGGCCCAGTGGGTAACGCGACGGTTTTGAGACTCTCTGACCACAGGTTCAAATCCCGCCTGTGGTATGGTTTCCCTAACTCTATCCCTGAAAAAAAATCTGAGAGTTACTTAATACTGACTTAACAATAATCATCCTACAGTGACTAAAGCTATATCCCATAAGGGTGTAGCTTCTGAACGAATTAATATACTGAAGAGTCATACCTTGAAACTAATATCAATCTTTGGCGGACTCCTCATCTTGGATAATATGTGGACGAGAGTTTAACAGGCCTAGAAGAGGGGAAGGATCCATTACACTCACCAGAGAAATGAACTTCATTCAGAATCCTTTTTAAAGACATCTTCACAGTGGACTACTGCATTTGTACAGCTTAAGGTATACATTAAATTCACAAATAAAAGAAGTGGTCATTTACTATATGTAAGTTTTATTTACATCAAAATAAATACTTTATAACTGTATTATACTACAGGTATATAATGTAGGAAACTAGCACACTGTATCACACTTACAATAATAAGAAAATGTGAACAAATGTTGGTAACATTAACATACATTTGGTAAAAGCTGTACCCAGTATTAAGTATTTTAACAAAATGAAAAAATAGTAGATTTTAAAATGTTAATTTTTTATAAAAGTAACATAGTTTTTGCACAAAAATATATAATAATTTTTAATATTTTTTCATTAAATTATTTAACTAAGACAAAGCTACACTGAACCCCCATTTAACAACATTTTGCATAACAATTTTGAATGATAACCTAAGCCCACTCCCCAGCTTAACTATAGCTCCCACTTGTTTAGCAACTAAATTTTAGGATACCAACCATGACCCACCCTCCCTGATAATAAGTGACTGCTTCCTCTTAAAATGATTTGGCGGCATAACCAACAAACACGTCTTGAAGAAAAAAAAAAACCACACACACGCTCGCTCATATACAACAAGCCTATTGTCTAATCGACATGTGCCTAGGACAGAATGGTAACTAACACACACAGTGCTTCATATTCTTTGCATCAGCTATAATGTGAGGAAAATGGGGATAATGTTTATAAAAACTTATTACCACCGTGGAATTGAGTATTTGAAAGAGAAGTAATGTCAAAACAAAGTTGAACATTCCACAGATGGTTCCATTGCTTAACTGAGAAATATTGATGTTATTATCCACTGTTTGAAGATTTCATAGACAAAAATAAAAATATTGAGGAGACTTCTTGAAACATCACATGTTTCTGTTAATGATAGTTTTAAATACTAAATTGTTGGTCATGTAGATGTATGTTAGTGGGAGCTGGGTCATGCATAATTCAAAGCACCCTTAAATTTGTTGTAAGTGGCCTTAGACATGTTTAGTGGGTGTGTGCAGTATAAAAATCTACCATGCAATGCATGATAGAACAGATAACTTCTGGGCCTGATGACACTGGAGGACAGGAGAGTTAGGGAAGACATGATAACGACATACAAAATACTGCGAGGAATTGACAAGGTGGACAGAGACAGGATGTTCCAGAGATGGGACACAGAAACAACGGGTCACAATTGGAAATTGAAGACTCAGATGAGTCAAAGGGATGTTAGGAAGCATTTCTTTAGTCATAGAGTTGTCAGGAAGTGGGATATTTTGGCAAGTGACATAGTGGAGGCAGGAACCATACATAGTTTTAAGATGAGGTTCGATAAAGTTCATGGAGCAGGGGGAGAGAGGACCTAGTAGCGATCAGTGAAGAGGCAGGGCCAGGAGCTATGGCTCGATACTTGCAACCACAAATAAGTGAGTACACACACACACACACACACACACATACATGCATGCATGCACACACACACATATGTAACATTATCCCCATTTTACTCAATTTTAACTCATGACTTCTGGTGAGTGTACATTGTTTAAGTTTCACCCTTGACAAAAAATTTAAGAGGAATTAAAACTGGAATATTATCACCCCTGTTTTCCTCGCAAGTCATAGAATGGGGCTTTTATGGAAAAATGTGATTTACTTAAGAATTTATCACTTAACAATCAATTAATCTGGTCCCTACCAAGGTTGTTAAGCAAGGGTTCTGTACTGTGCTTGGTGGAAGATAAACTCATAAGCTGAATTTTGTTATGCAGAATTCAGAAAGACCAGGAACCTAAAAGCAAAACTGAATTAAAAAAAAACTTGCACTCACTGAAATAGTAATGTAGCCATAAAGTTACACATCATTTAATATATTCTCCAGTTATGATTGCCTTAATTTGTTACTCTTAACTTAAGGTGTACACCATTACTAATGATAGGGAACCTACAGATGTAAACAAGTCTCAACAACAGTTAAATAATATACAAGACACTGACAAATGACTTACCTAAATACTATATATTAGTCATGTAGCCTTCTACAATATTCACTTAAGGCCAGTTATAACCATTCTAATTTTTTTTTTTTTTTTTTTGGGGGGGGGGGGGGGCCAAAATCTATGACTTCTGCTAATAAAAGGCTAATATTGTATTTGGAAATTTTGTTTTTCATCAAAATTGCACACCGTACTGCATATATTTTGACAATACAAACATCACTAGGCAACAATTTTTATAAAACCTAATATAGTACCATTCTATCAAAAACATTTAGCTTTCATTTCAGTAAAAAAAAAAAAAATCTCTTATCACATGGTTCACAAAAACTGAATCCATAATGTTACTTAAATGATGACTGAGAGTTTATATTGTTATAGAGTGGCTCATACTCTAGTAACATCTCTATTATTACTGAATGTCTAAGCATGTAATACAGTCAGAGTCTTGCTCAAACTCTAATAAACATCACTATAATATGTGACTATAATATAAACATTAAACTCTTACAACATTCAACATAGAGTCTACATCAGCATAATAGCAACATATGCTTCCATAAATTACTATCACTTTTATTTCAGAATAATGGTGTTCCAACAATTTTACCTCTAATATATAACAGACAACCCTTATGATAACTGGTTACTATTACTATTGTTATTACTAAATTATTATCATCATTTTTAATGGGAAGTGCTTAAATCCACAGGGGTCACAATGCCTAACTAATGGTAAATAATCAGATTTGGTCCAAGGTGAGTATAGTTCCATTTGCCTTAATCAAATCCTTTCACTATAATGAAGGCACCCATTCCTTGAAATCTGTGAACACTAGTGCCTTGACTCTGCTAGTGGTCAATATACTGCACTCTTCTATGACTTGTATAAAAATCAATATAAATTTATTTAATTAATGAGAAACAATAAAAAAAAATTAGGAATCTAAGATAAATCTTAAAATGGCAACTTGCTCCTGGTGGAAGTTAATGTAATAACAATATCAAGCTAATCTTTGCTAGAAAATTGAGAATGATCCAATTATTAATGCACAGTTTCTACATTGCTCCATCACAAATGTCTTTGCAGGGTTGTGTTCAAATGGTGATTGTCATTACTGTATATATAATCACAAAAAGGTAACTTGTCATGCCTGCTATACTATAGTAGGACAAAAAAAACACAAGGGAATAAAGATGAACTTTATCACTTGTGATGTCCAAACAATAGCACTATGAGCTTTGTATTAGTTTTTACAGATCACATTGTAATGTTTCAAAAATATATTGTAATAATTACAAATATAAATCATAATTTGTTTATAATTATTGAAACAAAGATTAAATCATATTAATATTTGATTTGCAACTAATAAAACCTTATTTTACATTTTCTCAAATACCCGTAGGTTATTCAATACTGTGGCTGCAACATCTCACAAGTAACCCAGAATCTGGCCACAGAACCCAGTTAACTTTCAGCCTGCTCTGGACTGTTAAAAAGAGAACTGGGAGAAAGCACTATTTCTCTTTCTCTTACAATGATAACTGTTTAGAATGCACTGAAATGTCATTTAGATTCAGCTCCAATTTGTGGGTTAGTTGTGAAGTGACTTGTAGGTTAAAGATAAATGTGTTAAAAACAAGGTGAAGACAGAACAAGTCATATTAAAAAAAAAAAAAAAAAGGCAAACCCATCAAAAATGAAAAGGAAAACTGACAAGGTTGTGAATTGCTTGCTAGTTCACAATATATAAAATAACAACAGTGTTAGAAAACTGACACAAAATTATCAGGAATATTAAATTTATGATCATTTAAATTTCAGTACAGAAATATAAACTTTATATATATACAGTGGAACCTTGACTTATGAGTTTAATCCATTCCGTGACCTAGCTCGTAACTCAATTTACTTAAATATCAAATCAATTTTCCTCATTTAAATTAACTGAAAAGCCATTAACCCATTCCTGCACTCTGGAGACAAGACAAAATACTTGAATATGACACTAATATCACTGTACAGCTTATTTATCTCTCTCAATTCATCTGATATGACATAATAAACAATATAATTAACACAGAAATATGATATATACCCTAGAATGAATAAAACAGGCCATAATATGGTGGCAGCGGTGGAAGTGTCTGCCATTTCCTGTTTAACTTTGACTATAGTATCTTCCCATGCTCTTATTGTAAGAGAAAACAGAGTATTTGTGAGGCTAACTGCAAAAATATTGTATAAAAAGCATAATAAATCATAATACACTACAGAATGTAAAGAAATGTTAAACTGTTTATATAAGGAGTATATGTACTTACACACTTGGAGCAGAGATGGTGGGGGGATGTTGAGGGTGGGGGAGGTTGAGGCAGCGGCGTATGTCAGTGGCCCTGTAAACCTCCAACAAAAATATTGTTTTGTTTGATCGCTGAACTTTACTGATACAATTTGTTTTGTTTAATCACTAAACATAATTGATGCAGCTTAGTATCTACATATCGTAGATGTACGAAGCTGGTTTTGCCTGGCTAAATCCATGCAAATCATCGTTCTTTTCTTCTCGGTACTGTCCTTTTCACTTATTTTCTTAGAACCCATGGTTAGAAAAAAGAAATTTCACCAAATGACTGTAAAAACAAAAACAAATGCAAGCAAGCACGAGAGAACTGCTCCTACAGCGATATAAACGTATACTGCTTACCGGATGTTTAGGCATCAGCTGTGCCAACTAGCGGCAGCATCCTGAATTATTATTACGTACGTAATATGTATTATTATTATTAATTTAGTTAACTGAAGCTCTATCATTATTATAATAGTTATTATTATTATTATTAATTTAGGGAACTGAAGCTCTATTATAATAATAATAATAATATCATCATTATTAATTTAGGTAACTAGAGCACAGATCCAATTCCCTAGATCAAGAGCCCCTCACCAGCATCAAAGAACCTTGATGCTGGTGAGAGGCTCTTGATCTAGGGAATTGGATGTGTTCTAGTTACCTAAATTAATAATAATAATAGTAATATTATTATTATTAAAATAATAATGAACGTCGCCAACTCAGTGTACTGTTTACCTCGCTGTAAGAGCAGTTCTCTCATGCTTTGCTTACATTTTTGAGCCATTTGGCCAAATTTTGTTTTTCTACGCATGGGTCCTAAGAAAGTAAGTGTAAAGGACAATGCTGAGAAGAAAAAGAGAATGATTTCCATGGAATTAAAGCATGAAATCAAAGAGAAACAAGTGAGGTGTCCAGGTTTTGCGTTGATGGGGAAACAGGGGGAGCTGGCTCGTAACTCAGAGCAAAAAATCGACCCAGGGACGTCTCGTATTTAAAAAAACTCATACCTTGGGGCACTCGTAAGTCAAGGTTCCACTGTATGTATGTACTCACCTAATTGTGGTTGCAGGGGTCAAGACACAGCTCCTGGCCCTGCCTCTTCACTGATCACTACTAGGTTCTCTCTCTGCTTCCTGAGCTATGTATGGTTCCTGCCTCCACTACATCACTTGCTAGACTATTCCACTTCCTAACAACTCTATGACTGAAGAAATACTTCCTAATATCATGTGTATGTATGTATGTATGTATATATGTATGTATATATATATATATATATATATATATATATATATATATATATATATATATATATATATATATATATATATATTATATGTATGTCGTGCCGAATAGGCAGAACTTGCGATCTTGTCTTAAATAGCAACGTTCATCTTATCACATAGGACAAACGAAAATTTGTGTATGCAATAATTTCACCAAAATCATTCTGAACCTAACAAAAAAAATATATTTCACTGTGTTTGTTTAGTATTAAATTATAGTAAACAAATCTAAAATATATTTAGTTGGGTTAGGCTAAAATAAATTGCTCTTGTTATAATAAGGTTAGGTAAGTTTTCTAAGATACTTTTGATGCAAAATTATAAGTTTTTACATTAACATTAATGAAAAAAATATAACTTTAAACGTATAAGAGAAAATTTTAGAAAGGACTTAATTTTAAATGAGTTCTTGCTAATTGACCAGTTTTACCTATTCGGCACGACATATATGTTCGTATATATATACAGTGGACCCTCGCATACCGTTGGCATCACATAACGTTAAATCCGCAGAGCGATACATTTTATCGCTAAAATTTTGCCTCGCATAGCGCTAAAAAACTCGCTCAACGCTATTCGTCCGAGACGCGTCTATGTGCGGCCTGAGCCAGCCTCATGTGTTCCGCCGGTGGCATTGTTTACAAGCCAGCCTCCGCGGTAACATCCAAGCATACAATCGGAACATTTCGTATTATTACAGCGTTTTTGGTGATTTCATCTGCAAAATAAGCGACCATGGGCCCCAAGAAAGCTTCTAGTGCCAACCCTACAGGAATAAGGGTGAGAATTACTATAGAGATGAAGAAAGAGATCATTGCTAAGTATGAAAGTGGAGTACGTGTCTCCGAGCTGGCCAGGTTGTATAGTAAACCCCAATCAACCATCGCTACTATTGTGTCCAACAAAACGGCAATCAAGGAAGCTGTTCTTGCCAAAGGTGCAACTGTGTTTTCGAAACAGAGATCGCAAGTGATAGAAGATGTTGAGAGACTCTTATTGGTGTGGATAAACAAAAAACAGATAGCAGGAGATAGCATCTCTCAAGCGATCATAAGTAAAAAGGCTAGGAAGTTGCATCAGGATTTAATTAGAAAAATGCCTGCAACTAGTGATGTGAGTGAATTTAAGGCCAGCAAAGGTTGATTTGAGAGATTTAAGAAGCGTAGTGGCATACATAGTGTGATAAGGCATGGTGAGGCTGCCAGTTCGGACCACAAAGCAGCTGAAAAATATGTGCAGGAATTCAAGGAGTACATAGACAGTGAAGGACTGAAACCTGAACAAGTGTTTAATTGTGACGAAACAGGCCTGTTTTGGAAGAAAATGCCAAGCAGGACCTACATTACTCAGGAGGAAAAGGCACTCCCAGGACATAAGCCTATGAAAGACAGGCTTACTCTGTTAATGTGTGCCAATGCTAGTGGTGATTGCAAAGTGAAGCCTTTATTAGTGTATCACTCTGAAACTCCCAGAGCGTTCAGGCAAAAGAATATCCTCAAGGCTAATTTGTGTGTGCTGTGAAGGGCAAACAGTAAGGCATGGATCACTAGGGACTTTTTCTATGACTGGTTACACCAAGCATTTACCCCCAATGTGAAAAATTACCTAACTGAAAAGAAATTAGACCTTAAGTGCCTCCTGGTGTTAGACAATGCCCCTGGTCATCCTACAGACTTGGCAGAGCGACTTTGTGGGGACACGAGCTTCATTAAGGTCAAGTTTTTGCCTCCTAATACCACTCCTCTCCTGCAGCCCATATACCAGCAGGTTATTGCAAATTTCAAAAAACTGTACACAAAAGCTCTGTTTGAAAGGTGCTAGTGACCTCAGAAACTCGATTGACTCTAAGAGAGTTTTGGAGAGATCACTTTAATATCCTCAATTGTGTAAACCTTATAGGTAAGGCTTGGGAGGGAGTGACTAAGAGGACCTTGAACTCTGCTTGGAAGAAACTGTGGCCAGAATGTGTAGACAAAAGGGATTTTGAAGGATTTGAAGCTAACCCTGAGAGGCGTAGGCCAGTTGAGGAATCAAGTGTGGCATTGGGGAAGTCCTTGGGGTTGGAGGTTAGTGGGGAGGATGTGGAAGAGTTGGTGGAGGAGGACAATGAAGAACTAACCACTGATGAGCTGCTAGATCATCTTCAACAGCAAGAGGCCACACCTAAGGAAAGTGCTTCGGAGGAGGGGAGAGAGAAATTGAAGAAGTTGCCTACTTCAAAGATTAAGGAAATCTGTGCAATGTGGCTTAAAGAGCAAACCTTTATGGATGAAAATCACCCTCAGACAGCTGTTGCAAGCCATGTTGGCAACCTGTTCACTAACAGTGTTGTGAACCACTTTAGTAAAGTCATAAAGAAACGAGAGGTACAGACCTCTATGGACAGATATGTTGTGCGACAGAAGTCCAGTGACTCTAAAACTGGTCCTAGTAGCATTAAAAGAAGAAGGGAAGTAACCCCGAAAAAGGACTTGCCACCTCAAGTCCTAATGGATGGGGAATCCCCTACTAAACACTAACACCATCAACACTCTCCCCTCCTCCCATCCCATCAATCATCACCAGATCTTCAATAAAGGTAAGTGTCATGTAACTGTGCATGTCTTCTTCAGTTTGTGTGTATTAAAATTAATATTTCATGTGGTAAAAATTTTGGGAGTCTTGCACGGATTAATTTGATTTCCATTATTTCTTATGGGGAAAATTAACTCGACTAACGATAATTTCGATTAACGATGAGCTCTCAGGAACGGATTATCGCTGGTCGAGGGTCCACTGTATATATATATTGTACATACTGTATTAGGAGTTTACAATAAAAATATTAATATTAATCTTATTACAAAGTTTTTCTCGAGTGCAAAAACAGTACCAGTTACAGAAAGAGGACCAGTATAGAAAGAGGGCTGGTACAGAAAGAGGACCAGTATAAAAAGTGGACCAGTTTAGAAAGAGGACCGGTATAGAAACAGGACCGGTATAGAAAGTTTTAGTTTTGTACATTATTCATATTTAAGACTTGCCCTTGCTAATATATTTTTCACATAAATAATTTGAAATATAATTTACTCAAAATAATTTAGCATTGAAAATCAATATCTGGTCATTAACTTTGTCAATGAATGACAAACTTATGTAACTTTTCATCCATAACTACAATGAGTGCCTAAAAGAAACATACAAGTTTTATACATGTTGAATGCTTTGTGGAAAACATTCTTAGTTTATAATTTAGACCCTGTTAACTAAAACAAACTAATGAGCAATTGTACTGCATTGTTTTCAGCTTTAGTAAGAGAAAACAAAACTTATGAAAGTATAATGGATGCAAGAAAACATGCATAATTAAATGTCTCAAAGAATTAATATTCAGAAAATATATAAAATTAAAAACTAAACATAAATAACTTCAGTCATAAATAAATAAGTATATATATGATATGACATAGGACATAATGACAGCAGTTTGTTTAGACATAGTATTAGTAGGTAAAAGGTTGGTGGATAGCCTTCAGGATGTGCATGTTTAGAGGGGTAAAAGATATATATCAGATCATTATTTAGTACATGTACTAGCTACACCACTAAATAACTACAGTGAGAGTAATAGGTCAATGGAGTACAAGGAGAATATCATCAATAGGTAAGAGAGAAGTGAAAGTTATTAAATTAGAGGAGTTTCTAAGGGTAAATATAAGCCACTATCAGGAGAAAGATGGGCTAGAAAGGGGATCAGGTAATGAAAAGGGAATCAAAGAGGTATGGGGTAAATTTAAGAATGTTGTGTTAGTGTGTGCAGCAGAAGTTTGAGAGTACAGGAGGGTGGGCATGGGAGGGAAGAGGAGAGATTTGCCAATGAGGCAAAGAGGATGACACAGGAAAAACTTAGCATGAGAGTTTTATAATGTAGAAGTGGTTTGCAGAGGATGAAGTAATGGAGAGTGGTGAGGGAGTATAAAAGGAGAGGAAATGAGAGAGTGGGTTAGGTTTTATCAACAAATTTTGCCAAGAATAAGAAAAAAATTTGGACTGAGATCAGTAAGCTGAGAAAGCTTAGGGAATAAATGGATTTAACCTCTTGACTGTCGCAACCCCAAATCCGGAGGTGTCTCCTGATGTCGCAAAATTTCCGAAAAGACAATTATTTTTATGAAATTACAGAGAATCTTATCCCAATTGTAATGACACTAAATGAACGAAATTTGATGGAAAACTGACAGAATTATGCTCTCATGAAGTTAGCGACCTCGGCGATATTTACGAATTGGCAATTTCACCCACTTTGAGCCCTATTTTTGGCTAATTCTATTGTTCCAGTCAATCAAACTCATAGCTATTTCTTTAGAACTCCATTTTTTTCTATTGACTGAGTACAAGAAACTGCCCATTTACCAATTTCAACTACCCAATAACGTGGTCAGAAATTTGCAATTTGGCCAATTTCACAAAAATTAAAAAATATGACAATTTCAAAATAGGGTCCAGAATGAACAATGCAGACATTCCTGGCTCTAAAATAACATTTTCTTTGTTCATCAGTCACGTCTCCAGGCGCCTCTGATATTACTCGTGCTTTCTATTTTGAATTTTTATTCAAAACAAAAAATGGAAGATTTACTGTTATGCAGACTACTGCAATATTGTAATAATTTTATAAATAATGTCAACCCATTCATGACTGCATATTAGAATGGCTACTTGGACATTTATTGGAAAATGACATCATTTGTTTACTTTTGAACATCAGCCAAAATCAAACATTTCCCCTAATTTGAGGTCCATTTCAAGGTTCTTTTCATAGTAAAACTAATCAAAATCTCCTCTATTTCTATAATGTGTTTTCCATTCTATCAAATGAGACCAAGAAAACGAGAAAACAACCATAAATACTACACAAAAATAGACCACAAAATCGGCATTTTAATTAAAAAAAACGGTCAGAGGTTTTGTTTCTCATTATGCACTGCGTGCTGCAGGATTTTTTTATATGGTGCACACAGACCCATTCTCTCACATGTGGGCCTACCAGCTTTCTCCTGCTTGATTTGAAGCCGCTAGAATTTACGAGTATATATACGTCGAACACGGTGGCTCATAAGACGTATATATACGACTGAAACAGCCAAAGGGTTAATAGTGAAAATGAAGAAGGGCAATTATTAGATGGAGAGGTGGAGGTACTGGGAAGATGGAGGAAACATTTTGAGTAGTTAAATGTTGAAGGCATGCAGGCAGTACATCAATGTATCAGGGAGGGAGGTATAACACCTTTGTAGGAGACAGAGCTAGATGTGAGTGTGAAGGAAGTGCATAAGAAAGTGTGTAGAATGAAAGAGGTTAAAGCAGCTGGGACAAAAATGTTAAGAGCACATAGGGATGTAGTTTTGGAGAAAGTGGTTGGTGCATTTGTTCAATATATGCATGAAAGTAGAGAAGGTACCTGGGGATTTAAAAACAGCATGCATAGTTCCTTAGTTTAAGGGAAAAGAGGATAAGAGTTTAAGAATTATAGAGGAATAAGTCTATTGAGAATACCAGGTAAGTGTATGATAAGTTATTATTGAAAGAATTAAGGGTAAGACAAAGAGTAGGATTGCAGAGGAAGTTGGAAGTTTTAGGAAGGGTTGAGGATGTGTAAACCAAGTGTTTACATTGAAGCACACAAGTTAACAATTCTCAGATAAAGGTATGGAGCATTTTGTTGCATTGTGGATTTAGAAAAGGCATATAATAAGGAAGACAGGGGAGCAATGTGACAAATGTTGCAAATGAATGGAATAGGTGATATTTTATTAACTCTTTTATTGTCGACAGCCCCGATTCTTAACTCGCTCTCCATGTCAAAAAATATTCAAAAAAAAAAAAAAAATCTTACCAAAATGAAAGGGTTAAAGGCAGTAGTTTTTGTGACAAGTGAGGTTCAGGTTAGCACATGTAGGAGAGGGGCAGATTATTTTTCGGTGAGAGTAGGTCTTAGGGCTGTGTGATGTCACCATGGTTGTTTAACATATTTGTAGAGAGGTTTTAAAAGAGGTAAGTACTAGGGTGATGGGGAGAGATGTGGGATTAAAAGATTGTGAGCTAATACAAAGTGGGAGTTGTCAGTTTCTTTTTCCCAGTGACACATTTCCTTTGGGAAATTCTGAAGAGAATCTGCGAAGGTTAACAGATGAATTTGAGATGGTGTGTAAAAGGAAATTAAAACTGAACATAGGAAAGAGCATAGTAATGAGAGTAAGAATGAAAGATGAGGCAAATCATACAACTGATGAGGGGTAAAAAGATATGTGGTGCATTAATTAAAGAACTGTTTCAGTGGAAGCAAAATAGAGTAATGTACCAGAGTTTAGTGGTACCAACACTAATACATATATGGAATTTTAAACATTGCAGCAAGGTGGAGGTTGGAGATAGTGGAAATGTTATGCTTGAGAACAAAGTGTAGAGTGAATATGAAGAGAATATGTAGACTGTTCAAATGACTGAGGAATTGTTGAAGTGGTTTGGGCATACAGAGAAGAAAGCAAAATAGGATGACTAGGCAGGCATATAAATCTGGGGGAAAAGGTAAAGATGGGCAAGTGTCATCCCAAGAAGCATTATAGAGAAGGGATAAGGGAGGCTTTGAGTGTTTAAGATTTAGACATGTTAGATAGGGGTGAGTGAAGGCAAGTGGGTTTTATGATTTGGTGTTGGAGTGAGAGCAGGGTAACATTTATGAGAAATTCAAGAACACCAGTTAGCTGAACTTGAGCCACAGAGGTGGGATTTAATGTCTGCGCTCTGGAGGGACGGGGATGTTGCAGTTCTGGAGGTTGTTTGAGTGATGATGTTGGCACACTTCTGGCAAGACAGTGATTGAATGATTGTGAAAATGTTTCTTCTTTTTCAGGTGACCCTAACTTAGAAGGAGATAACCGAAGTGTTGAAAACTTCAGCCATATTTTCCTAAATTTACAAGACATGAAAAGTGTTATAATTTACAAGATAACCCAGTTCATCAAGAGCTGCAAAAAAAATCCTATCATGTGCCGTAAATATTCTATGAAGAGGAAGCCTAGACATGAGGCATCCCAGAGTCATTCAAAACCACTGATATAGTTGCAATCTACAAGGGCAGTGACAAAACAATAGCAAAGAGCTAAAAGACAATAACACTAACATCCCACTTTATAAAAATCATTGAAAAGTTTTTAAGAAGCAAGACCACTAGCCATATGTATTTAAAACAATTGCACAACCCAGGGCAGAACAGGTTTAGAGCAGGTCTCCTTTGACTCTTGCAACGACTGAATTTTTACGTCATGGTCTTGGATGCACTGGAAGACGAACAAAATGTGTACATAGTATACTATGCACAGACTGTCAAAGCCATCAATAAATTTGACCATGTTGTAATAAAGCAACAAATGAGTGCAAAAAGAATAACTGGGAAAGTGTGCAGATGTCTTTTTAAAATTCTAACATAAAGTAAAAAATAATAGTAGAGAGAGTTAAGTCAGAGGCTGCCACAGTGAAAAGCTTCAGTGGCAGGTCATCATGTGAATGAGACCTGCATCAGGAAACACATGTACTGTTTCCTAATGAATCATACCTAACTTAACCCCATCCTTTTCCTTATCCTCAGACAGTGACATAAATCATAGCACCATATCTTTGCAAATGATACTAAAACTGCCATCAGAGTGACATCCACTGAAGACACTGTAAATCTCTAAGTGGATATAAACCAAATCTTCCAGTGGGCTGCAGGAAATACAATGATATTCCATGAGGAAAATTTTCATTTACTGGTATGGAAAATTTAAGGAAATAAACACTAGAATGGAGTATAAAAATAATTCTTACCATGCAATAAAGTAAAAAACTAATGTGAAAGACCTAGGAGCAATAATGCCAGAGGATCTCACTTTCAAGGATCACAACAGTGTTGTTATTTCAAATGCGAGGAAAATGATAGGATGGAAAATGAGTCCCCTTCAACACAAGGGATGCCCAATCCAATGATGATCTTTAGGTAGGCATACTGCTGTACACTAACATTACCTTTAAGGCAGGCAACACTGCAGATCTACAGTATGTACAGAGAACCCTCACAGCTATGTAAGTTTAGTCAAGCACTTTAATTACTGGAAATGTGTGAAGTCCTTCAACCTGTACTCATTCAACATCAAGGAAAGAAATCTATATCATCATTTATGCCTGGAAAATACTAGAGGAATTGGTCCCAAATCTGCACACACTTTACCTCCTACAAAGTATCATGTACTATGTAACATCGTGTACCACTTATGTCCAAAGGTATACAAACTATGGCACTCTGTACTCATCTGCAGCAGTGTCTGGGAAATTTATGACATTAAATGACAGGTCATGAGGGTGGAGCATGAGCAGGCAGAGATAGACAGGTCATGGAGAAGCTTGAAAGTCAAATCAACCTCAGCTTAACTAATGAGAATCAATACTTGCTCATTATAATCACCCTACATCAGAAGTTATTTTAGTACAGGTACATTCACCATGATCATCCTACATCACAAGTTATTTCAGTGGAAGTACACTCACCACATACAAGAATATAAATGGTATACAATATCAACAAGCTGATGAATAAGACAAATGTGAAACACATGGTTATTGTGATTGCAGAAACACACCAGAGTAACAGGCTTCTTCAGTTGAAAACAGGCAATTGTAACACAAGAGACAGTAGAAGTAGAGAAGTAATACTTGAGGTGATAATTCATGTCCTAGATAGAAGGTGGTCAGTCCCTTAGCCTACAGCAGAGACTTTTATGCTGGAGCTCAGTGAGGCATAGCAACTGAAGTTAACTGTTTAGCATGATTTAATTGCACTAGTGGGCCAGGCTCATCTGTGATGCCATCTCTTAACTTCTACAGCTGACATCAAACTCCATTATATAAGTCTTTAGCAGCATGCCTATGCTTATGGCTAAGGGACTGTTCACATCAAACTATCTCTCCGCTTCTACTGTCACCACTATTATACTCACCTGAAGACTGACACATAGGCCAGATGTTTCCACAGTAAAGATAACAGTGTAGCACATGCCTCTTACTCGTCATCAAAAGATATCTTAGTGAAGTATCAACCCATACATCAGAAACAAAGGGCCTTCCAAGGAATCAGTGACAGGTACTGGCCAAAGTATCAGTGACAGATGGGTACTGGCCAAAGTATCAGTGACAGATGGGTACTGGCCAAAGTATCAGTGACAGATGGGTACTGGCCAGAGCATCAGCAACAGATGGGTACTGACCAGAGCATCAGTGACAGATGGGTACTGGCCAGAGCATCAGTGACAGATGGGTACTGGCCAGAGCATCAGTGACAGATGGGTGCTGGCCAAAGCATCAGTGACAGATGTGACAGATGGGCACTGGCCAAAGCATCAGTGACAGATGGGCACTGGCCAAAGCATCAGTGACAGATGGGCACTGGCCAAAGCATCAGTGACAGATGGGCACTGGCCAAAGCATCAGTGACAGATGGGCACTGGCCAAAGCATCAGTAACAGATGGGCACTGGCCAAAGCATCAGTGACAGATGGTTACTGGCCAAAGCATCAGTGACAGATGGTTACTGGCCAAAGCATCAGTGACAGATGGTTACTGGGCAAAGCATCAGTGACAGATGGGTACTGGGCAAAGCATCAGTGACAGATGGGTACTGGGCAAAGCATCAGTGACAGATGGGTACTGGGCAAAGCATCAGTGACAGATGGGTACTGGGCAAAGCATCAGTGACAGATGGGTACTGGCCAAAGCATCAGTGACAGATGGGTACTGGCCAAAGCATCAGTGACAGATGGGTACTGGCCAAAGCATCAGTGACAGATGGGTACTGGCCAGAGCATCAGTGACAGATGGGTACTGGCCAGAGCATCAGTGACAGATGGGTACTGGCCAAAGCATCAGTGACAGATGGGTACTGGCCAAAGCATCAGTGACAGATGGGTACTGGCCAAAGCATCAGTGACAGATGGGTACTGGCCAAAGCATCAGTGACAGATGGGTACTGGCCAAAGCATCAGTGACAGATGGGTACTGGCCAAAGCATCAGTGACAGATGGGTACTGGCCAGAGCATCAGTGACAGATGGGTACTGGCCAGAGCATCAGTGACAGATGGGTACTGGCCAGAGCATCAGTGACAGATGGGTACTGGCCAAAGCATCAGTGACAGATGGGTACTGGCCAAAGCATCAGTGACAGATGGGTACTGGCCAAAGCATCAGTGACAGATGGGTACTGGCCAAAGCATCAGTGACAGATGGGTACTGGCCATCTGTCATTGATTCATTTACTTAAGTAAATAAATCTGAAAAATGTGCTGATACATTTAGAATACTAATATTAAAAATGAGCTAAAAACAGTAAAATTAATAATTTATAAGACTAAATATTTTTATTACTTTAACCTGTAAACGGTCCAAACGTATACGTTTTTTCAACATTTGAAAGTATGTAAAAAAGTAGATCTTTTTTGTTTTTTTTACATTTGAAAATGTGTAAAAAAACTTTGATCTACTTTTTTTTTGTTATATTTAAAAATATGTAAAAAACGTAGATCTGCTTGGACCGTTTACGGGTTAAATGCATATATCAAAATTATTCAAGAAGCTATTAATGAACTCAAGGTACGCCAGTTCCGGCATTCATTTGATAGCATGGGCTACTTTTGTCGAATACAAATGTGCAAGACTGAGAAAGCCTTCTGCAAAATGAGTCTCATTTATCAATTTGTTGGTATTGCATATCACAGTAATATGACGCACAAGATTATATACTCGAATGAGGTCAAAGGATTTGAAGTGACAGGATACAGCAATTTGACATGGTCCCTATAAACACTTTAATTAGTTATTTATGACTGTAGGTTGGAGCACAATAATAAAGACATTATTAAACACTGTAGGCAAACAATGAGCCACTTCCTTCCAGCCTACAGTAAACTAGAAGCTCTTCAAGAACAAAATGAACCACCTAAGTACCTCTTTCAGGCTGTATCTACCAGCTGAAATAGCACTAATTTAATGTTAAACATGAGTGAAAATGAAAACAAACTTGCACTGTATTGCTTAGATAACACACCCACCGTCATTTGATAAAAATAAGTGCTATCTTATTGCCAAGTTATCTTTTTGGTTGAAAATATTTTACAAAACAACTATGCTGCTCCTCACTTTACAGTGGTTCGACTCTACGATGATCACTTTTGTGAGATTTGCAAAATCTGAAAGACAAATACAGGATGCTCTTGCTTGCTTTAAAGAAATTTATAAAAGAAAAAAAAAGTAAACTATTCAGCCAAAACTTGATATATTCATGAAGCCTTGTGCTTGTTCCTGAACCATCAAGTGCTGATGACCCAGTGCCTTCCTCCCCACCATCATCAAGTGCTGATGACCCAGTGCCTTCCTCCCCACCATCATCAAGTGTTGATGCCCCAGTGCCTTCCTCCCCACCATCAAGTGTTGACGACCCAGTGCCTTCCTCCCTATCACCATTATCATCCAGTAATTAATGTCAATTCTATGCTTCATAAGAGTCTTCAGGCCCAATGTGATTTCAGCTGACTATATTAATGGTGAGTACTTGTACACCATATCACTACATGTACTGTACCTGTATCATCCTTGGGTAATCAAGTCAATGTACTGTAAAACTTTTTTTTTTTTTGTATTGATTGGATAAACTTTTATTCATTTATTTACCTTTCAATACTGGTGTTTAGTCTGTTGCAGTAATTATTTTTTACTTAATCATTGACATTAGTTATTTATTTGCTTATTTATTCATGATATCAAATATTCATATTCAACTTATGGTGAGGGAAATTTTCTGGTCTCAGAAATACTGCCTAAGTACAGTATTTGAGACATTTCATCAACAAAATTTTGAATGATTCAAGATCCTCAGGCTTGGGTAGTGCAGCATCACTTAACTAAGTTTGAGCATTATACCAATGACCACAATACATCATGTCTAGATCCCTGACATGAAAATAACTTCTTCAATGATAATATAACATACGAGTCATGTAAAACAAACCTTGACAATATTAAAAAACATGAAGCGAACGAAACTTAGGAGAGAATTCAGCAGTTCAAGAACTCAGACGTCCAGATGTTGTAACAAGGACTGAAAAACTTGACAAGTTTGAGTTTGAAAACGGTTATGAAGAAATGGTAGCCACTATTCCCAACAACAGAACTTTACAAACATCTCTTGGAATCCTATTCCAAGTCACAAACAACAGCATCTAAATATAAATGTAATGGTGTTCATGTCACCACAAACAAAATTTGACCTTCAAAAATCAACCAGCATCTTATATGGTAAAGGTCACGCTTGGGGTCCAAGCTTAGATCTTGATATCCTCCTAGTTAACCTTAAACTGTCCAAACATCGATATGTGTTGATGTGCGTAGCACTCCGAACGTAGATCTACGTTTTTTTGCGTGCTTTCAAGTTAAACTACCAGGAGCAGTCAGTGGAACTGACCTATAAAATAAAACAAACATTCACAGAGGCATGAAATGCTTCAATTACCATCTAATGTTCAACAGGCAACAAAATAATTGTTTGTCCATTGTAAATACCTGGCAGCCACTTTCTTTTTTCTTTGGTAGTACCGACTGATATGCCAGTACAGTGGTCCCTTGAGTTACGATATTAATCCATTCCTGAAGACATATCGTATCTCCAAAATATCCCAACTCAAACCCCAAAATACATAGTTTTATGGTAATTCATTCCTAGATGCCAGGATGCTCCCAACCTGCCCTTAGATGGTTTTTTGTTGTTTCAACGCTCTGGAGTTCTCAGTGATAAACAAGCATAGTGTGCAGCCTGCAGTCCATGCTTGTTTATCAGAATTTTCACCCAGGGCAGGGCAGGGCAGGGCAGGGCAAGGCAAGGCAGGGCAAGGCAAGGCAGGGCAAGGCAAGGCAGGGCAAGGCAAGGCAGGGCAGGGCAAGGCAAGGCAGGGCAGGGCAGGGCAAGGCAGGGCAAGGCAGGGCAAGGCAGGGCAAGGCAGGGCAAGGCAGGGCAAGGCAGGGCAAGGCAGGGCAAGGCAGGGCAAGGCAGGGCAAGGCAGGGCAGGGCAGGGCAGGGCAGGGCAGGGCAGGGCAGGGCAAGGCAGGGCAAGGCAGGGCAAGGCAGGGCAAGGCAGGGCAAGGCAGGGCAAGGCAGGGCAAGGCAGGGCAAGGCAGGGCAGGCAGACTGACAAAAGAATTGCAGACTTAATATTAACACTCATTGTCACTGTCTCCCACCATCCACATCTGGTACATGTATGATTGCCCTCCCTCACTCCCATCACCATCCCTCCCACTCACGTCTAACATTCCATCCACCATCACTCCATTTAAGATCTTTTCATTACCCTATCTTCTCCCCGGGCTGAGAACCACCCTTTCCCGCTGACCATCATACATGTGATGTATTTCAAATTTTACATCACAATTCAAAGATAGTTTTCTTTATGAGGGAAAAATCATTACTCAAAATTATTTTAACTCTAGTCCATCATAACTCAAGGGACCACTGTACTATGTGCTGGCATGTCGTGCAAGACAGGTATACAATACCGACAAGATGAAAGTTAAGACACTTGTGCAACATCTAGTTATCTTTATTGTAGACGTTTCGCTATCCAGTGGCTTTATCAATACAGATTCTTGGACATAATTAGAAAACAGAAGAACTATACAAAAGATGAGGTAATCAATCCCTCAGCCTTGGAGGTGGTGTTTAGAGCACCGTGGTTGTAGAGATTCTGAAGCACAGGCAAGGTGACTGGTGCTTATATAGGTGTCAGTGAATAGGGATGTGTAGCAGATGAGGGCATAGTCACTGGTAGGCAGGATTCCCAAGTGGAAATAGGTCCTACCCAAAGATAACCAGATGTTGCACAAGTGTCTTAACTTTCATCTTGTCGGTATTATATACCTGTCTTGTACAACTTGTAAGGCACTGCAACATCATGGTATCTTGGTTCAGAGGACATCTAGATGACCTTCTTCATGGCTACTATAACTAACCCATCAATTTGGGTAGGACCTACTTCCACTGGGGAATACCGGCTACCAGTGACTATTCCCTCGTCTGCTACACGTCCCTATTCACTGATGTCTCTATAAGCGCCAGTCTCCTTGCCTGTGCTTCAGAATCTCTACAACCACGGTGCTCTAAACACCACCTCCAAGGCTGAGGGACTGATTACCTCATCTTTTGTATATAGTTCTTCTGTTTTCTAATTATGTCCAAGAATCTGTATTGATAAAGCCACTGGATGGCGAAACGTCTACAATAAAGATAACTAGATGTTGCATGAGTGTCTTAACTTTCATTATATGCTGTCATATTAATTGTCACCAATATGAGAGAACTGAGGACTGTACAAATTAATCAATGTACAAACTATACTTTAATAATAATATTAGTATTAGGGTATTGTTGCTGTTGTTGCTGTTATTATTTTATTATTAATTTATTAACACAATGGCCTATTCCCACCACGGCAGGGTGGCCCAAAAAAGGAACACTTTCACCATCATTCACTCCATCACTGTCTTGCCAGAAGAGTGCTTTACACTACAGTTTTTAAACTGCAACATTAACACCCCTCCTTCAGAGTGCAGGCACTGTACTTCCCATCTCCAGGACTCAAGTCTGGCCTGCCGGTTTTCCTGAATCCCTTCATAAATGTTACTTTGCTCACACTCCAACAGCAAGTCAAGTATTAAAAACCATTTGTCTCCATTCACTCCTATCAAACACGCTCACGCATGCCTGCTGGAAGT
The DNA here is from genome assembly GCF_038502225.1 of Cherax quadricarinatus. Lineage (NCBI taxonomy): Eukaryota > Metazoa > Arthropoda > Malacostraca > Decapoda > Parastacidae > Cherax > Cherax quadricarinatus. The sequence continues at coordinate 24,773,008 of NC_091330.1, read as the reverse complement.
CCAAGCCCCTCGCACACAAAACTTCCTTTACCCCCTCCCTCCAACCTTTCCTAGGCTGACCCCTACCCCCACCTTCCTTCCACTACAGACTGATACACTCTTGAAGTCATTCTGTTTCGCTCCATTCTCTCTACATGTCCGAACCACCTCAACAACCCTTCCTCAGCCCTCTGGACAACAGTTTTGGTAATCCCGCACCTCCTCCTAACTTCCAAACTACGAATTCTCTGCATTATATTCACACCACACATTGCCCTCAGACATGACATTTCCACTGCCTCCAGCCTTCTCCTCGCTGCAACATTCATCACCCATGCTTCACACCCATATAAGAGCATTGGTAAAACTATACTCTCATACATTGTTGTTGTTATTATTATTATTATTATTATTATTCTCAGATTTCCTGTGCGCAGGAAAAGGATGTACACTCTGCTAGATGAGTATTACTTTATTAATGCAATATTAAATAGTAATATTGTGCCATGAGTGTACCATCATGTGGTGCTAAACAATGGTATGTGATGATGAATGATGTCATGCGATCAGGTAGCAAAGGTGGTGTACCAGATGCTAGCTGTTACTTTAGATTGAACACGGTACAGGTTATTGTACTCCTCTGCTGATGTGGCCATTTTCCCATACCCTTTAGGGTCTCAGCTGACCTTCCTCCTTATGAATTATATTTGTTCTTTAGTAATGATTCAGACATCTGACAAGAGAGGCTATCTTGACAGTTGACTGACGTAAATGACTTACTTTGATCACTTATGGTGGAATCAGTAGATAACTGAATATCACTGGATATTTTCACTCGCTTCTCTCTTGGATCAGAACAGAGGCGTTGCTAGACTTGGTGTCACCCGGGGGGGCAGAATCTCTGGTGTCACCCAGGGCAGCATCTTTGGTGTCACCCCCATAAAATTCAAGGGAGGGGGGATGGGGAGAGTAAACTCCAGTTACGTCACTACTGCATGCCCAGTGACAAATGTTTAGCAATGAGAATGTTTAAGGGCCATAAAGTGAACAGGAGAATACTTCTCAACTTTATTAATGATTAAATAATTGTAGTAATATTGAGGAAACAAACTCAAATACCACTTTGAGTACAGGCAACAGATCCTACATTTATTCCTCTTTAACAATGCAAAAAAAAAAAAAAAAACTTGAAAAATAAAGAAAAACATTGCAATATCAGAGAAACACTAGTTCCAATTTGACCTTGAGTATGGAAATATAAACACACATGTAGTATAATGTGATCCTTTATTGACAACGTTTCATCCATACAGTGGGCTTTTTCAAGTCACAAACAGATCTACCTGGGGTGGAAGGTACGCGAGTATTTATAGTCAGGTTCAGAATGCTGAGGTCAGGTGGGGAATGCTGCATCTGATGATGTACCGAGTGGGGTTATAGAGTCTAAAATCTTGGGTAGCTTGGAAGGGAGATTGGATAAGTTTGTGAGCAGACCTTCTGCAGTGTTCTTCCATTCCTATGCTCTTATGTGGGATAGCAATGAAGAAGTTTCTTGGCAAGTGGTTCAGCTATGTTATAGAAGCCACTATTCTGGTTGAAGTTGTCGGATATAGAAATAAGTGATGATTCCAGGATTCTTCGGTATTGAGTGTTGTCTTCTGTGGCAATAAGTCTTGAGTTTCTGTAGTTTATCAAGTGGTTGTGTGAATTACGGTGTTGTACACAGGCATTCCTTGTATCGTCAGACCTGCTTGCATATTGGTGTTCTGGAACATCTAGAAGCCGAACGTTTCTCCACCATTATTCCTTCGTCTGTCACCTGGCTCCGTTATGTTGACGACATTCTCCTCATAACTCCTAGACGCTTCAACGTTCAAGCTCTCCAAGACAAGCTCAACCAGGTCGAGCCTTCAATCCAGTTCACACTTGAAGAAGAAGTCGACAACACTCTTCCTTTCCTCGATGTTTTTCTCTGCAAAGCTGACCACGAACTTTGTTTTAAAGTCTATCGAAAACCCACCAACCAAAACGATCTTCTCCACTTCTACTCTCACCACAACACCAAAACTAAACGTGGTGTAATTATAGGCTTCTTCCTATGTGCACTCAGAATCTGCAGCAATGAGTTTCTTGAGGAAGAATGCACTATAATTGAACAAGTATTTTCTAAACTCCACTATCCTCATCACTTCATCAGAGACTGCAGACGACGGGCATTGAACATCTTCAACACACCCAGAGAAGACACTGCCGAGAAGAGATACACAGTCCTCCCCACCAACTCCATTGCCAAATATGTTTCCAACATCTTTTCCAATACCTCATTCCAAGTATCTACCTCCACAACCACGATCATCAAGGACATTACCAGTGATAGACAGGACAAGCTTCCACCCTCTGCAGGGGTATACATAATCCCTTGTAATGACTGCAACAAATTATACGTGGGCGAAACATCAAGGGACCTCCAAACACGTATTTCAGAACACCAATACGCAAGCAGGTCTGACTATACAAAGAATGCCTGTGTACAACACCATAATTCACACAACCACTTGATAAACTACAGAAACTCAAGACTTATCGCCACAGAAGACAACACTCAATACCGAAGAATCCTGGAATCATCACTTATTTCCGACAACTTCAACCAGAATAGTGGCTTCTATAACATAGCTGAACCACTTGCCAAGAAACTTCTTCATCGCTATCCCACATAAGAGCATAGGAATGGAAGAACACTGCAGAAGGTCTGCTCACAAACTTATCCCATCTCCCTTCCAAGCTACCCAAGATTTTAGACTCTATAACCCCACTCGGTACATCATCAGATGCAGCATTCTCCATCTGACCTCAGCATTCTGAACCTGACTATAAATACTCGCGTACCTTCCACCGCAGGTAGATCTGTTTGTGACTTGAAAAAGCCCACTGTGTGGGCGAAACGTTGTCAATAAAGGATCACATTATACTGCATTTATTTATTATTATTATCACACTGGCCGATTCCCATCAAGGCAGGGTGGCCCGAAAAAGAAAAACTTTCACCATCATTCACTCCATCACTGTCTTGCCAGAAGGGTGCTTTACACTACAGTTTTTAAACTGCAACATTAACACCAACATTAACATTAACACTGCATGTGCGTTTATATTTCCATTGTGTCGGTATTTTATACCATTTATTTCCATTGACCTTGAGTATGGGTAACATCTCAGTGAATCTGATCTTACATTTCCTTGCCTTCAAACCTGCAAAATCATTTATCACATCAGCAAAATCAATGACTTTTCCTATACAGTGGACCCCCGGTTAACGATATTTTTTCACTCCAGAAGTATGTTCAGGTGCCAGTACTGACCGAATTTGTTCCCATAAGGAATATTGTGAAGTAGATTAGTCCATTTCAGACCCCCAAACATACACGTACAAACGCACTTACATAAATACACTTACATAATTGGTCGCATTCGGAGGTGATCGTTATGCGGGGGTCCACTGTATAGGCTTATTTGTACTTTGTTAATATATAATAGGCTACATAGAAATGAAGGATTCTTCTCTTAAGTTGGTGCAGCACTGTTTTGGGTATTAGTGTCACCTTCTTTAGAGGCTCTATGGTGTCACCCCTGCCCTCCCCCCCCTTATGATGCCACTGGACTGGAATGCACTGCACTCCAATCCATAGTGATAGTAGAAGTGTGGATATCCGATGGCCTCGAGTAGTTAACTTTCGTCATGTATAATTTTGAGGATAGCTGTTACTGTTGACTCTGCTGTCATTTGCCATGTGGTTGTTAAGTTTTCTTGTGGTAGACACTAAAGTGTAATTATTATTATTATAGGCCTTTGTGGTCTTTGCTAGATGAATATTAATTAAGCATGTGGAGTTAATTACTGCTACTGGATAAGGTCATTGTTCTCTCTAAGGTTGTAAGTAATCTGTATAATCATTAACAGTCAGATACTGATATATTGCTTCTATTTCTTGACACTACTCTGAGGACACTAAAACCATGTATGCATTGATACTCCTGACAACTTATTATAAATTTTATTTACTAACCTTACATATTACAGTGAAACCTTTTATAATGGACTAATGGGGGAGAGGGGGTGCACGTTATTGACATTGTCCGTTGTTGCTGAATTATGAAATTTATTTTTCATGATGGTTGGTTGTGGAGGCATTACTGCACACTAAGAACACTGTAACATGTAAAACAGTGAAGAGAAAGTGAGGAGGCAGGTGGGGATGAAATAAGTTGAGAGTGAAAAGGGGAGTGTGGGTAGGGGTGAAATAAGTTGAGAGTGATAAAGGGGGTGTGGGTGGGGGTGAAAGAGGGTGGGTTTAAGATAGTATGAATGGATATGTGGGTAATGAGTAAAGTAAAAGGACACAAGTGCAACTTGGTTTGAGAGATTTAAGAATCATAGTGGCATACATAGTGTGATAAGGCATGGTGAGGCTGCCAGTTTCTTCAATAAAGGTAAGTGTTATGTATTCTTTATTTAGTACAGTAGTAATTGTGCATGTCTTTTTCTTTTTGTGTGTAGGAAAATGTATATTTCATGTGGTAATTTTTTTTTTTCATACTTTGGGGTGTCAGGAAAGGATTAATCTGATTTCCATTATTTCTTATGGGGAAAATTAATTCAGCTAACGATAATTTCGTCTAACGATGAGCTCTCAGGAAGGGATTATCGTTAGCCGAAGGTTCACTGCACTTCAATTCTTATGATATACAGGCATACCATGCTAATACAGCAGGTTAGGTTCCAGACTGCCGTCGTAAAGCATACGTCACCTTAGCGAATCACAGCCTTTTTTTTTCTTCACTTGCCAGTGAAAGTGAAAAACCATGTTTACACTATGAGTGCACAACAGCACTAGGCCTAAAAAAATGATGCAAAAGTAAAAATAATACAGTAAATAAAACAAATTTTAAATTATTATTATTATTATTATTATTATTATCAAAAAGAAGTGCTAAGCCACAAGGGCTATACAGCGCTGCAGGGTAGGGAAGGAAGCGAGGGTATTGGATGGCAGAAGGGAGGAGGGATGATCAGTAGGTTACAGAAAACAGCGGGGCAGGGGATAGTACGGGGGTAGGGGGTAGCAAGAGATTGAAGTAGAAAGGGCTGAAGGTATCAGAATTTGTGAAGTCAGTCAGTTGTTGTCAAAAAGTCAATGAGAGTCTGGATGAAAGGTGGGTCCATCAGCGAGAAGGGAAGGTAAAGAGAGAGCAGCAGAACGAAGATGACGACGGAGGTAAATTCTGCGTGCTCGTTGATAAAGTGGGCAGTCCAACAGAATGTGGCTGACTGATAATGGAACTTGGCAATTCTCACAGAGAGGAGCAGGGCGCCTCTCCATGAGATATCCATGAGTAAGACGAGTATGGCCAATGCGAAGACGGAAGAGAGTAGTCTCCCAACCTTGACACTGGTGATAAGAAGACGGCCAGTAACCTATACTCGGTTTAATAGATTGAAGTTTGTTGCCGAGCATAGTAGACCAACGTTGTTGCCAACGGGTGTGAAGTTGGGAAGATATTGCAGCAAAATAGTCCGTAAATGGAATACCTCTACATGAAACTGGTAGGTCGTGTACTGCTGAAAGTGGTCAAGAAAATGAGAGCGGGAAGCGACCGTAGACAGTTGGGCTTTCGAGCAAGGGAGAGAGAAAGAACAGACTCGAACAGCTGGAACTTCCCAGGGGGGTAGGGAAAAGTGAGATGCTACATGTACATAGAAAGGTGGTAAGTGAAGAGAAGACAAGAGCGAATGAAGGCGAAGAGAGACGGGACGGAGTAAACAGGGGCGGCGAACAAATAAAGAATGTCTACTAATATCAGTGACCATTCTATAAATGGAAGGATTGCGGAGATCATGAGAACGTACATAGTAGCGAAGGCAATGGGCATCACAGAGATCGGATAAGGATGGAACGTTCGCTTTTGCATAGAGGCTCTCGACAGGGGAAGAGCGGAAAGCACCAAGGCATAAACGTAATCCTTGGTGATGAATGGGGTTAAGGCTAGAGAGAGTAGCAGGAGATGCCGCTGAATAGATCTGGTCACCATAATCAAGTTTCGAGAAGATAAGGGTGGAATGTAGGCGAAGGAGGGTTCGACGATCAGCTCCCCATGAAAGATGGGCAAGGGTTTTAAGGAGGTTCAGCCAGCTGTGGCAAGTTGCCTTCAGAGAGGTAATGTGAGGTTTCCAGGATAACCTACGATCAAAGAGGAGGCCCAGAAACTTGACTGTATCACGTTCAGGGATACGGGAGCCATAGAGGTACAAAGGATGATCGGAGATGACAGAGCGTCTAGTGAAAGTAATTTGGTGGGTTTTAGTGCTGGAAAATTTAAACCCACGTGTGGTGGCCCAATTGGAAACACGGTCGACTGCATGCTGGAGAGAAACTGTAATAAGGTGACAGTCAGCGCCTGCACAGGCAATAGCGAAGTCATCAACATAGTGATGACCAAATATTTGATGGAAGACTAGAGGCCAAATCATTAATAGCAAGGAGAAAAAGTTTTGTGCTCAGAACACATCCCTGGGGGACACCTTCAGCTTGGATAAAGTCCGGGGAGAGCACATTATTAACCCGAACACGGAAATGCCTGTCAGTTAAAAAGTTCTTAAGGAAGGATGGTAGATTGCCTCGAAGGCCTAAGGAGTGGGCTTGGGCTAAAATATTATACCTCCAAGTTGTGTCATATGCCTTCTCAAGGTCAAAAAATATGGCAATAACTGAGTGGTTATTCGCAAAGGCATTACGAACATACATATCCAAGCGTAGTAAGGGGTCTATGGTAGAACGTCCCTTACGAAAGCCATATTGACGAGTGGAGAGACTGTTGTGTGTCTCTAAATACCACACTAAACGTCTATTTACTAGGCGTTCCATCACTTTGCAAACTGCACTGGTAAGAGCAATGGGACGATAGTGGGAGGTTTCATGTCCCATAGTGCCTGGTTTGCGGAAAGGGAGAACAATGGCGGATTTCCACAGCTGTGGAAGAACTCCTTGTGACCAAATAAGATTGTAAAGGCATAATAGGACTGCAAGGGCTGACTGATGTAAATGTTGTAGCATACGAATATGAATGTCGTCGGGCCCAGCTGCCGATGATTGGCAAGCTGAGAGTGTTGCCTCCAGTTCTTGAAGTGTAAAAGGCACATTATACTGTTCTTCTCTGAGAGAAGAAAAGTCCAAGGGTGCTAACTCTCTGGCAGACTTTGAGGAAAGAAATGAGGGGCATAGATGGAGTCCCTGAGAAATACGGACCAGATGATTGCCAATTTCATTGGCAACATCTAGTGGGTTTACTATATCAACACCGGCAACCCGCAGAACAGGAGCTGGGTCAGGAGAACATTTACCACTCAGTTTTCGTACTTTTTTCCAGACTGCACTCATAGAGGAAGCAGAGGTGATGGTGGAGACATAATCTCACCAGCAAGTGCGTTTAGCGTCACGGATGACACGGCGAGCGATCGCACGCTTCTGCTTAAATTCAAGAAGTCTCTCTGTGGTTCTATTGTACCGGTACCTGCCCCATGCAGCGCGTTTCAAACGTACTGCACGAGCACAAGCAGGAGACCACCAAGGCATGCATTTCTGAGAATGCCTGCCCGACGTTTGGGGTATAGAATGAGAAGCTGCGGTTAAAACGGAGGACGAGAAGAGGTGTAAAAGCTCATCGATGGAGGACGAAGAAGGAACCTCTCTAAAAACAGTTAGGTGTGAGTAAAGGTTCCAATTTGCCTGATCAAATTGCCAGCGTGGGATGCGAAGAGGTGGTGAATATGAAGGGGAAGTAAGAATGATTGGGAAATGATCGCTGTCATGTAAGTCCGTAAGAGGCACTAAAATGCCTTGGTAGGATACGACCAGTTCATTGAAGGAAAAATGAAAGATTAGAACCCTACAAGAACACAGTAAAGGAAGCAAATGTTTATATATGGACAAGAGTAAATGTAGCAGCAGTAGGTGATTCAGATTTACCTGCAGTGCATGGTGCATAAGTAGATGTACTACCAGCAGCAGGTAATGAAGTAGATGAAACAGCATGTGGTGCAGAAAAAGATGTATCAGCAGGTGGTGGTGCAGAAGTAGCTGTACCAGCAGGTGGTGGTGCAGAAGTAGATGTACTAGCAGAAGGTGGTGCAGAGGTAGATGTACCAGCAAAATGTAGTGCAAAAGTAGATGTACCAGCAAATGCTTCTACGAAAGATGCTATAAAATGTAAAATACCAAAAGAAAAAAAGAGCCTTCAGCAGGAGTGTTGACAAATGCATGGACAGTAAGAAGCTTGTCAATACAGGCAATAACAGGATTGTAGGTAGAAGAAAGGTGAACTCAAGGCAGTGGGGATTATAGTGAATAAGACACAATCACAGTTATGACATTTACTGAAGGAAATCTTTCACCACAGGTGCTCTCAGTGCTAATGCAGAGGCAGACAGATGTCAGGCGAGACCCAGAAAGACAGGCTGAGAACACTATCGGAAATGAGTGGGCAAGTGCTAGCTTATTTTGGGTTAACCAAAATCAGCCAACACACTAATGATAGCTATGGAACTTTGATGATGATGGCCATGAAACCTTGATGATAGCCATGACACATTGATGGAGGACACGGAAACAGCCAGCACTGCAGAAACCAGTGATAGTGTGTACAGGATCCCTTGCAAGGAATGCAACAAGGTATACAATGGGAAAACAGGCAGACCATGAACCAATATATTATGGAACACAAATGTTTGCAGTTGTGATGACGTGAACGAACAACGCATGTGTTCAACATGGCTGCACATGTGGTCACATCATGAGGTGAGAAGGTGCAGATCTACTGATGAAAGAATGATTTACTGAAATGTTGGTACCTGAAAGCCTTAACGATTTCAATTTTTAACTCAATTGTTACATAAAACTTAGGGAGCTTTAGTATCCCCGGTATTCTCACCAAAATGATTCAGCCAAACCAGAACATTGTCACAAGACTGGAATAACACCACAGTAGGCCTTCTTGCCCATGCTAAGCAGATCCTTCACAGTTCCTATTCCTCTCATACATACAGTATACGGCTACCCCTCTCCACCCTCAACTTTTTTATTTGGTTGTACCTGACATCTCTCCCTACATACTTCTTATTTTAGCTGTCAATATTAGGAAAGGTAAAGTTACGAGTGGCAAACTATCTTCTTCAATGTCTTGCCTGCATACATCTCCTATTCCCCCAATTTGTCAGTATCAACAAACCTGTACTTGTACAGTGGAAATTACTTTGTGAAATCTGTGCATGATGTGAATGTTTTAGTGTTTTTAAGTGTCTTAGCGATATTTTATTTAGCGACTTTTGTAATATAAAATAGTTGTTATCTGCTCATGTTTTCATTAATTTGTGACATCATGGAAATGGAGATGAGATGGAAGATGGTTGCCATACCAAATTTTAACATTTGTCGCTGTAGCAGTTAATTTCATATGTTATTCTAGGTTTTAGGTAATGTAGTGCAAGGTAGATATCTGAAGTGCCTCACCCACTTGTGTTTGGGGGGTGTATAGGGATGGACTGAGTAGAGGATGTCTTATTTACCAGCAGGTGTGTTTTACAGCCTGCATGGCTGGTCATCATGTTGAGATGGTGGTTGCTCCATTGTTGTCTGCTATAAAGTTTTATCAAGGGCTTGTCTCCATGCTTAATGATTTTACAGAGGCGGTCAGCCTACCTTAGTCATTTGCCAAGAGTGTATTACTGTATAATATTGCAGTAACTTAAAGGTGCTGTTGTATTGGTGTTGAAGGATGGTAAATGGTGTTTGTGTAAATAGTTTTAAAGTTTAAATATACTGTACAAGAATATTTTAGTAGAGTAGGTTTTCATTTAACCTTCCTAAGTGATCAAATAGTGAGAGTAGCCACATGTTTAGAGATTAGATCAAAGTGTTGAGAGTTAGGGTCTGGGACATGTAGCAGACGTATACAAATGTGCTAGACCAAAGGTTAGTTAACCCTTTCAGGGTCCGTCCCGTAGATCTACGGCTTTACGTTCAGGGTCCAAACCGTAGATCTACGTCATGAGCTCAGCTCACTCTGATAAACTGTGAGTGGTACATTTGGGCCTAGATATGAGAGAATACATCTATGTGGTATGTGTACACCACATAAAACAGATCCTGCAGCACACTGTGTATAATGAGAGAAAAAAAACTGAAATCATGATTTTTCGATTAAAACAGCGACTTAGCAGTGTTTTTTTGTATGTTTTTTATAGTTGTATTTGCGATTTCTTGGTCTCATTTGATAGAATGGAAGACATATTACAGAAATAGAGATGATTTTGATTGGTTTTAGCACTGGAAATGGCTTGAAACTGAGCTCAAAGTAGCAGAAATGTTAAATTTTTGCCAATATTCAAGAGTAAATAAACGACCTCACATGTCTAATACACGCCAGCTGGTGGGTCTAATATGCATCTACAAATATGGTGATGATATTTAGACAATTATTACAGTATTGCATAACAATAAATCTTCTATTTTTTGGTGTGAATAAAAATTCATTATGTGAATAAAAAATCAAAATGGAATTTATTTGTAAAGCCTCAAAACGTAACTAATGAACAGAGGAAATGTTAGTTTAGTTCCAGGAATACCTACATTGTTTATTCTGGACCCTATTTTGAAATTGGAATATTTTGAACTTTGTGTTAAATTGGCCAAATTAACAATTTCCGGTCGCTTTAATTTGTCGTTGAAACAGTTGACTTGGCGATTTCTTGTGCTCAATCAATAGAATAGAAGTAATACTAGTGAAATAGCTAAGAATTTGGTTGACTGGAATAATGTAATTGGCCTAAAATGGGAGTCAAAGTCGGCAAAATCGCCGATTCGTAAATATCGCTGACACATCAAAATTCGTGAAAGCATAATTTCGCCAATTTTCCATCAAATTTCGTACTTTTTGTTTTATTACCTTCACAAAAAGATTCTCTACCATTTCATAAGAAAAAATAACAAATTTTTTTTTTGAAAATTCTTGGACACTGGGGCAACACTTCAGATTTGGGCCTTGGACCCTGAAGGGGTTAAAAGGACACAAGTACAACTAATGTGACATTTTATTGTGGCAATGTTTTGCTCTCCAGGAGAAGTTAAGAGAGTGGTGAAGCAATGTAAAAAGAGAGCAAATGAGAGAGTGGGTGAGATGTTATCAACAAATTTTGTTGAAAATAAGAAAAAGTTTTGGAGTGAGATTAACAAGTTAAGAAAGCCTAGAGAACAAATGGATTTGTCAGTTAAAAATAGGAGAGGAGAGTTATTAAATGGAGAGTTAGAGGTATTGGGAAGATGGAAGGAATATTTTGAGGAATTGTTAAATGTTGATGAAAATAGGGAAGCTGTGATTTCGTGTATAGGGCAAGGAGGAATAACATCTTGTAGGAGTGAGGAAGAGCCAGTTGTGAGTGTGGGGGAAGTTCGTGAGGCAGTAGGTAAAATGAAAGGGGGTAAGGCAGCCGGGATTGATGGGATAAAGATAGAAATGTTAAAAGCAGGTGGGGATATAGTTTTGGAGTGGTTGGTGCAATTATTTAATAAATGTATGGAAGAGGGTAAGGTACCTAGGGATTGGCAGAGAGCATGCATAGTTCCTTTGTATAAAGGCAAAGGGGATAAAAGAGAGTGCAAAAATTATAGGGGGATAAGTCTGTTGAGTGTACCTGGTAAAGTGTATGGTAGAGTTATAATTGAAAGAATTAAGAGTAAGACGGAGAATAGGATAGCAGATGAACAAGGAGGCTTTAGGAAAGGTAGGGGGTGTGTGGACCAGGTGTTTACAGTGAAACATATAAGTGAACAGTATTTAGATAAGGCTAAAGAGGTCTTTGTGGCATTTATGGATTTGGAAAAGGCGTATGACAGGGTGGATAGGGGGGCAATGTGGCAGATGTTGCAAGTGTATGGTGTAGGAGGTAGGTTACTGAAAGCAGTGAAGAGTTTTTACGAGGATAGTGAGGCTCAAGTTAGAGTATGTAGGAAAGAGGGAAATTTTTTCCCAGTAAAAGTAGGCCTTAGACAAGGATGTGTGATGTCACCGTGGTTGTTTAATATATTTATAGATGGGGTTGTAAGAGAAGTAAATGCGAGGGTCTTGGCAAGAGGCGTGGAGTTAAAAGATAAAGAATCACACACAAAGTGGGAGTTGTCACAGCTGCTCTTTGCTGATGACACTGTGCTCTTGGGAGATTCTGAAGAGAAGTTGCAGAGATTGGTGGATGAATTTGGTAGGGTGTGCAAAAGAAGAAAATTAAAGGTGAATACAGGAAAGAGTAAGGTTATGAGGATAACAAAAAGATTAGGTGATGAAAGATTGAATATCAGATTGGAGGGAGAGAGTATGGAGGAGGTGAACGTATTCAGATATTTGGGAGTGGACGTGTCAGCGGATGGGTCTATGAAAGATGAGGTGAATCATAGAACTGATGAGGGAAAAAGAGTGAGTGGTGCACTTAGGAGTCTGTGGAGACAAAGAACTTTGTCCTTGGAGGCAAAGAGGGGAATGTATGAGAGTATAGTTTTACCAACGCTCTTATATGGGTGTGAAGCGTGGGTGATGAATGTTGCAGCGAGGAGAAGGCTGGAGGCAGTGGAGATGTCATGTCTGAGGGCAATGTGTGGTGTGAATATAATGCAGAGAATTCGTAGTTTGGAAGTTAGGAGGAGGTGCGGGATTACCAAAACTGTTGTCCAGAGGGCTGAGGAAGGGTTGTTGAGGTGGTTCGGACATGTAGAGAGAATGGAGCGAAACAGAATGACTTCAAGAGTGTATCAGTCTGTAGTGGAAGGAAGGCGGGGTAGGGGTCGGCCTAGGAAGGGTTGGAGGGAGGGGGTAAAGGAGGTTTTGTGTGCGAGGGGCTTGGACTTCCAGCAGGCATGCGTGAGCGTGTTTGATAGGAGTGAATGGAGACAAATGGTTTTTAATACTTGACGTGCTGTTGGAGTGTGAGCAAAGTAACATTTATGAAGGGATTCAGGGAAACCGGCAGGCCGGACTTGAGTCCTGGAGATGGGAAGTACAGTGCCTGCACTCTGAAGGAGGGGTGTTAATGTTGCAGTTTAAAAACTGTAGTGTAAAGCACCCTTCTGGCAAGACAGTGATGGAGTGAATGATGGTGAAAGTTTTTCTTTTTCGGGCCACCCTGCCTTGGTGGGAATCGGCCGGTGTGATAATAAAAAAAAAAACTTTGAAAATGTTCAATGCAACCTGGGAAGGATTATAACTTTGTTAGGAGTGATGCTGGTGCACAGAGAATTAATGATCCAAAGACCTCTTTTCTTGCAGTCTTTGACGAAAAAGGACACACATAATGTAGATCAGTGAAGGTTTGGTGTATGTAAGTACATTCCTAGTCAAGAAACTCAGGACTACAAATTTGTTATGTTCTTAGGAAAAATCCAATGATGATGCCTCTTTTGGTCTTTGTATCTTGACTGGAATAGAAGTGGGTGAGATCATTTTTGTTTGTAGGTTACAGTAAATTTGAAACCTTAGATTATCTACTTTGTGAATGAGGATGTCTAAAAGAGGTAACTTGTCATTGGGCAAGGCTCAACGGTGTTGAGCCTTGCCTGAAAATTCTACACATAAAAACATTTGGGAGTTAATATGAGGACGTCATCCACATAACATAACCAAGTGACGCTGGTGGGGATGATGATGGTACAACATCGGAATTCCACCAATCACTTCATGAAATTCAACGACACCTGATTAGTGATCAGAGAACCTAATTCTGTAGATGTAAATGCCTTGAATCATCTTTAATTGCTGTTTCTAACACAAGTAAAATAAAGGCAGCTTCATCATCTCTGAAGTATTAGCAAAAATCCTCCTCAAAATGATAAACCCTGCCATCACGTAGTCGCTGCTGCTAATACTACACAAGAACATATCAGAGGAGGAACACTAAAACAGGCCTTCTTAAATCCAATCACTAACAGAAATATTTGTCTAACCTATTTTTATGCTGCCCAAGTAATAGTTTTTATAACCTTTTACTCATGTGCAAGTTGATTGTTCTACCACATGTATTACTACTACTACTACTACAATTAATATTAATACTGCTACTACCACTAGTTTTACACCTCACTCTAAGCCTATATATACCCTCTGTGTCCATCTATTGTTTGTATCAGCTTGATAAAGCTCCTGGAGAGCGAAATGCTGTCACAATAAAATGTCACATTAGTTGCACTAGTGTCCTTTTACCTAACATATTGTCTGTAATTCTACCAACTTTAATACATTAGACCAAAGGTGCTGAGAGGTGGGGTAATACACAATCATCAGACAAAAGAAAGTGTGGTAGACCAAAGGGGAGACAAAAAGTCAATGAATTTCACACATTGATGTTTGAGGAAGGTAATACATGTGTTAATTTCTGCACTACAAATTCTCTGCCTAACATTCATGTATTCTTTGACTCACCCTCCTTGTTGAAATATTTAAAATCCATGCCTTACCATGACAGGGTGACCCCCCAAAAAAAGATGAAACACACTCACCACCTTTCACTTAATAGCTGTCTTGCCAGAAGCAAGAAGACATCACAATTCAAATGACTGCCCCTCCTTCAGAGGGACTCAAATGTGACCTTACTAACATTCTGACAAAACACGGCATAAATATCACTTATCTCCATTCACTCCAATCTAAATACCCAAACCCCTTCATCAACCCCCCCCCCTCCACCCTCAGAACAGTACTTTTGGTAAACCCCATACCATCTTCTAATTTCTATGCTCAGAATTTTCTGCTTAACCCTCTGACTGTTGCAACCCCAAATCCTGAGGTGTCTCCTGGTGTCGCAAAATATTTAAAAAAAAAAAAAAATTTCTTAGGAAATGATAGAAAATCTTTTCCCGTTGGTAATGCACCAAAAGTATGAAATTTGATGGAAAACTTACAGAATTATGCTCTCGCAAAGTTAGCAATCTCGGCGACATTTACGCATCGGCGATTCTGCCCACTTTGAGCCCTATTTTCGGTCAATTCCACTGTTCCAGTCCACCAAACTCATAGCTATTTCTTTAGAATTCCATTTGTTCTATCAATTGAATACAAGAAACTGCTCATATACCGATTTCAACTACCCAATAAAGTGGTCAGAAATTGGCAATTTGGCCAATTTCATGCACATTAAAAAATATCAATTTCAAAATAGGGTCCAGAATGAACAATGCAGATATTCCTGGTTCGAAAATAACATTTTCTCTCTTCATCAGTCACGTCTCCAGGCCCCTGTTATAATCATCTTGCTTTCTATTTTGAATTTTTATTCACACAAAAAATAGAAGATTTACTGTTATGCAGACTACTGCAATATTGTAATAATTGTATAAATAACTTCAACCCATTCGTGACTGCATATTAGAATGGCTAGTTGGACATTTATTGGACAATGACGTCATTTGCTTACTCTCGAACATTTCTGCCACTTGGAGCTCCATTTCAAGATCCTTTTCATAGTAAAACCAATCAAAATCACTTCTATTTCTATAATATGTCTTTCATTATATCAAATGAGACCAAGAAAACAAGAATACAACCTTAAATACTATACGAAAATACACCTCAAAGTCGGCGTTTTAATCCAAAAGCACGGTCGGAGTTTTTTTTTTCTCATGCACTGCGTGCTGCATGATTTTTTTTTATACTGACCACACAGACCCATTCTCTCATATGTGGGCCTACCAGCTTTCTCCTGCTTGATTTAAAGCTGCTAGAATTTTTGAGTATATATACGTCAAACATACTGGCTCGCAAGACGTATATATACGACTAAAACAGTCAAAGGGTTAACATTCACACACATTCCCTTCCCTCAAACATGACATCTTCACTGCCTCAGCCTCCAACCTCCTCCTGGCTGCAGCATTTAAAGCCCATGCCTCAAACTCAAATAAGTGTTGGTACACCTAATGTGACATTCTATTGTGGCAACATTTCACTCTCCAGGAGCTTGACCAAGCTCCTGGAGAGTGAAACGTTGCCACAATAAAATGTCACATTAGTTGCACTTGTGTCCTTCTACTTTACACAGAAACAGTGTTGGTAAAACTAACACAATCCTCTTTTTCTCACAGATGTCTCAACACACTACCCACCTTTCCCCCATCTCTTTATTCTTAGCAAGCTTTAATAATTAATAATATCCATAATTAGCTTTAATTAGTCACAGCTATTCTCAACAGTGAGGCAATGCATGATGTCTTTCACTAAAATATTTAAGGATAGAGATACAATTTTAATGTTTATGCCTAATTCCAGAATCCTTAAAGTGAAATAATTGTTCCATATGAAAATTTTCAGTACATTTTTGCCTGGGTGAGTTATTCAGTACGTAGTAATAGAGACACAGGGTATCACAGGGAAAGGATCCTCTTGACTATAAATACGTTTACGGTTCGAATAAGTATTTCAAGGAAGAAAATACTGGCAAGCTTTAAAATCTGCTGCTAATGTTTAATATGTAAATGGAGCATCTGTATATAACCCAATAAAGAGCACTGCTCTGCCAGCAGGAAACTGAATAGGTCCTTTTAACAGTACACCTAGTCCTTTGAGGTCAAAGAGATTGACTACTGTACATATGCAACAGATATTACTAATAAACTGGATGCATAAAATAATTCCCACAATAAAGTTTTAACATGTTCAGTGGCACTTGAAGATAAATTGCTTTACGGTTCAACACTGAATTGGTCGCTATCAATGATCCTAAGAAGTGTAGACAAGAGAAATCTATGAAACAGAATGTTACAATTTACTACAAACCATTTCATTTTTCTTCCAAATATAGGCTATGGATAATTTAACGCATTCTTTTTTCCAGCAAACATTAGCTTATGACATAGAGCTTATAGCCACACAACTCCAGCAATATAAGGGAGCAGACTGGACTGGGAAGCCAAATGTAACTCCATACCAAGTAATAATGAGAATATACTAGACTGGGCCCCAGCTATATAGCCCCATACCTCCAATAATTATGAAGTAGACCGGGGAGCTATCTACTCTACAGCCCTACATCTCCAGAAATAATGAAATAGATTGGGGAGTCGTATAGTAGCCCCACATTTCCAGTAATAATGAAATAGACTGGGAAGCCATCTAGTACCCCCACATCTCCAGTAATAATGAAGCAGACTGGACTGGGGAGCCATCTAGTCTAACTTTTCCTCACTTTCACAGAGCCTGGGGCACTACACTTCCTCAGACTCCATGAAAGTGGGAAATAAGGAAACAATAATCATTTGCTAGTGATTCTAAAATTATTGTATTGTCTATATCAATCTTTACATTTAGCCACCACACTAGACAATCTTATACTACAGCAACAGCTTTAAGATTACAGTAGTCTTGAGTTTAACCTTTTTCCTTATTAGAATATGAAAAAAGCATGGTTACAAGGTTTGCGAGCGAGTTGAAGTTCGGATTAGTTACCCTGAGGATTAATAACCATAGTAACCCAAGCAGAGTGGCTTATTTCTACTGGGGCCTTTTTTCTAGGTCTTTCTCCAGGATGCAACCCACAAAAATTTGCTAACTTCTAGATATCTGTTGCTATGTAACAGGAGAAGCATACATTTCACCTGTGTAGGGTTCAACCCAGGTACTTTTGGTTGAGAGCTCGAAGAACAACTGAGCTACAAGGTCATCACATAAGCACCAACCAAAAAAGGATAATGGTTATTGTATTACTCTACGTTTCCCTCAATATGAAGTTTTTGGATATTAATCTTTTTAAAAATAGAAGATCCAAAATGTAACTATCTTATTCATAATCCAGAGATCAATGTTAAAAGAAAATATCACAAAAACTAAATACAATTTATACACAAAATTAATACATGGTTTTAAAATTGTCATATTTATATAAACATATATTAAAATATTGTTTCCATAAATAAGTTCAAACAATGGAATGATTATATTGTGAAGATCAGCCTACTAAATGCTCATACTGTGAATAAAAAACTGTACTTTTTATGGATTTAACAGAAAAGTATAACTTTGATTAAGTTATTTATAAAAATGGAATGTTCAGTTTAATATGCCATGGTAAATATATGTATAAACCATACTATTGCTGGGTCAGAACTTTAATTAAAAGTGGAATACCAACTAGGATAAATGTTTTGTCCAATATGCTGCAACACACTAACTATGGTTGCATTGACACAATGCCAATCTTCATGCCTGAACATCAAGTAGTTAAAGGTTTTAATTAAAAATCAAAGGGTTAACTAAAAAATCTGACCAGAATACAATTGCAATGGATTATACAAAACATGAAACACTGCAAATATTAGTGATAACTTCCACAATATGGCAAAATCCATTTCTCACATCACACACTCAAAGGTTTGTAGAAGCAGACTAGGTACTAAAATAGCAGGTCATTTACATTACTAAAAACAAATATTTTAAGGGAGGTAAATAAACATGCAGCCCCTGACATGCAAAACTCTGTTCTTGGGTAGCAGGGCTATATATGTAGGGCAGGCAGGCAGTGGAGTCAGAGTGAAGGTGACAGGAGTGAGCCTATCAGTGGTACACAAAGCCATAAGTCACACCTGGCTCCTGGTCTTTCCCACAATACAGAGCTAGGATCACACACACACACACACACACACACACACACACACACACACATGATTACATACTTAACTCATATACTTAGTACAGTGGAACCTCAGTACTCAAACAGCACCCTACTCTAACAATTCGGTATTCGAACGCTTTGTTCGGTAAAAAAATCACTTGGTAGTCAACCGTTTGCTCGGCCCATGACCTGCCAGAACTTTGCTGCAGACTTTTGTGTTTATTCACATTTTTTGGTGTTTTTTTTATATTTGTATAAATAAGTCACCATGGGGCCTAAGAAGATTAGTGATAACAGCCAACCAAAAAGAAAATTGGTTGGGAAAAATTTGTTCAGTACTCTAACAGATTGGCACTCAAACAGCCTTCTGGAACAAATTAAATTTGAGTACCGAGGTACTCTTGTATACAGTCCATCACTGAACTTCATAAAATTCTTTAACTTAAAATCAACCTACATAAATTCCCAAACAACATGTCACAAAACTTTACAAACTTAATTTTGTGGAGACCGTGACTATTATTTACTAACCTTATATTTTTATGATATTTAAATATCAAACAAATTTAAAATATTTTATAAGCAAAGAAATATTTTATTTACAAGTACTAATACTAAAACATCATGAAGAGAACGTGACCAGTAAAGAGACTTAGTCACTAACTCAAGAAAAAAGCTGAAAGTAAAAAATACACTTCCACATATCTGTGGTGAAAATATATAATATGTCTATGACTTATTATTTATCATTCATGTGTATTTATATGAAAAGCCATGAAAGAACAATAAAATTACAAAGGAAGGATATTTACACACAGAGATACAGGCAGGTAAACAAATAATTGTGGCAGAAATTCATAAATAAAATAGTTGCACAAAATAAATCATCGCTTGTTTATAAACTCTTAAATGAAGCAAAACAAATAAATATTTTATAGCCAAGTTATATAAAATTAAATATTTTTATTTTTTTTACATTAAGTTTGATACATTTATTTCCATGTTTGTACCCACACACAATATATTGACCAAGACTACCACCAGCCTACCACTGAGTGCCCCAGGTATAACATTTGTCAGAAGACAGCAGTAATCCGTGTGATCAATTTTGTCAAGGTAATATAGACAGTAAGGAAGCCACACTGCTCCATCCTACACTGGGAGAGTCACTAAGCTCTGCTTTCTCTTAACATCTAGTGAAAACACAGGGTTGTATTAAATAATTTTATAATCGGCTAACTTATGGTAGTCTAGCTAAACAATTACATCTTAGGATGAGTTAGTAGGTCCAAACATCAAGCAACTTCTGGACTTATCGTATCAAGAAATAGTAGATGTAGATTACAGATGTACTTCCTTATTAGTGGATATAAGGTAGTAAACCTTGCCATACCATGGCCCAATTAGTAGTCTAGATAATAAACTACCTTATTCAAACAGGTTAGGTTACAATGCTGCATAACTTCTCTTTCATGTAGAAAAATATTTAATTTGAAGGATAATGTTATGACTCATTATATACTGATGGCCAAATACATATGCAGAATATGTTGTAGATAAGCAAGTCAACTGCTGGAGGAAACCTATAATTACTACACAGCATGGCTTCAGGGCTTATAATTGAACAAAACTATAATCTATACTGTATTACCAATATTTTACAAAACTTGGGAAGAAGACCATATTTTAAGGCAACTGCAGTAGTAATTTTCTTTCCATGCTGTTAAGAGTGACATAAGATAGTTTATGTTAATGAATGAGTTAAACAAGTTTTCCTAGTTACAAAAAAAAAAAGAAAATGATAATGTCAATTTACACTTCACTATCCCTTACTACACACTATATATATATTAGTAGTGATTATATGAACTACTACTTGCCTCTAATAATGATAACAGTTATTTTCTCACTAAGGCAGGATAACCCAAAGAAGAAAACATTCTCCATCAATCACTTGAAAGTAATTTATTCAAAAGTAAAAGGTCATCACAATTCAATGAGCCACCGAGTTGCACCATTCCTTCACAGTACAAACACCGTACTTAGGCATCTCTGGGAAACAGGTTTCGTTGAATCCCTGCACAAATATTACCTTGATAGTACTTCTAAAATGTATCATCATACACTCCTTTCATTCCATCCTGGGATGCTCCCTGCACCTTCAGCAAGTCGGCATAACCAAGCCTTCTCAATAACCCCACTCTAGCTTCTTG
Organism: Cherax quadricarinatus; assembly: GCF_038502225.1. Taxonomy (NCBI): domain Eukaryota; kingdom Metazoa; phylum Arthropoda; class Malacostraca; order Decapoda; family Parastacidae; genus Cherax; species Cherax quadricarinatus. Next base: position 24,752,122 of record NC_091330.1, on the reverse strand, counting down.
AATTATATCTTTCAAATCACCACACTGTCTTATGTCTTCACTGTATAGTCTCTGCCTCATAATCACATCAAACCATTCCATGACATAACTTTTTATAGGACTGTAATACTGATTAAGCTTGTGACATCTGTGCTTTATCCGGTTAAAAAATCTCCAGGTCATGAAGAAGTCACCACCTGTGTTGTGAGGATCTCAATGAGCAGCTGTCTTAATGCCACTCTTGTACACATCTGAGACAACAAGCCTAACTGCAGCAGCCTTCCCTGCTCTACATTCTTTTATAACATTTTAATGCTCACTTATCTGTTTCTTCACAGAAAATTAATAAATATAACCAGTGTTATGCTACTTTGGCCGACATAATTTAATATACACTGAGTACTTACACGTACATCACAATATCCCCATGGGGCACCTCAAGGCTGCAATATTCCACGTGCAATAAGGGAATCTTGCAACATATTGTAAAGCTGAAGCTGTTGTTCTGGTTTCAACATATAAACCTGCCAGATGCAAATAAAATACTGTAACATTAACATAATTCAGTCTTCAAAAGTTTATCTAAAATAAATAGTGTTAGTCCACATTTAATCATTTTCTAGTACAAATACTTCACGCACTTTGATACACTTCTATACGTATAAAAAAAAAAATCTGCAAAATCTAGATCTGTTCTGGTCACTGAGCTGTGGAAGGAAATTTTTAAATGTGAAGACTATGTTGAAGTGGTAGATCATTCAGCAATCTTGGCAAATGAAGGATAAACAATACATATAAGAACACCCAAGGCAAAATTAAGCATAAAAATTATTAGCACAAACAAAACACACACCACAAGTACTGTAGACAACCATCTTTCATGCAAGATGAATCCCAGAAAAAGTAAACTCCTGTATATGTGAAAATGTGATGGGTGGAGTGAACAGCTTAGGGGAAAAACTGGGATAGTGGTATGACAACTTGAGAAAAGCCCAATGAAATTTTTTTAAATTAAAAAATCATCAATATTAACCCTATGACTGTCGCAAGCCCCTTTCTGAAACTGTTATTCAAATTTTTGTAAAAAAAAAAAAAATTATTTTTTTCTTATGAAATGATAGAGAATCTTTTCCCGATGGTAATGACACCAAAAGTACGAAATTTGGTCGAAAATTCAGGAAATTACGCTCCCGCAAAGTTAGCAGTCTCGGTGACATATATGCATCGGCGATTTCGCTGACTTTGAGCCCTGTTTTTGGCCAATTCCGTTGTTCCAGTTGACTAAACTCATAGCTATTTCTTTAGAACTCCATTTTTTCTATCAGTTGAGTACAAGAGACTGCCCATTTACCAATTTGAACTACCCAATAAAGTGGTCAGAAATTGGCAATCTGGCCAATTTCACGCAAATTAAAAAAGATGCCAATTTCAAAATAGGGTCCTAAATAAACAATGTAGACATTCTTGGCACCAAAATAACATATCCTCTGTTCATTAGTCACATCTCTAGGCCCCTCTTATATTACTATTGCTTTAGTAAGTAAGTAAGTAAGTAAATTTATTCAGGTATACACAAATACAGTTACATAGAATTATCATACATAGCAGCATATGTGTAGAGAACCTAGGATAACCCAAAAAAGTCAGACAGAGTGACTTATTTCCATTGGGGTCCTTTTTATTTTTTATTCATACAAAATTTACTGTTATGCAGACTACTGCATTATTGTAAAAATGGTATAAATAATATCAGTACACCAGTGAAAGAATATTAGACTCCCCAGTTGACGTGTATTGGATGTGTGGTGTGATCTGCTTACTCCTGAACATTGGTAAGAATCGAACATTCCCGCTACTTTGAGCTAAATTTCAAGGTCGTTTTCATCGTGAAACTAATCAAAATCATCTCTATTTCTGTAATATGTATTCCATTTTATCTCCTGAGACCATGAAAACGAGAATACAACGATAAATACTATATGAAAATACACCACAAAATCAGTGTTTTAATCCAAAAAAAAAGTTTTTTTTTTTTCTCATTACACACTGCATGCTACAGGATTTTTTTTATGTGGTGCACACTGACCACACAGACCTATTCTCTCACATGTGGGCCTACGAGCTTTCTCCTGCTTGATTTGAAGCCGCTAGAATTTACACATATAAGTACATCTGAAACAGTGGTGCGTAAGACGTATGTGTACGACCAAAGCAGTCAAAGGGGTAATAATGTTTTAAACGATTTACATTGTAACTTTTGTTTCGTGTTGATCTAGAAAGTTGTTGATAGGGTTAATGTTGCTCTACCATGCCTAGTTACATGTAGTGAGCTTTAAACCCTCAAACATGTACAGTGTTTAACTCAAACAGGTTATCCATGGTTAAATTTGTATATTGTACAGTGGAACCTCGATTTTCGTAATTAATTCGTTCCAGAAAGTCTGACAAAAATCGAATTCAGATGAAAACTGAAGCAATATTTCCCCATGAGAAATAATGTAAATCCAATTAATCCATTCCAGACACCTAAAAGTATTTTTTTTTTTATTATCACACCGGCCGATTCCCACCAAGGCAGGGTGGCCCGAAAAAGAAAAACTTTCACCATCATTCACTCCATCACTGTCTTGCCAGAAGGGTGCTTTACACTACAGTTTTTAAACTGCAACATTAACACCCCTCCTTCAGAGTGCAGGCACTGTACTTCCCATCTCCAGGACTCAAGTCCGGCCTGCCGGTTTCCCTGAATCCCTTCATAAATGTTACTTTGCTCACACTCCAACAGCACGTCAAGTATTAAAAACCATTTGTCTCCATTCACTCCTATCAAACACGCTCACGCATGCCTGCTGGAAGTCCAAGCCCCTCGCACACAAAACCTCCTTTACCCCCTCCCTCCAACCCTTCCTAGGCCGACCCCTACCCCGCCTTCCTTCCACTACAGACTGATACACTCTTGAAGTCATTCTGTTTCGCTCCATTCTCTCTACATGTCCGAACCACCTCAACAACCCTTCCTCAGCCCTCTGGACAACAGTTTTGGTAATCCCGCACCTCCTCCTAACTTCCAAACTACGAATTCTCTGCATTATATTCACACCACACATTGCCCTCAGACATGACATCTCCACTGCCTCCAGCCTTCTCCTCGCTGCAACATTCATCACCCACGCTTCACACCCATATAAGAGCGTTGGTAAAACTATACTCTCATACATTCCCCTCTTTGCCTCCAAGGACAAAGTTCTTTGTTTCCACAGACTCCTAAGTGCACCACTCACTCTTTTTCCCTCATCAATTCTATGATTCACCTCATCTTTCATAGACCCATCCGCTGACACGTCCACTCCCAAATATCTGAATACGTTCACCTCCTCCATACTCTCTCCCTCCAATCTGATATTCAATCTTTCATCACCTAATCTTTTTGTTATCCTCATAACCTTACTCTTTCCTGTATTCACCTTTAATTTTCTTCTTTTGCACACCCTACCAAATTCATCCACCAATCTCTGCAACTTCTCTTCAGAATCTCCCAAGAGCACAGTGTCATCAGCAAAGAGCAGCTGTGACAACTCCCACTTTGTGTGTGATTCTTTATCTTTTAACTCCACGCCTCTTGCCAAAACCCTCGCATTTACTTCTCTTACAACCCCATCTATAAATATATTAAACAACCACGGTGACATCACACATCCTTGTCTAAGGCCTACTTTTACTGGGAAAAAATTTCCCTCTTTCCTACATACTCTAACTTGAGCCTCACTATCCTCGTAAAAACTCTTCACTGCTTTCAGTAACCTACCTCCTACACCATACACTTGCAACATCTGCCACATTGCCCCCCTATCCACCCTGTCATACGCCTTTTCCAAATCCATAAATGCCACAAAGACCTCTTTAGCCTTATCTAAATACTGTTCACTTATATGTTTCACTGTAAACACCTGGTCCACACACCCCCTACCTTTCCTAAAGCCTCCTTGTTCATCTGCTATCCTATTCTCCGTCTTACTCTTAATTCTTTCAATTATAACTCTACCATACACTTTACCAGGTACACTCAACAGACTTATCCCCCTATAATTTTTGCACTCTCTTTTATCCCCTTTGCCTTTATACAAAGGAACTATGCATGCTCTCTGCCAATCCCTAGGTACCTTACCCTCTTCCATACATTTATTAAATAATTGCACCAACCACTCCAAAGTATTAACAAAAAATACATTTTATAGAGAATAACTATAGTTTTACATTGAGAAATAAATATAAAGGACTAATGAAATGGATAAATGAACATTTAACATCACTTTTCCTTTATTGAAGACTCTTGTTAGCATACGGCGAGGAGGGGAGAGGGAGGAGAGGTTATCTCCACTTCCACCCTCTACCGACGAGAAACAAAGCCAGACTGACTCAGAACGTGTGGGATGCTTTGTGTGGGCGTGGTGGGCATGTTTGGTACAGCAGACCACTGTCAACTTGACAAAAACTAAGGTGATGAACGAAAACTGGGACAAAATTTTGACGAAAAAAGTCATCGAAAACCAAATTCGATGAAAACCAGGACAAACAAAAACCGAGGTTCCATTGTACTTTTTATGTGCCCATAATGTACAACATCAAGACTACTGTAAAAAAAAAAATGTAGGCTATGTATCCAAAATCTAAATAACTTTAGTCAAGCTCTGGAGGAAGGCATGTGCTCATCACAGTTATCATGTATTACGTAGAAAATGGGCACGCACGTCTTCCAGAGAAAATTAATATTGCTAGTACAATAACGGGCTATTATTTCTAATATTATTCCTTTAAAAGCTTACCTGTATTGAGCACTTAATATATGATAGAGTAAACACATTTCAGGTGTTCTAGATGCATCTGATAATGAAAAAATGGTCATTTTGCTCTTTTTCCACCTGCCAGCAATTTTCATTTACTGTATGAGGTTGTGAACCCAAGAGTGTGGTGGCGGCGGCGGTGGAGGACAAGAATAGAAAGGGGAAGTGAAGGGAGGCCAAAGGTGAAGGTAGGGGCTAAAGGAGGAGGGGGTACAGGCAGCAGTGGCAGTGAAAGAGGAGCACTGCAGAAGAGCTAGGGACCCACAAGGGGTAAGACCAAACACACAGGGAAGGGGGGAGAAAGTGAAGGACAGAACACCCTAGGCAGAAGAAAGGAAACCCAAAACAAGAAAAAGGTAAAATAGGAAAGGAGAAGAGGTAGAGAGGAGGAGAAAAAAAATCAAGTCAAGTCACGTGTGTTCTGAAGTCTGGAACATTTGACAACGTAATGGTAAAGGAAGGTATCTACCAAGACAAAGCCAGGACTAAGATTCAAACAGGGATAGTCGAGTATAAAGGATGATTCAACAAGATGGAATCATCCCTCATACTCAACTTTCCTTGTATGAATCCTAGTCCTGGCTTTGTCTCTGTAGATGCCTTCCATTACCATTACACTGTCAAATGCTCCCAACTTCAGAACACACATAGACTTAACCTGATTCTTTTTTCTCCTCCTCCTCCTCTCTACCTCTTCTCCTTTCCTATTTTACCTTTTTCTTGTTTTGTCTTTGATTTCTTCTGCCTTGGGTGTTCTGTCCTTGACTTCCTCCCCCCTTCCCTGTGTTTTTTTGGTCATACCCCTTGTGGGCTCTTAGCTCTACTGTAGTGATCCTCTTTCTTGTTCTTTGACTGACCCCACTACTACTACTACTTCCTCTCCTACTACCTTTGCCCCCTACCTTCACTTTTGCCTCCCTTCACCCTTCACTACTCCTCTCTATTCTTGTCCCACCAACCACAATCCCTACTTTGTACTACCACTACTACTTCTACTACTACCACTACCCGCCTTACACTACCACTACTACTCTTCCTACCTCTCTTGTACCATCTCTACCAGCTGGCCTATATATATTGGTTCCTCCTCTCTTTTCTGTTAGTGTGACTTTGTAAATGGTCAAAGTTAGACCGAAATGTCGTTGTAAGCTCCTCTATCCTAAGCACAGGTTATCTAAGTATTGTATCCTGAAGGACCATACACTGCTTTCTAGCAAACTTAGTCATCTTTGGCTGCTAGAAGTTCCTCACAGTTAACATCCTGAAGGAATTCATATTGCTTCCTAATAATCCAGGTTATATTTTCATACTGAGCTCATAGCTTTATTCCATTTGTTTTACTAACTCAGTGAGTTAATAAAACAACTATTTCTGCCTAATATTGGTTAAGATATCACCTGACATGAATGGCAAAGCTGTCATATTCTAAACTGCTTTATTTTCCACATATTAATAATGAACTGATTCTTTCATATCTTGATATAATGGTCACTTGGATAAATATTAAATAAAAGAAATTCAGGAAACTGTGTGCAATGAGTATAAATTGAAAAAAAAAAAAAAAAAAAAAAAAAAAAAAAACAATGAGTAAGATTTGTAGACCACCAGAATGACTAGGTTTGTTAGTCCTACAAACACTAACAGGACTCGATTCCTATAAACACCACCAGGACTCATTTGTGAATCCTACAAACACCAACAGGACTCGTTTGAGTCCTACAAACACCGAAATGATTCATTTGCGAGTCTTGCAAATACTACCAGGACTCGTTTGTGAGTCCTACAAACACCACCAGAATAACTGCAATATATGAAAGTTATGTTGACCACTAGAATGACTGACATGAAGGTCAGTCACATGCTTCTCAACTCAAAATTTGAAGCCGACATCCATGAATTAAAACACCTGACAAAATTCATTACTAAAACTAAAATGGTTCCTGAGTAACATACAGTGAATTACCCTGAGGAGAAAAAATTATTTCTCCAACCCAGGGACATGGATGTCCCCTGGGATTTGAGAACTCTCTCTTTCACTTTCTTTTGCTAAGGGCACAAAAGGATACACGGGACAAAGGGCAACTCTGGCTTGCCATTAGCAAGATGGGGAGGGTAATATTTCTTGCAAACATTGAAGACCGTATAATCTCACTCTAATTTAAAACTGCTTAGATAGGCTGCAATGTCTGCATACCATGTCCCTCCAGGAGGAGACCTATCCACATTGGAACATTGTTTATCTAATCCGTTAAAAAAAATATTTCCAAAATATTTTACATAACCACAATACAATAATTTGAAAAGCCCACAGAATGCAAATAATTTTCAATATAATTTGGAAAGATCATAAAATGTACAACTGCACAATAAACTGAAAATCCAATAGTATGCAGTGTTTCTACCATACTTGTTGTCAACACCTGTCATCCTACATGGTCCCACAATATCTGACACACCATTAATACTGTAGCTTCATATACAGGTTAGCTAACCTTTTGCAGAAGCTTCTGTGGAGAGGTTTCCAAGATGAACGTCATAATGTAGACATTGACGAAGGTGGCCATTAAGTACTGGCAATCAAAGCGGTCCATCATTCCACCGTGACCAGGAATCACATCACCAAAGTCCTGCAAGTGTACAAAAGTCTCACTCAAGGAAATACTACTTACATTCAAAAAAGCAGTAATGCTGAAAGGTGCTATAGAAGATACTTAACCCCTTGACTGTCGCAACCCCCAATCCTGAGGTCTCTCCTGGCGTCGCAAAATTTCCAAAAAAAAAAAAAAAAAAAAATAATTTTTTCTTATGAAATGATAGAGAATCTTTTCCCGATTTTAATGACAACAAAAGAACAAAATTTGATGGAAAACTGATGTAATTACGCTCTCGCGAAGTTAGCAACCTCGGCAATATTTACAAATCAGCGATTTCGCCCACTTTGAGCCCTATATTTGGTTAATTTCGTTGTTCCAGTCGACCAAACTCATAGCTATTTCTTTAGAACTCCATTTTTTCTATCGATTGAGTACAAGAAACTGCCCATTTACTGATTTCAACTACCCAATAACGTTGTCAGAAATTTGCAATTTGGCCAATTTCATGAAAATTAAAAAATATGACAATTTCAAAATAAGGTCCAGAATGAACATTGCAGACATTCCTGGCTCTAAAATGACATTTTCTTTGTTCATCAGTCACGTCTCCAGGCCCCTCTGATATTACTCTAGCTCTCTAATTTGAATTTTTATTCAAACAAAAAATAGAAGATTTACTGTTATGCAGACTACTGCAATATTGTAATAATTGTACAAACAATGTCAACCCATTCATGACTGCATATCAGAATGGCTACTTGGACATTTATTGGAAAATGACATCATTTGATTACTTTTGAACATCGGCAAAAATCAAACATTTCCCCTAATTTGAGCTCTATTTCAAGGTTCTTTCCATAGTAAAACCAATCAAAATCACCTCTATTTCTAAAATATGTTTTCCATTCTATCAAATGAGACCAAGAAAATGAGAATACAACCATAAATACTACACGAAAATAGACCACAAAGTCGGCATTTTAATTAAAAAAAAACTGTCGGAGTTTTTTTTTTCTCATTATGCACTACGTGCTGCAGGACTTTTTTTATATGGTGCACACTGACCACAGATAGTTTAATATGTTTATTATGCACCCCATACCCATCCTGTGGGCGGTAGTCAAAAGATTACAGAGGTACATAATTGGTCCAGGGACTGGACTCCAAAGTTTTGATAGCTGAGCAAGTTACAGAGGTAATGAACTCACAATTTACAAAGGTAATGAACTCACAATTTACAAAGGTAATAAACTCAAGGTAAGTCTGGTCACAATCATGACAAGTTACAAAGGTATTTACAGATTACAGAGGTACGTAATGGGTCCAGGGACTGGGCCCCCAAAGTTTTGATAGCTGAACTAGGTACGAAGGTAATGAGCTCACAAGTTACAAAGGTAATGAATTCTGTAGAATGGTTACTTACGTTTATACTTTGGCTACAATCATGAACAAATTATAGAGTAATGAGCAATTCACACTTCCACACCCGGTCACAACTGTAATGAGTTATTGGTGCAAATATTGATTGTTGAGTCACAAACACCACACACACCACACACTGACCACAGAGACCCATTCTCTCACATGTGGGCCTACCAGCTTTCTCCTGCTTGATTTGAAGCTGCTAGAATTTGAGCATATATACGTCAAACACGGTGGCTCGTAAGACGTATATATATGACCGAAACAGTCAAATGGTTAATGCAGTGAAGTCTTTAATGGTACAGTGTTTCACTCACAGGTGGACTATATCATGTATTGATAAAAACCCTCTAGTGGGTGAAACTTTGCACAATTAAAGACTTCTTTTTTTTTTTTTTTCTCAACAAGTCGGCCATCTCCCACCGAGGCAGGGTGACCCAAAAAAGAAAGAAAATCCTCAAGATGAAAATACTTTCATCATCATTCAACACTTTCACCACACTCACACATTATCACTGTTTTTGAAGAGGTGCTCAGAATACGTACAACAGTTTAGAAGCATACACATATAAAGATACACTACATATCCCTCCAAACTGCCAATATCCCAAACCCCTCCTTTAAAGTGCAGGCATTGTACTTCCCATTTCCAGAACTCAAGTCCGACTATATGAAAATAACCGGCTTCCCTGAATCCCTATACTAAATATTACCCTGCTCACACTCCAACAGATCGTCAGGTCCCAAGTACCATTCGTCTCCATTCACTCCTATCTAACACGCTCACGCACGCTTGCTGGAAGTCCAAGCCCCTTGCCCACAAAACCTCCTTTACCCCCTCTCTCCAACCCTTTCAAAGACGACCCCTACCCTGCCTTCCTTCCCCTATAGATTTATATGCTTTCCATGTCATTCTACTTTGATCCATTCTCTCTAAATGACCAAACCACCTCAACAACCCCTCTTCTGCCCTCTGACTAATACTTTTATTAACTCCACACCTTTTCCTAATTTCCACACTCTGAATTTTCTGCATAATATTTACACCATACATTGCCCTTAAACAGGACAGCTCCACTGCCTCCAACCGTCTCCTCGCTGCTGCATTTACCACCCAAGCTTCACACCCATATAAGAGTGTTGGTACTACTATACTTTCATACATTCCCTTCTTTGCCTCCATAGATAACGTTTTTTGACTCCACATATACCTCAACGCACCACTCACCATTTTTCCCTTATCAATTCTATGATTAACCTCATCCTTCATAAATCCATCCGCCGACACGTCAACTCCCAAGTATCTGAAAACATTCACTTCTTCCAAACTCCTCCTCCCCAATTTGATATCCAATTTTTCTTTATCTAAATCATTTGATACCCCCTCATCACCTTACTCTTTTCTATGTTCACTTTCAACTTTCTACCTTTACACACATTCCCAAACTCATCCACTAACCTTTGCAATTTTTCTTTAGAATCTCCCATAAGTACAGTACCATCAGCAAAGAGTAACTGTGTCAATTCCCATTTTGAATTTGATTCCCCAAAATTTAATCCCACCCCTCTAACGAACACCCTAGCATTTACTTCCTTTAAAACCCCATCTATAAATATATTAAACAACCATGGTGACATTACACATCCCTGTCTAAGACCTACTTTTACCGGGAAGTAGTCTCCCTCTCTTCTACACACCCTAACCTGAGCCTCACTATCCTCATAAAAACTCTTCACAGCATTTAATAACTTACCACCTATTCCATATACTTGCAACATCTGCCACATTGCTCCTCTATCCACTCTATCATATGCCTTTTCTAAATCCATAAATGCAATAAAAACTTCCCTACCATTATCTAAATACTGTTCACATATATGCTTCAATGTAAACACTTGATCTACACATCCCCTACCCACTCTGAAACCTCCTTGCTCATCCACAATCCTACATTCTGTCTTACCTCTAATTCTTTCAATTATAACCCTACCGTACACTTTTCCTGGTATACTCGGTAAACTTATTCCTCTATAATTTTTACAGTCTCTTTTGTCCCCTTTCCCTTTATATAAAGGGACTATACATGCTCTCCGCCAATCCCTAGGTACCTTCCCCTCTTTCATACATTTATTAAACAAAAGTACCAACCACTCCAACACTATATCCCCCCCTGCTTTTAACATTTCTGTCATGATCCCATCAGTTCCAGCTGCTTTACCCCCTTTCATTCTACGTAATGCCTCACGTACCTCCCCCACACTTACATTCTGCTCTTCTTCACTCCTAAAAGATGGTATACCTCCCTGACCAGTGCATGAAATTACTGCCTCTCTTTCTTCCTTAACATTTAAAAGTTCCTCAAAATATTCTCGCCATCTACCTAATACCTCCATCTCCCCATACTAACTCCCCTACTCTGTTTTTAACTGACAAATCCATATTTTCCCTAGGCTTTCTTAACTTGTTTAACTCCAAAATTTTTTCTTATTTTCATTAAAATTTCTTGACAGTGCCTCTCCTACTCTATCATCTGCTCTCCTTTTGCATTCTCTCACCACTCTCTTTACCTTTCTTTTACTCTCCATATACTCTGCTCTTCTTATAACACTTCTGCTTTGTAAAAACCTCTCATAAGCTACCTTTTTCTCTTTTATCACACCCTTTACTTCATTCCACCAATCACTCCTCTTTCCTCCTGCCCCCACCCTCCTATAACCACAAACTTTGCCCCACATTCTAATACTGCATTTTTAAAACTATTCCAACCCTCTTCAACCCCCCTCCCCACTACTCATCTTTGCACTAGCCCACCTTTCTGCCAATAGTCACTTATATCTCGCCCGAACTTCCTCCTCCCTTAGTTTATACACTTTCATCTCCCTCTTACTTGTTGTTGCCTCCTTCCTCTTTTCCCATCTACCTCTTACTCTAACTGTAGCTACAACTAAATAATGATCCAATATATCAGTTGCCCCTCTATAAATATGTACATCCTGGAGCCTACCCATCAACCTTTTATCCACCAATACATAATCTAATAAACTACTTTCATTATGTGCTACATCATACTTTGTATATTTATTTATCCTCTTTTTCATAAAATATGTATTACTTATTACCAAATCTCTTTCTACACATAGCACAATTTACATTTACCCCTGGCACCCCAAATTTACCTACTACTCCCTCCATAATATTTTTACCCACTTTAGCATTGAAATCCCCAACCACCATTACTCTCACACTTGATTCAAAACTCCCCACACATTCACTTAACATTTCCCAATAATTAACTAAATAATTAACTAAATCTACTTGCATATGTTTTCATCAATATTTTTTTTTATTTTATTATCACACCGGCCGATTCCCACCAAGGCAGGGTGGCCCGAAAAAGAAAAACTTTCACCATCATTCACTCCATCACTGTCTTGCCAGAAGGGTGCTTTACACTACAGTTTTTAAACTGCAACATTAACACCCCTCCTTCAGAGTGCAGGCACTGTACTTCCCATCTCCAGGACTCAAGTCCGGCCTGCCGGTTTCCCTGAATCCCTTCATAAATGTTACTTTGCTCACACTCCAACAGCACGTCAAGTATTAAAAACCATTTGTCTCCATTCACTCCTATCAAACACGCTCACGCATGCCTGCTGGAAGTCCAAGCCCCTCGCACACAAAACCTCCTTTACCCCCTCCCTCCAACCCTTCCTAGGCCGACCCCTACCCCGCCTTCCTTCCACTACAGACTGATACACTCTTGAAGTCATTCTGTTTCGCTCCATTCTCTCTACATGTCCGAACCACCTCAACAACCCTTCCTCAGCCCTCTGGACAACAGTTTTGGTAATCCCGCACCTCCTCCTAACTTCCAAACTACGAATTCTCTGCATTATATTCACACCACACATTGCCCTCAGACATGACATCTCCACTGCCTCCAGCCTTCTCCTCGCTGCAACATTCATCACCCACGCTTCACACCCATATAAGAGCGTTGGTAAAACTATACTCTCATACATTCCCCTCTTTGCCTCCAAGGACAAAGTTCTTTGTCTCCACAGACTCCTAAGTGCACCACTCACTCTTTTTCCCTCATCAATTCTATGATTCACCTCATCTTTCATAGACCCATCCGCTGACACGTCCACTCCCAAATATCTGAATACATTCACCTCCTCCATACTCTCTCCCTCCAATCTGATATTCAATCTTTCATCACCTAATCTTTTTGTTATCCTCATAACCTTACTCTTTCCTGTATTCACCTTTAATTTTCTTCTTTTGCACACCCTACCAAATTCATCCACCAATCTCTGCAACTTCTCTTCAGAATCTCCCAAGAGCACAGTGTCATCAGCAAAGAGCAGCTGTGACAACTCCCACTTTGTGTGTGATTCTTTGTCTTTTAACTCCACGCCTCTTGCCAAGACCCTCGCATTTACTTCTCTTACAACCCCATCTATAAATATATTAAACAACCACGGTGACATCACACATCCTTGTCTAAGGCCTACCTTTACTGGGAAAAAATTTCCTTCTTTCCTACATACTCTAACTTGAGCCTCACTATCCTCGTAAAAACTCTTCACTGCTTTCAGTAACCTACCTCCTACACCATACACTTGCAACATCTGCCACATTGCCCCCCTATCCACCCTGTCATATGCCTTTTCCAAATCCATAAATGCCACAAAGACCTCTTTAGCCTTATCTAAATACTGTTCACTTATATGTTTCACTGTAAACACCTGGTCCACACACCCCCTACCTTTCCTAAAGCCTCCTTGTTCATCTGCTATCCTATTCTCCGTCTTACTCTTAATTCTTTCAATTATAACTCTACCATACACTTTACCAGGTACACTCAACAGACTTATCCCCCTATAATTTTTGCACTCTCTTTTATCCCCTTTGCCTTTATACAAAGGAACTATGCATGCTCTCTGCCAATCCCTAGGTACCTTACCCTCTTCCATACATTTATTAAATAATTGCACCAACCACTCCAAAACTATATCCCCACCTGCTTTTAACATTTCTATCTTTATCCCATCAATCCCGGCTGCCTTACCCCCTTTCATTTTGCCTACTGCCTCACGAACTTCCCCCACACTCACAACTGGCTCTTCCTCACTCCTACAAGATGTTATTCCTCCTTGCCCTATACACGAAATCACAGCTTCCCTATCTTCATCAACATTTAACAATTCCTCAAAATATTCCTTCCATCTTCCCAATACCTCTAACTCTCCATTTAATAACTCTCCTCTCCTATTTTTAACTGACAAATCCATTTGTTCTCTAGGCTTTCTTAACTTGTTAATCTCACTCCAAAACTTTTTCTTATTTTCAACAAAATTTGTTGATAACATCTCACCCACTCTCTCATTTGCTCTCTTTTTACATTGCTTCACCACTCTCTTAACTTCTCTCTTTTTCTCCATATACTCTTCCCTCCTTGCATCACTTCTACTTTGTAAAAACTTCTCATATGCTAACTTTTTCTCCCTTACTACTCTCTTTACATCATCATTCCACCAATCGCTCCTCTTCCCTCCTGCACCCACTTTCCTGTAACCACAAACTTCTGCTGAACACTCTAACACTACATTTTTAAACCTACCCCATACCTCTTCGACCCCATTGCCTATGCTCTCATTAGCCCATCTATCCTCCAATAGCTGTTTATATCTTACCCTAACTGCCTCCTCTTTTAGTTTATAAACCTTCACCTCTCTCTTCCCTGATGCTTCTATTCTCCTTGTATCCCATCTACCTTTTACTCTCAGTGTAGCTACAACTAGAAAGTGATCTGATATATCTGTGGCCCCTCTATAAACATGTACATCCTGAAGTCTACTCAACAGTCTTTTATCTACCAATACATAATCCAACAAACTACTGTCATTTCGCCCTACATCATATCGTGTATACTTATTTATCCTCTTTTTCTTAAAATATGTATTACCTATAACTAAACCCCTTTCTATACAAAGTTCAATCAAAGGGCTCCCATTATCATTTACACCTGGCACCCCAAACTTACCTACCACACCCTCTCTAAAAGTTTCTCCTACTTTAGCATTCAAGTCCCCTACCACAATTACTCTCTCACTTGGTTCAAAGGCTCCTATACATTCACTTAACATCTCCCAAAATCTCTCTCTCTCCTCTGCATTCCTCTCTTCTCCAGGTGCATACACGCTTATTATGACCCACTTCTCGCATCCAACCTTGACTTTAATCCACATAATTCTTGAATTTACACATTCATATTCTCTTTTCTCCTTCCATAACTGATCATTTAACATTACTGCTACCCCTTCCTTTGCTCTAACTCTCTCAGATACTCCAGATTTAATCCCATTTATTTCCCCCCACTGAAACTCTCCTACCCCCTTCAGCTTTGTTTCGCTTAGGGCCAGGACATCCAACTTCTTTTCATTCATAACATCAGCAATCATCTGTTTCTTGTCATCCGCACTACATCCACGCACATTTAAGCAACCCAGTTTTATAAAGTTTTTCTTCTTCTCTTTTTTAGTAATTGTATACAGGAGAAGGGGTTACTAGCCCATTGCTCCCGGCATTTTAGTCGCCTCATACGACACGCATGGCTTACGGAGGAAAGATTCTTTTCCACTTCCCCATGGACAATAGAAGAAATAAAAAAGAACAAGAGCTATTTAGAAAAAGGAGAAAAACCTAGATGTATGTATATATATATATGCATGTGCGTGTCTGTGAAGTGTGACCAAAGTGTAAGTAGGAGTAGCAAGATATCCCTGTTATCTTAGCGTGTTTATGAGACAGAAAAAGAAACCAGCAATCCTACCATCATGCAAAACAGTTACAGGTTTTTGTTTCACAGTCATCTGGCAGGACGGTAGTACTTCCCTGGGTGGTTGCTGTCTACCAACCTACTACTATAGTAACTAAATGTTAAGCAGATTATTGTAACATATTTCACATG
>NC_091330.1:24513809-24728809 GCF_038502225.1 Cherax quadricarinatus | reverse complement strand
CACGGGGAATGTCATAGAGATGTTTGTCTGGTGTTATGCCTGTGGATCCTGTCACAACTATCAAGAAAGCATTTCAGGTCAAGGTTAATATTGGAATTTAAGGTCCTGTAGATATAGATTGCACAGTAGTAAGTGTGGATGTTCTGAACAGGGAATAAGTTTAGATCTATGAAGAGTGGGGGGGGGGGTGTTACCAGGGATGGGATTTAGTGATTATTCTTATCGCGGCTTTTTTGTTGCGTTATTATTGGCTTTAGGTGTTGATGCAGTTGAACCCCAAGCACAGATAGCACAGGTGAGGTATGGATATATAAGTGAATGGTATAGTGTGAGAAGGGTAGTGTGCGGTACGTAGTATCGTATCTTGGAGAGGATCCCCACCGTTTTGGATACTTTTCTTGTTACATGTTGGATATGAGTGCTGAAATTTAGGTTGTTGTCAAGGTATAGGCCAAGGAATTTGCCCTCATTATGTCTGGCAATTAGAGTGTTGTCGATCTTAATGTTAAGTTGCGCAACGCCTGCTCTGCTACCAAACATAATATACAGTGGAACCTCAAAAATCGAACTGCTCCCATCACAACCAATTATGTAAGTGTATTTTTGTAAGTACTTTTTATAAGTGTATTTTTGAGGGTCTGAAATGGACTAATCTAATGTACATTATTCCTGATGGGAATAAATTCATTCGGTAAAGGCCCTCGAACAGCCTTCTGGACTGAAGAAAGTTCAATATTTGAGGTTCCACTGTAGTAGGTTTTACCAGTGTTAAGTGTAAGTTTATTGGCTGTCATCCAAGTCAATATTTTGAGCAGCTCCTTGTTAACAATGGTGTTGAGGATGGCAAGATTAGGGTGGGAGATGACATAAGTCCTGTCGTCAGCAAAGAGAATGGGTTTCAGGTGTTGGGATGTGTTTGGAAGATCATTGATGTAAATGAGGAAGAGCAGGGGTCCAAGGACACTTCCCTGCAGAACTCCAGTATCAAGTGGCCGTATTGATGAGGCTGTGTCTTTAATGGTGACATACTGATACCTATTAGAAAGGTAGGATTTAAAATATGCAAGCGCATGGCCTCTTATACCATAGTGGTCAAGTTTGTGGAGTAGGATGCCGTGGTCTACTGTGTCAAACGCTTTTCTTAGGTCAATTAAAATTCCTAGCAGATATTCCTTATTTTCCAATGCTGTGTAAAGCAGGTCTAGCATTTTTATAATTGCATCATTAGTGCTTTTATTTTTCCTGAATCCAAATTAGCAGGGGTTGAGTATGTTTTGTGACGTTATAAATGAATATAGTCTCCTGTGCACGAGTTTCTCGAAGAACTTGGATAGCAATGGTAAGTTTGATATTGGCCTATAGTTGTTTACGTCTGTAGGGACACCACCTTTATGTATTGGTGTAACCCTTGCTGTCTTGAGTAGTGTCATGAAAGTGCTAGTTTCTAGTGACTTGTTAAAAAGTAATGTAATAACATGTGAAAGGACATGGGCCGCTCGCTTGTACAATAATGGTGGGACGTGAGACAGATTCCCCGAGTTATTTTTAAGTGACTTTATGATCGCAGTGACTTCTGTGGGCTCAGTTGGTACAAGATAGAAGGAATTTGGGAAATTCCCATCTAGGTAGTCCCCGGCACAGGCATTGGTACGTGGGATTTTACTGGTGAAATTAGATCCTACGTTTGAGAAGAAGTCGTTTATCTTGTTAGCTGTATCAGTGGGATGCAGTGGTGTTTCATGAGGTTTAGTTAGAACAATATTCTTGATTTTTTTTTTTGTTTGTGGGTCCCCAGAATCTGGGAAAGTGTTGGTATTTTTGTTTAATAAATGTATGAAAGAGGGGAAGGTACCTAGGGATTGGCAGAGCATATGTATACTCCCTTTATATAAAGGGAAGGGGGACAAAACAGATTGTAAAAATTATAGAGGAATTAGTTTACCGAGTATACCAGGAAAAGTGTACGGAAGGGTTATAATTGAAAGAATTAGATGTAAGACAGAATATAGGATTGTGGATGAGCAAGGAGGTTTTAGAGTGGATAGGGGATGTGTAGATCAAGTGTTTACATTGAAGCATATATGTGAACAGTATTTAGATAAAGGTAAGGAAGTTTTCATTGCATTTATGGATTTAGAAAAGGCATATGATAGAGTGGATAGGGGAGCAATGTAGCAGATGTTGCAAGTATATGAAATAGGTAGTAAGTTACTAAATGCTGTAAAGAGTTTTTATAAGGATAGTGAGGCTCAGGTTACGGTTTGTAGAAGAGAGGGAGACTACTTCTCGGTAATAGTAGGTCTTAGACAGGGATGTGTAATGTCACCATGTTTGTTTAGTATATTTATAGATGAGGTTGTAAAACAAGTAAATGCTTGGATGTTTAGGAGAGGGGTGGGATTAAATTATGGGGAATCAAATACAAAATGGGAATTGACACCGTTACTTTCTGCTGATGATACTGTGCTTATGGGAGATTCTAAAGAAAAATTGCAAAGGTTAGTGGATGAGTTTGGGAGTGTGTGTAAAGGTAGAAAGTTGAAAGTGAACATAGAAAAGAGTAAGGTGATAAGGGTATCAAATGATTTAGATAAAGAAAAACTGGATATCAAATTGGAGAGGAGTATGGACGAAGTGAATGTTTTCAGATACTTGGGAGTTGACATGTCAGTGGATGGATTTATGAAGGATGAGGTTAATCATAGAATTGATGAAGGAAAAAAAGTGAGTGGTACATTGAGGTATCTGTGGAGACAAAAAACATTATCTATGGATGCAAAGAAGGGAATGTATGAAAGTATAGTGGTACAACACTCTTATATGGGTGTGAAGCTTGGGTTGTAAATGCTGTAGCGTGGAAACAGTTGGAGGCAGTGGAGATGTCCTGTCTAAGGGCAATGTGTGGTGTAAATATTATGCAGAAAATTTGAAGCGTTGAAATTAGGAGAAGGTGTGGAGTATTAGTCAGAGAGCTGAAGAGGGGTTGTTGAGGTAATCTGGTCATTTAGAGAATGGATCAAAGTAGAATGACATGGATAGTGCATAAATCTGTAGGGGAAGGAAGGTGGGGTAGGGGTTGTCCTCAAAAAGGTTGGAGGGGGGGGGGGGGTAAAGGTTTTGTGGGCGAGGGGCTTGGACTTCCAGCAAGCATGCATGAGCGTGTTAGATACGAGTGAATGGAGACGAATGGTTTTTGGGACCTGACAAGCTGTTGGAGTGTGAGCAGGGTAATACTTAGTGAAGGGATTCAGGGAAACCGGTTATTTTTATATAACCGGACTTGAGTCCTGGAAATGGGAAGTACAATGCTTGCACTTTAAAGGAGGGGTTTGGGATATTGGCAGTTTGGAGGGATATGTTGTGTATCTTTATACGTATAAGCTTCTAAACTGCCTATGTAGTAGGTTGGTAGACAGCAACCGCCCAGGGAGGTACTAAATTGTTTTACATGATGGTAAGATTGCTGGTGTCCATTTTTCTGTTTCGTAAACATGCAAGATTTCAGGTACATCTTGCTACTACTTCTTACACTTAGGTCACACTACACATACATGTACAAGCATATATGTACACACCCCTCTGGGTTTTCTTCTATTTTCTTACTAGTTTTTTTTTTTTTTATTATCACACCGGCCGATTCCCACCAAGGCAGGGTGGCCCGAAAAAGAAAAACTTTCACCATCATTCACTCCATCACTGTCTTGCCAGAAGGGTGCTTTACACTACAGTTTTTAAACTGCAACATTAACACCCCTCCTTCAGAGTGCAGGCACTGTACTTCCCATCTCCAGGACTCAAGTCCGGCCTGCCGGTTTCCCTGAATCCCTTCATAAATGTTACTTTGCTCACACTCCAACAGCACGTCAAGTATTAAAAACCATTTGTCTCCATTCACTCCTATCAAACACGCTCACGCATGCCTGCTGGAAGTCCAAGCCCCTCGCACACAAAACCTCCTTTACCCCCTCCCTCCAACCCTTCCTAGGCCGACCCCTACCCCGCCTTCCTTCCACTACAGACTGATACACTCTTGAAGTCATTCTGTTTCGCTCCATTCTCTCTACATGTCCGAACCACCTCAACAACCCTTCCTCAGCCCTCTGGACAACAGTTTTGGTAATCCCGCACCTCCTCCTAACTTCCAAACTACGAATTCTCTGCATTATATTCACACCACACATTGCCCTCAGACATGACATCTCCACTGCCTCCAGCCTTCTCCTCGCTGCAACATTCATCACCCACGCTTCACACCCATATAAGAGCGTTGGTAAAACTATACTCTCATACATTCCCCTCTTTGCCTCCAAGGACAAAGTTCTTTGTCTCCACAGACTCCTAAGTGCACCACTCACTCTTTTTCCCTCATCAATTCTATGATTCACCTCATCTTTCATAGACCCATCCGCTGACACGTCCACTCCCAAATATCTGAATACGTTCACCTCCTCCATACTCTCTCCCTCCAATCTGATATTCAATCTTTCATCACCTAATCTTTTTGTTATCCTCATAACCTTACTCTTTCCTGTATTCACCTTTAATTTTCTTCTTTTGCACACCCTACCAAATTCATCCACCAATCTCTGCAACTTCTCTTCAGAATCTCCCAAGAGCACAGTGTCATCAGCAAAGAGCAGCTGTGACAACTCCCACTTTGTGTGTGATTCTTTATCTTTTAACTCCACGCCTCTTGCCAAGACCCTCGCATTTACTTCTCTTACAACCCCATCTATAAATATATTAAACAACCACGGTGACATCACACATCCTTGTCTAAGGCCTACTTTTACTGGGAAAAAATTCCCCTCTTTCCTACATACTCTAACTTGAGCCTCACTATCCTCGTAAAAACTCTTCACTGCTTTCAGTAACCTACCTCCTACACCATACACTTGCAACATCTGCCACATTGCCCCCCTATCCACCCTGTCATACGCCTTTTCCAAATCCATAAATGCCACAAAGACCTCTTTAGCCTTATCTAAATACTGTTCACTTATATGTTTCACTGTAAACACCTGGTCCACACACCCCCTACCTTTCCTAAAGCCTCCTTGTTCATCTGCTATCCTATTCTCCGTCTTACTCTTAATTCTTTCAATTATAACTCTACCATACACTTTACCAGGTACACTCAACAGACTTATCCCCCTATAATTTTTGCACTCTCTTTTATCCCCTTTGCCTTTATACAAAGGAACTATGCATGCTCTCTGCCAATCCCTAGGTACCTTACCCTCTTCCATACATTTATTAAATAATTGCACCAACCACTCCAAAACTATATCCCCACCTGCTTTTAACATTTCTATCTTTATCCCATCAATCCCGGCTGCCTTACCCCCTTTCATTTTACCTACTGCCTCACGAACTTCCCCCACACTCACAACTGACTCTTCCTCACTCCTACAAGATGTTATTCCTCCTTGCCCTATACACGAAATCACAGCTTCCCTATCTTCATCAACATTTAACAATTCCTCAAAATATTCCTTCCATCTTCCCAATACCTCTAACTCTCCATTTAATAACTCTCCTCTCCTATTTTTAACTGACAAATCCATTTGTTCTCTAGGCTTTCTTAACTTGTTAATCTCACTCCAAAACTTTTTCTTATTTTCAACAAAATTTGTTGATAACATCTCACCCACTCTCTCATTTGCTCTCTTTTTACATTGCTTCACCACTCTCTTAACTTCTCTCTTTTTCTCCATATACTCTTCCCTCCTTGCATCACTTCTACTTTGTAAAAACTTCTCATATGCTAACTTTTTCTCCCTTACTACTCTCTTTACATCATCATTCCACCAATCGCTCCTCTTCCCTCCTGCACCCACTTTCCTGTAACCACAAACTTCTGCTGAACACTCTAACACTACATTTTTAAACCTACCCCATACCTCTTCGACCCCATTGCCTATGCTCTCATTAGCCCATCTATCCTCCAATAGCTGTTTATATCTTACCCTAACTGCCTCCTCTTTTAGTTTATAAACCTTTACCTCTCTCTTCCCTGATGCTTCTATTCTCCTTGTATCCCATCTACCTTTTACTCTCAGTGTAGCTACAACTAGAAAGTGATCTGATATATCTGTGGCCCCTCTATAAACATGTTCTTGTTAATTTCCTGTTCTCTCCATGGGGAAGTGGAACGGAATTCTTCCTCCGTAAGCCATGCGTGTTGTAAGAGGCGACTAAAATGCCAGGAGCGAGGGGCTAGTAACCCCTTCTCCTGTATATATTACTAAATGTAAAAGAAGAAGCTTTCGTTTTTCCTTTTGGGCCACCCCGCCTCGGTGGGATACGGCATGTGTGTCGAAAGAAAGAAAGAAGCTTCTAAACTGTTGTATTCTGAGCATCTCTGCTCAGAATACAACAGAATGTGTGAGTGAGGTGAAAGTGTTGAATGATGATGAAAGTATTTTCTTTTTGGGTCACCCTGCTTCGGTGGGAGACGGCCGACTTGTTAAAAAACAAAATAATATAATAATATTAATAATAATAATTAGGAGCTTCAGAAGGGAATCAACTGGCGCAGTGCACTGTTTACCTCGCTGTGGAAGCATTTCTCTCGTATTTTGCTTGCATTTTGTTTAGTTATTTTGCCCACTTCCTTTTTTCTAACAATGAGTCCAAAGAAAGCACAAGTGCAAAGGAAAATGCTGAGAAGAAAAAGATGATGATGTCCATGGAATTAAGCATGAAATCATAGATAAACATGAGCGAGGTGTGAGGTGCATGGGTTGTTTGCGAGGCAGTACAAGCGTAGTACGCACTTCTACTACGCTAGTACTGTCTCGCATTAAGCATTAAGAGTGTAGCAATTAGGTTCAGCGATAAAGTATAACATTAAGAGCGTAGCAAGTAGCCTATCTTCCACCCTCCACCTCCGCCAGTGTATGTACACTTCGTAAAACCAGTTTATTTCTTTACATTCTCTAATATGTTTTATTGTTTTTGTAAAATTTCTTATTTATAAATACATTGTTTCAGTGTTTCCCTTATAAAACTAGTGATCTAGTGCAGTTAGCCTCACAACACTCCATTTTTCAGAAGGGAAACAATGGGAAGATATGGTCAGTGCAGCAGCAGCAGCAGCAATGGCCACCACCACTTGCCATATTATGGCCTTTTATATTCATTCTAGAGTATATATCATGCATCTATGTTATTTATGTTATTTATTATGTCAAATATGATCAATTTTGATAGACAAATAAGCAGCAGAGTTGATATTAGCATTATACTGAAGTAGTATTTTGTCCTGCCTTCCGACAACAGGAATTCCGCTGGAACGGATTAATGGCATTTCAACTAATTTAAACGAGGAAAATTGATTTGATGTATGAGCAAATTAAGTTACGAGCTAGGTCACGAAACGGATTAAACTTATAAGTCGAGGTTCCGCTGCATAGGTCGTGTGGGGGTTGAAGAGGGATGGGATAGTTTTAAAAATGCTGTGTTAGAATGTGGGGCAAAAGTTTGTGGTTATAGGAGGGTGGGTGCTGAAGGAAAGAGGAGCAATTGGTGGAAAGATGAGGTAAAGAGTGCGATACAAGAGAAAATAGTCGCTTATGAGAGGTTTTTACAAAGCAGAAGTGATATAAAAAAGGGTGCAGTATATGGAGAGTAAAAGAAAGGTGAAGAGTGGCGAGAGAATGCAACAGGAGAGCAAATGATATAGAGTGGGTGAGGCACTGTCAACAAATTTTGCTGAGAAGAAAAAATTTTGGAGAGATAAACAGGTTAAGAAAGCCCTGGGAACGAATGGATTTGTCAGTTAAAACCAGAGTAGGGGAGTTACTAGATGGGGAGCTGGAGGTATTGGGAAGATGGCAGAAATATTTTGAGGAACTTTTATATATTGATGAAGAAACAGAGGTAGTAATTTCATGCACTGGCCTGGGAGGGACAGCATCTTTTAGGAGTGAAGAAGAGCAGGATGTGATGTGTGGGGGAGGTGCATCAGGCATTACATAGAATGAAAGGGAGTACAGCAGCTGAAACTGATGGGATCATGACAGAAATGTTAAGGTTAAAAACAGGAGGAGATATAATATTAGAGTGGTTGGTAGTTTTGTTTAATAAATATATGAAAGAGGGGAAGGTACCTAGGGATTGGTAGTGTGTGTGTATAGTTCCTGTATATACAGGAAAGGAGGACAAAAGAGACTGTAATTATTATAGGGGAAGATGTTTACTGAGTATACCAGGTAAAGTGTATGGTAGGGTTAATAGTGAAAGAATTAGACGTAAGACAGAGAGCAGGACTGCAGATGAGCAAGGAGGTTTTGGAATGGGTAGGGGATGTGTATATCAAGTGTTTACACTGAAGCATATATGTGAACAATATTTAGAAATAGGTAGGGAAGTTTTCATTGCATTTATGGATTTAGAAAAGGCATATAATAGGGTGGGTAGGGGAGCTATGTAGCAGATGTTGCAAGTGTATGGAATAGGTAGTAAGTTACTAAATGCTGTAGTTTTTTTCTGAGGATAGTGAGGCTCATGTTGGGAAGTGCAGGAGAGAGGGAGATTACTTCCCAGTAAAAGTAGGTGTTAGACAGAGATGTAATGTCACCATGGATGTTTAACATATTTATAGATGGGGTTGTAAAAGAAATAAATGCTAAGGTGTTCAGGAGAGAGATGGGATTAAATTATGGGGAATCAAATACAAAATGGGAGTTGACACAGTTACTTTTTGCTGATGATACTGTGCTTTTGGGAGAGTCAAAAGAACAACTGCAAAGGTTAGTGGATGAGTTTGGGAGGGTGTGTAAAGGCAGAAAGTTGAAAGTGAACATTGATAAGAGTAAGGTGATGAGGGTATCAAATGATTTAGATAAAGAAAAACTGGATATCACATTGGAGGGAAGAAGTATGGCAGAAGTGAATGTGTTCAGATATTTGGGAGTTCACTTGCCAGTGGATGGATTTATGATGGTTCAGGTTAACCACAGAATTGATAAAAGAAAAAAAGGTGAATGGTGTGCCGAGGTATTTGTGGAGATAAAAAAAAAAAAAAACATTATCCATGGAGGCAAAGAAGGGAATGTATGAGAGCATGGGTTGCAAATGCTGCAGCGAGATGGTGGCTGTCTAAGGCCAATTTGTGGTGTAAATATTATGCAGAGAATTTATAGTGTGGAAATTAGGAGGAGGTGTGGTGTTAAAAGTATTAGTCACAGAACTGAAGAGGGGTTGTTGAGGTGGTTTGGTCATTTAGAGAGAGTGGAAGAACAAAGTAGAATGACTTGGAGAGTGCATAAATCTGTAGGAGAAGGAAAGTGGGGTAGGGGTCATCCTCGAAAAGGTTGGAGGGACGGGGCAAAGGAGGTTTTGTGTGCAAGGGGCTTAGACATCCAGCAAGCATGCGGGAGCGTGTTAGAAGTGAATGGAGATGAATAGTTTTTGGGACCTGGCAAGCTGTTAGAGTGTGAGCAGGGTAATATTTTGTGAAGGAATTCAGGGAAACCGGTTAGCCGGACTTGAGTTCTGGAAATGGGAAGTACAATGCCTGCACTTTAAAGGAGGGGTTTGGGGAGGCATCTAAACTGCCATATCTGAGTGCCTCTGCAAAGACAGTTATTATATATTATTATATATGAGTGATGGTGTAAGTGTTGAATGATGAAAGTTTTTTCTTTCTTTTTGGGTCACCCTGCTTCGGTGGGAAACGGCTGATGTTAAAATAAAAAATACAACTATATACAGTAGTCCCCCCCAAATTCGCGAGGGTTACATTCCAAGACCACCCATGAATTTGGAAAAGCCGTGAATTCTGGACGCAGTTAAAAAAATGCTTCTAATTCCCATTTTAATAGTGTCGTGGGGTATATTTATGGTTTAAACTAAGTTAATTTCAAACTCAGCTTCATACATCACCATTAAAAAACAAGTTATGTAAAGATAAACCCGTATACAGTACTGTACTGCCATGTCTCCTGTAGTGCTAGAATGTAAAATAACGATATTACCTCCATATGCACTGTAATTCATGCAAGCCTGTTTTCTTTGGTATATGTACGGTAAATATACGGTAATAATTTAATTTAGTAAAAGTAAAGTTAAATGTACGGGTACTCACCAATGAGTACAGTGGCATTTCACCATCCCAAGCCGTGTTTTCCTCTACGGTCGCTTTTGTTCTCTCTACAGCACTAAAAAATTTATACAGTATTACATTTTATGTGGAAATTTTGCTGAATTTGCGTTGATATTTGTTAAAAAATTATTAAATTATATTTTTCTTAATATTCAGCATTTAAATGCATAAAAAATTATATACTGCCATGAAAAAAAAATCTGCAAATTTGCAGGGATTTCCGCGAACAATTATTAGTTAGGTTCTAAGGAAAAATCGGTGAATTACTAAAGCCGCAAATTTGCGAGGGTCCACTGTAAATGTCCTACTTACCAATGCAGAGTATGTTTAATATCTGCTCATTGAAAACTGATTGAATCTTCATTCTTGCAGTTAACTGTTTAAAATCTAGCTCGTAGGATGTCCAAGATGTTCTAAGAAGCTCAGTTAATGAGGCTGTTAATGAGGATAGAACGATGTTTTCACTTGATAAATTTCATTACAGAGAAGAGAGATTCACAGCCATAAGTTGTCCCAAAACACAGAGAGTAGCCGAAGCCAGTTTTCTGAAGATTAGGATACTTTGCATCTAGAATTTGCTTCCAAAAGTGAGTTAGAGATGAGCTGTTATGTACTAGCTTCAAACTCACATCGTCCTGCAGCTCAATAAGCTCTGTTTCTATTGAAGCAACATCCGAGGCAAAAGGTGCAACAACAGGACATCCATCATTGATGACATCAATCACTAAAGGATTCACAAGAAATTCAAAATATGGCTTAAACTTTTTTAGTTTCTCAAAACCTGTTCTCAAAATCATTATAAAGTAGTATTTCTAAATTTTCTTTCAACATCAGGAAAAGCAGTTATTCTTAATTTAAGGGTGGGAAAGTGGCCATATTTCCTTGTTGACAGATCTCTTGGAAAAAGCTTTAATTTATTCTGAAAACTGATTGGGCAATTTCTGTAATAACTTTGTACTTTCCTTAAAGTGCCAGATTTAAATACTGGAGGTGTTGCATTACATCTGTAAAGAATATCAGATCTTGCACCCATTCATAATCTTCTAGTTGTGGGTATTTTTTTTTTTTATTCTTTCATGAAAGCAATGATTGGTTCAAAATGAGTAACAAACTTACTCAAAAGATCGGTCGTTGATAGCCATCTTACAATAGAGTAGAAAGGTCACATGGATTTTCTTCAAGCTCCAGCTCTTCAATAAAATTTCTAAATTCACGGCGTGTATTTGCAATTTCTAAAACGTAGGTAGTAGGTTGGTAGACAGCAACCACCCAGGGAAGTACTACCGTCCTGCCAGATGACTGTGAAACAGAAACCTGTAACTGTTTTGCATGATGGTAGGATTGCTGGTTTCTTTTTCTGTCTCATAAACACGCTAGATAACAGGGATATCTTGCTACTCCTACTTACACATTGGTCACACTTCACAGACACACACATGCATATATATATACATACATCTAGGTTTTTCTCCTTTTTCTAAATAGCTCTTGTTCTTCTTTATTTCTTCTATTGTCCATGGGGAAGTGGAAAAGAATCTTTCCTCCGTAAGCCATGCGTGTCGTATGAGGCGACTAAAATGCCGGGAGCAATGGGCTAGTAACCCCTTCTCCTGTAGACATTTACTAAAAAAGAGAAGAAGAAAAACTTGATAAAACTGGGATGCTTGAATGTGCGTGGATGCAGTGCGGATGACAAGAAACAGATGATTGCTGATGTTATGAATGAAAAGAAGTTGGATGTCCTGGCCCTAAGCGAAACAAAGCTGAAGGGGGTAGGGGAGTTTCGGTGGGGGGAAATAAATGGGATTAAATCTGGAGTATCTGAGAGAGTTAGAGCAAAGGAAGGGGTAGCAGTAATATTGAAGGATCAGTTATGGAAGGAGAAAAGAGAATATGAATGTGTAAATTCAAGAATTATGTGGATAAAAGTAAAGGTTGGATGCGAAAAGTGGGTCATAATAAGCGTGTATGCACCTGGAGAAGAGAGGAATGTAGAGGAGAGAGAGAGATTTTGGGAGATGTTAAGTGAATGTATAGGAGCCTTTGAACCAAGTGAGAGAGTAATTGTGGTAGGGGATCTGAATGCTAAAGTAGGAGAAACTTTTAGAGAGGGTGTGGTAGGTAAGTTTGGGGTGCCAGGTGTAAATGATAATGGGAGCCCTTTGACTGAACTTTGTATAGAAAGGGGTTTAGTTATAGGTAATACATATTTTAAGAAAAAGAGGATAAATAAGTATACAAGATATGATGTAGGGCAAAATGACAGTAGTTTGTAGGATTATGTATTGGTAGATAAAAGACTGTTGAGTAGACTTCAGGATGTACATGTTTATAGAGAGGCCACAGATATATCAGATCACTTTCCAGTTGTAGCTACACTGAAAGTAAAAGGTAAGATGGGATACAAGGAGAATAGAAGCATCAGGGAAGAGAGAGGTGAAGGTTCATAAACTAAAAGAGGAGGCAGTTAGGGTAAGACATAAACAGCTATTGGAGGATAGATGGGCTAATGAGAGCATAGGCAATAGGGTCGAAGAGGTATGGGGTAGGTTTAAAAATGTAGTGTTAGAGTGTTCAGCAGAAGTTTGTGGTTACAGGAAAGTGGGTGTGGGAGGGAAGAGGAGCAATTGGTGGAATGATGATGTAAAGATAGTAGTAAGGGAGAAAAAGTTAGCATATGAGAAGTTTTTACAAAGTAGAAGTGATGCAAGGAGGGAAGAGTATATGGAGAAAAAGAGAGAGGTTAAGAGAGTGGTGAAGCAATGTAAAACGAGAGCAAATGAGAGAGTGGATGAGATGTTATCAACAAATTTTGTTGAAAATAAGAAAAAGTTTTGGAGTGAGATTAACAAGTTAAGGAAGCCTAGAGAAAAAATGGATTTGTCAGTTAAAAATAGAAGAGGAGAGTTATTAAATGGAGAGTTAGAGGTATTGGGAAGATGGAGGGAATATTTTGAGGGATTGTTAAATGTTGATGAAGATAGGGAAGCTGTGATTTTGTGTATAGCGCAAGGAGGAATAACATCTTGTAGGAGTGAGGAAGAGCCAGTTGTGAGTGTGGGGGAAGTTCATGAGGCAGTAGGTAAAATGAAAGGAGGTAAGGCAGGTGTATGGTGTAGGAGGTAGGTTACTGAAAGCAGTGAAGAGTTTTTACGAGGACAGTGAGGCTCAAGTAAGAGTATGTAGGAAAGAGGGAAATTATTTCCCAGTAAAAGCAGGCCTTAGACAAGGATGTGTGATGTCACCGTGGTTGTTTAATATATTTATAGATGGGGTTGTAAGAGAAGTAAATGTGAGGGTCTTGGCAAGAGGCATGGAGTTAAAAGATAAAGAATCACACACAAAGTGGGAGTTGTCACAGTTGCTCTTTGCTGATGACACTGTGCTCTTGGGAGATTCTGAAGAGAAGTTGCAGAGATTGGTGGATGAATTTGGTAGGGTGTGCAAAAGAAGAAAATTAAAAGTGAATACAGGAAAGAGTAAGGTTATGAGGATAACAAAAAGATTAGGTGATGAAAGATTGGATATTAGATTGGAGGGAGAGAGTATGGAGGAGGTGAATGTATTCAGATATTTGGGAGTGGACATGTCAGCGGATGGGTCTATGAAAGATGAGGTGAATCATAGAAATGATGAGGGGAAAAGGGTGAGTGGTGCACTTAGGAGTCTGTGGAGACAAAGAACTTTGTCCTTGGAGGCAAAGAGGGAAATGTATGAGAGTATAGTTTTACCAACGCTCTTATATGGGTGTGAAGCATGGGTGATGAATGTTGCAGCGAGGAGAAGGCTGGAGGCAGTGGAGATGTCATGTCTGAGGGCAATGTGTGGTGTGAATATAATGCAGAGAATTCGTAGTTTGGAAGTTAGGAGGAGGTGCGGGATTACCAAAACTGTTGTCCAGAGGGCTGAGGAAGGGTTGTTGAGGTGGTTCGGACATGTAGAGAGAATGGAGCGAAACAGAGTGACTTAAAGAGTGTATCAGTCTGTAGTGGAAGGAAGGCGGGGTAGGGGTCGGCCTAGGAAAGGTTGGAGGGAGGGGGTAAAGGAGGTTTTGTGTGCGAGGGGCTTGGACTTCCAGCAGGCATGCGTGAGCGTGTTTGATAGGAGTGAATGGAGACAAATGGTTTTTAATACTTGACGTGCTGTTGGAGTGTGAGCAAAGTAAAATTTATGAAGGGGTTCAGGGAACCCGGCAGGCCGGACTTGAGTCCTGGAGATGGGAAGTACAGTGCCTGCACTCTGAAGGAGGGGTGTTAATGTTGCATTTTAAAAACTGTAGTGTAAAGCACCCTTCTGGCAAGACAGTGATGGAGTGAATGATGGTGAAATTTTTTCTTTTTCGGGCCACCCTGCCTTGGTGGGAATCAGCCAGTGTGATAATAATAATAAAAAAATTAATGACATTGCTTGATTACTAAATGCTCAAGTTGGATAATACCGTGGATAAAGAGACATTCAGGATAGCTGAGATCATGTGTCAATTACCCAATTAAGCCAGTGTTTTGATCTATCATGGTTAGTGCTCTGTCTGTTGTAACGCTAACAAGTTTATTCAATGGTAGTCGAGCATTTAATAAAGCTCTGTTAAGTGTATTTTTGATGTCAACACCTTTTGTGGTTTCCTTTAAGCTTATCAGGTCTAAGAATTCTCCTTTTACATTTCCATCATTTGTAACATAGCAAACAAATACATGTATAGGTAACTGAGGGATATCTTGAATGTCTGAAGATTCATCCAATGCTAAGCTGAAAGCAAAGCAGCTTTTCAGATCACTCAGCAGTGAACATATAACTGTAGAACTAATTTCAGAAATGCATCTCTCAGTAGTGTGGTGGGAGATAGGAAATTGTTCTATTGCGTGTTTAAATTTTGAGTTCTCTGGAGCAAGAATGGACATCACATCATGTGCGAGAATTGCAAGCTCACTTCGAGCAAAATTCCATGGCATAACAAAACTAGCTTCATTAGCCAAATAACTTTGCTTTTTTTTTTTTTTCAACAAACCGACCGTATCCCACCGAGGCAGGGTGGCCCAAAAAGAAAAACGAAAGTTTCTCTTTTAAAATTTAGTAATTTATACAGGAGAAGGGGTTACTAGCCCCTTGCACCCGGCATTTTAGTCGCCTCTTACAACACGCATGGTTTACGGAGGAAGAATTCTGTTCCACTTCCCCATGGAGATAAAAGGAAATGAACTAGAAAGAAAATAGAAGAAAACCCAGAGGGGTGTGTGTATATATATATATATGCTTGTACACTTGGGACCTGACGATCTGTTGGAGTGTGAGCAGGGTAATATTTAGTGAAGGGATTCAGGGAAACCGGTTATTTTCATATAGTCGGACTTGAGTCCTGGAAATGGGAAGTACAATGCCTGCACTTTAAAGGAGGGGTTTGGGATATTGGCAGTTTGGAGGGATATGTTGTGTATCTTTATATGTGTATGCTTCTAGACTGTTGTATTCTGAGCACCTCTGCAAAAACAGTGATAATGTGCGAGTGTGGTGAAAGTGTTGAATGATGATGAAAGTATTTTCTTTTTGGGGATTTTCTTTCTTTTTTGGGTCACCCTGCCTCGGTGGGAGACGGCCGACTTGTTGAAAAAAAAAAAAAAAAAACACGTATGTATAATGTGACCTAAGTAAGTAGAAGTAGCAAGACATACCTGAAATCTTGCATATTTATGAGACAGAAAAAAGGACACCAGCAATCCTATCATCATGTAAAACAATTACAGGCTTAAGTTTTACACTCACTTTGCAGGACAGTAGTACCTCCCTGGGTGGTACCAACCTACTACCTATAAAATAACTTTGCTTATAGAGAGAAAATAGGCTATTTTTAGTGACTAAATTCATTTGAAAAATTTTCTCTTATTTTTTCACATTCTGATTCAGGAGGAAATTCACATGAAAATTTTTTATGGTTACATTCACAGTGATGCTTTAAGTTACTGGCTTTAAAGTGGCTGATGGTTGTATGACAGATTAAGCACAGAGCCTTTTCACCTTTTACAGTAAAAGAAAAATCGTCCTCCCATTGTATGTTAAGGACTTTCTTTTCTTGTTTGTATTTCCGAACAAGAAACACTAATTTGCCCCCCTTCAAGGCAGGCAAAACTGCTGACCTGGAGAGTGTACAGAGACCTTTCACGGCACACGTAAGTACGATAAAGCACCTAAATTACTGGGAATGGTTGAAGTCCCTTGATTTGTATTCCTTAAAAAGCAGGCGAGAAAGATACATGATAATATACACTTGTAAAACTCTAGAGGGATTAGTACCAAGCTTGCACATGAAAATCACTCTCTACGAAAGCAAAAGACTCAGCAGGAGATGCAACATTACCCCAATGAAAAGCAGGGGCGCCACGAGTACGCTAAGAGATGACACAATACGTGTCAGGGGGCCCAAGACTGTTTAACTGCCTCCCAGCATACATAAGGGGGATTACCAATAGACCCCTGGTGGTCTTAAGAAGGTGCTGGACAGGCACCTAAAGTCAGTGCAGTGGAACCTCAAATTTCAAACTTAATCCGTTCCAGGAGCTAGTTCTAAAGTCGAAAAATTTGAAAGGCGAAGCAATATTTCCCATAAGAAATAATGGAAATACAATTAATCCGTTCCAGAAACCCAAAAATATTCACAAAAAAATACATTTTCTAGATAGTATTACATTATAGTTTTACATACACACAACAAATATGGTGTACTATTGTAATAAATTTAAATAAACATATAAAATAACATTTTTTCTTACCTTTACTGAAGATTGGTGATGGCATCTGGAAAACAGGGAGGAGGAGGAGGAGAGAGGGAGTTGGGGTTAGTGTTTGGAAGGGGAATCCCCCTCCATAAGGACTTTAGGTATCAAAGCCCTCTCTGGGGTTACTTTCCTTCTCTGTCTTTTAATGCCACTAGGACCAGCTTGAGTCACTGGACCCCTGTCTCACAAAATAACCATCCACAGTCCTCTGTTTCTTGTACCTCTAAGATTTCCCTAAAATGGGACATGGTTCTGTCACTGAACTTGTTGCAAAGATGGCTTGTTTCAACTTGCTCAGGGTGGTATTTTTCTACAAACATTTGGACATCATTCCACTTGGTGCAAATCTCCTTAATCTTTGAAGAAGGCACCTCATCCACTCCCTCTTCCTCCTCCTCTGAAGCAAGCTCCTGAGCTGTGGTCTGATACTGTTCCAGATGAAGCTCTTCCAGCTCTTCAGTGGTTAGCTGAAGGAAAGCTAGTGCAAGCCCTTTGGTAAATAAAGTGAGGAACACGATCCAGAGGGATTTTGAAGGGTTTGAGGCAGACCCTGTCCCTGCCAACCCTCTGCCTGTTGTGGAAGGTGTTGTGGCATTGGGCAAGTCCATGGGGTTGGAGGTGAGTGAAGGGGATGTGGAAGAGTTGGTGGAGGACCACAGGGAAGAGCTAACCACTGACGAACTGCAAGAGCTTCAACTGGAACAGCATCAGACCACAGCCGAGGAACTTCCTTCAGAGGAGGAGAAAGAGGGAGTGGATGAGGTGCCTTCTTCAAAGATTAAGGAGATTTGTCCCAAGTGGAATGAGTTGCAAAGTTTTGTTGAAAAGTATCACCCTGACCAAGCTGAAACAAGCCATATCTGCAACATGTACAATGACAGTGTTGTGTCCCACTTCAGGAAAATATTAAAGAAACTCCAGAAAAAGACCTCTCTGGACAGATATTTTGTGCGACAGGGGTCCAGTGACTCTCAAGTTGTTCCCAGTGGCATTAAAAGAAGAAGGGAAGTAACCCCAGATAAGGACTTGCTACCTAAAGTCCTAATGGAATGAGATTCTCCTTCCAAATAATAGTGTACACCTTCCTCCTATCCCCTCCTCCCGTCCTCCATCCACCCAGAAGTCTTCAGTAAAGGTAAGTGTAATGTTATTATTATTATATGTATGTACTTGATTTCTTATTGATTTCAGTATATAAATCTTTATTTAATTTGAAAAAAAAAATTTTATTTTAATATTTTTGGGTGTCTGGAGCGGATTAATTTTATTTCCATTATTTCTTAAGGGGAAAATGATTTAGAGTTTTGTGAATTTCGACTTTCGGCAGGCTCTCTGGAACGGATTAATCACGAAACTCGGGGGTCCACTGTATGTCATTCATGTAGTGGTATGGGCGGTGTCGGCGGTGGACGAGACTTTGTCTGGAGACCGGGCAAAATACTTCATGAATAATTTTGCTAATATCATCTATATGGCTTATTTATATATCACAGTTCAATTATATGACACAACAAACAATAAAAATTACATAGAAACATGATATATACTCTAGAATGAATAAAATATGTCATTATGTAACAAGTGGAGGTGGCCACAACCACTCCCTCTTTGTTGTGGTAAACACTGCCATCTAGTGACGGCCTTTTGAAGCCATCTATTATAATTGTTATATGAAGTACATTATTCTTATATATGTATTATTATTATGCATATTATATTATTATTATTATTATTATTATTTCTTTTCTTTCAACACTCTGGCTGTATCCCACTGAGGCGGGGTGGCCCAAAAGGAAAAACGAAAGTTTCTCCTTTTACATTTAGTAATATACACAGGAGAAGGGGTTACTAGCCCCTTGCTCCCAGCATTTTAGTCGCCTCTTACAACATGCATGGCTTACGGAGGAAGAATTCTGTTCCACTTCCCCATGGAGGTAAGAGGAAATAAACAAGAACAAGAACTAGTAAGAAAAATGGAAGAAAGCCCAGAGGGGTGTGTATATACATATATGCTTGTACATGTATGTGTAGTGTGATCTAAGTGTAAGTAGAAGTAGCAAGACATACCTGAAATCTTGCATGTTTATGAGACAGAGAAAAGGACACCAGCAATCCTACCATCATGTAAAACAATCACAAGCTTCCGTTTTACACTCACTTGGCAGGACGGTAGTACCTCCCTGGGCGGTTGCTGTCTACCAACCTACTATCTAACATTATTATTATTATTGTATTATATTATTATACTATTATTATACGTATTATTATTATTATATAAATAATTTGTAATTTTTATTCACACACAAAATATAAGATTTACTGTTATTCCTTATTGCAATAATTGTATAAATAATGTCAACCCATTCACGACTACATATTGGAATGGACAGTGACGTCATTTGTTTACTCTGAAACAGCCAAGCAATGGACCATTTCTCCTAGGTTGAGCTCTATTTCAAGGTACTTTTTGCCATGAAAGCAATTAAAATCATATCTATTTCTGTAATATATCTTCCATTCTATTAAATGAGACCAAACAAACGAGAATACAACCATAAAAACCATTCGAAATTACCGCAAAGGAGAGGCTAATTGCTGAAAAGTGAACTCCATTATTTATGCTTAGATTTCTTTCATTTCTGGTGTACGTTAAGAAGCATCTTTCCATCATACATTGCCCAAGTTTCAATACGATAGTCCAACAAACAAATGAGATACAATTCCCGAGATAAAGAGCAAGAGCCCCTCACCAGTGTCAAGGAACCTGCCTTGAGGTCTGCTCGCTTGTGGAAATTTTGCTCGCATATGGAAACAAAAAATCAACCCATCAACTGCTCGTATTTGGAAAAACTCACACGTGGACATGCTCGCAAGTAGAGGTTCCACTGTATTTATAGGCCTTTGCAATGTTTCAGACATGCTGGAGTATATATGAAACTCCTTGAAGAATGGTGTTATGACAAGCAAGATAACTGGTGACAGCCAGTGACATTTGATGAATGTGCGCTGCTGTAGGGAACCCTCACTTTATTTGTTTTCTGCTTTATTTGTTTTTGCTGTTGCACACAAACATGTCTGTATGTCTGTCTGTATCTGTCTAGCTCTGCTTATCTATCTAGCACTGCTTATCTGTCTTTCTCTCTGCCTGTGTGTGAAACTCCTTGAAGAATGGTGTCATGACAAACGTGAGATAACCAGTGACAGCCAGTGACATTTGATGAATGTGAGCTGCTGCAGGGAACAATCGCTTTATTTGTTTTCGCTGTTGGACACAAACATGTCTGTCTGTCTTTCTACCTGTTTGTGTGTGTCTTTCCATCTGTTTGTCTCAGCTAGTAAACCTGTTGGTTTGTGGTTTATGAGCTGCTCCTTGATTGCTGAACAAGTGACACTGCTATTACTTGCATCATGTTTGGAAGAAGTGAATGTTTTCAGATACTTGGGAGTTGACGTGTCGGCGGATGGATTTATGAAGGATGAGGTTAATCATAGAATTGATGAGGGAAAAAAGGTGAGTGGTGCATTCAGGTATATGTGGAGACAAGAAACGTTATCTATGGAGGCAAAGAAGGGAATGTATGAAAGTACAGTGGACCCCCAGTTCACGTTATTAATCCGTTCCTGAGAGCTCATCGTAAAGCAAAATTATCGGAAAGTGAATCAATTTTCCCCATAAGAAATAATGGAAATCAAATTAATCCTTGCAAGACACCCAAAAGTATGAAAAAAAAAAACTTTGACCACATGAAATATTAAGTTTAATGCAATAGAATAATTACAATAACAATAATAATAGAATAATCACAATAGAATAATTGACACTTACCTTTAATGAAGATCTGGTGATGATTGATGGGATGGGAGGGTCTAAGTTTTTAATGTTTAGAAGGGGAATCCCCTTCCATTAGGACTTGAGGTAGCAAGTCTTTTTCTGGGGTTACTTCCCTTCTTCTTTTAATGCCACTAGGACCAGCTTGAGAGTCACTGGACTTCTGTCGCACAACATATCTGTCCAAAGAGGCCTGTACCTCTCGTTCCTTTATGACTTTCCTAAAGTGGTTCACAACATTGTCAATGTAATAGTCACCAGCACGGCTTGCAATAGCTGTGTTAGGGTGATTTTCGTCCATAAAGGTTTGCAGTTCAACCCACTGTGCACACATTTCCTTAATTTTTGAAGTAGGCACAATGGATTCCACAACTGGCATAGGCTTCTCAGGGTTAGCCCCAAACCCTTCAAAATCTTTCTTAATTTCCATACTAATTCTCACCCGTTTTACCACAGGGTTGGCACTAGAAGTTTCCTTGGGGCCCATGGTGACTTATTTTGCAGAAACAAGCACCAAAAACAGTGATAATATGGATAATATGGAATGTACCGAATGTATCCTTAGATGCGCGCACACTGGCTGGCTTGTAAACACTGGCACACACGGGGCAGTTCTGGCCACACGTGGACACGTCTCATATGAATCGTATCGCATACCGGGTTTTGTGAGGGGAACCGAGGCAAATTTTTTGCGATATAATGCTTCGGATACTGGATTTATTGGATACCGATGACTTCGCGAACAGGGGGTCCACTGAATAGTAGTACCAACACTCTTATATGGGTGTGAAGCTTGGGTTGTGAATGCAGCAGCAAGGAGGCAGTTGGAGGCAGTGGAGATGTCCTGTCTAAGGGCAATGTGTGGTGTAAATATTATGCAGAAAATTCGGAGTGTGGAAATTAGGAGGTGTAGAGTTAATAAAAGTATTAGTCAGAGGGCTGAAGAGGGGTTGTTGAGGTGGTTTGGTCATTTAGAGAGAATGGATCAAAGTAGAATGACGTGGAGAGCATATAAATCTGTAGGGTAAGGAAGGTGGGGTAGGGGTCGTCCTCGAAAAGGTTGGAAGGAAGGGGTAATGGAGGTTTCGTGGGCGAGGGGCTTGGACTTCTAGCAGGCGTACATGAGCGTGTTCGATAGGAGTGAATGGAGACGAATGGTATTTGGGACTTGACGATCTGTTGGAGTGTGAGCAGGGTAATATTTAGTGAAAGGATTCAGGGAAACCGGTTATTTTTATATAGCCGGACTTGAGTCCTGGAAATGAGAAGTGCAATGCCTGCACTCTAAAGGTGGGGTTTGGGATATTGGCAGTTTGGAGGGATATGTGTATTTTTATACGTATATACTTCTAAACTGTTGTATTCTGAGCACCTCTGCAAAAACAGTGATTATGTGTGAGTGAGGTTAAAGTGCTGAATGATGAAAGAACAGTGGACCCCCGGTTTACAATATTATTTCATTCCAGAAGTATGTTCAGGTGCCATTACTGACCGAATTTGTTCCCATAAGGAATATTGTGAATTAGATTAGTCCATTTCAGACCCCCAAACATACACATACAAACGCACTTACATAAATACACTTACATAATTGGTCGCACTTGGAGCTGATCGTAAACCGGGGGTCCACTGTATTTTCTTTTTGGGGATTTTCTTTCTTTTTGGGTCACCCTGCCTCGGTGGGAGACGACCGACTTGTAAAAAAAAAAAAAATCTACAAACACTGTAGAGCACTGGAATTTTTGGGTTATCCTAATTTACACTATGTATAATTGTACGTACTTATGTGTACATGTCAGAGACAGAGGTATAGACAGACACAGAGACAGCCAAAGCCAGCCAGCCAGCTGGCCAGTCTGCCGAATACATAAGAACATAAAAAAGAACACTGCAGCAGGCCTACTGGCCCATGCAAGGCAGGTCCATGCCACCCCCCCAGATTAGACCAATTGACCAACCTAGTCAGGTCACATCCACTGAAGGAAGCATGGCATCTGACCTAGCAGCACAAGCTAGTCAGGTCCAACTCACACCCACCCACACCCACTCATGTATTTATCTAACCTATTTTTACTGTCCTCTTAAAATGGTAGTGTTAACATGACATGACATCAATGAATCCCTGGTGTTTGCTACACTATTTGCTCTAGTTGGCACTCAATTGAACTGGTGCTCCCACACTGAGGGCACAGACCCATTCTTTCATGTCTAGGCAACTCAGTCCTATTGCACCAAATTTGAAGGAATGAAAAATAAAACAGTGATCTACATTCAGAGCACTGCGCACGTGCACGTAGATCTGTGTGTGGACAGTTTAAGGGTTAAGTATTTATTAACCCTTTGACTGTTCCGGCCGTATATATACTTACGAGCCAGTGTTTCAGACGTATATATACTCGATAATTCTAGTGGTTTCAAATCAAGCAGGAGAAAGCTGGTAGGCCCACATGTGAGAGAATGGGTCTATGTGTTTAGTGTGGTGCACTGTATAAAAAAAAATCCTGCAGCATGCAGTGCATGAGAGAAAAAAACTCCAACCGTATTTTTGGATTAAAACGCCGACTTTGAGGTGCATTTTCCTATAGTATTTATAGTTGTATTCTCATTTTCTTGGTCTCATTGATAGAATGAAAAACATATTACAGAACCAGAGATGATTTTGGTTAATTTCACAATGAAAATGACCTTGAAATAGAGCTCAAAGTAGCGGAAATGTTCGATTTTTACCAATGTTCAAAAGTAAGCAAATCACACCACACATCCAATACATGTCAACTGGGGAGTATAATATTCTTTCACTAGTGCACTGATATTATTTATACCATTTTTACAATAATGCAATAGTCTGTAAATCTTCTATTTTTTGGGTAAATAAAAAATCAAAATAGAAAGCAAGAGTAATATAAGAGGGGCCTGGAGACATGACTAATGAACAGAGGATATGTTATTTTAGTGCCAAGAATGTCAGCATTGTTTATTCTGGACCCTATTTTGAAATTGGCATTTTGTTTAATTTGCATGAAATTGGCCAAATTGCCAATTTCTGACCACTATATTGGGTAGTTGAAATCAGTAAATGGGCGGTTTCTTGTACTCACTTGGTAGAAAAAATGGAGTTCTAAAGAAATAGCTACGAGTTTGGTAGACTGGAACGATGGAATTGACCAAAAATAGGGCTCAAAGTCGGCGAAATCGCCAATGTGTATATATCGCCGAGATCGCTAACTTTGTGGGAGCATAATTCCTTAAGTTTTGGATCAAATTTAGTACTTTTGGTGTCATTACCATCGGGAAAAGATTATCATTTCATAAGAATTTTTTTTTTTTTTTTTTTTTTTTTCCAAAAAATTTTCGACACCAGGAGACACTTCAGGATTTGGGGTTGCAACAGTCAATGGGTTAACCCTTAATTAACCCTTTCAGAGTCCAGAGGCCAAATTTCAAAGTGCACACCAGGGTCCAAGAATTTTAAAAAAAAATTATTTTTTTCTTATGAAATGGTAGAGAAACTGTTTCTAGAGGTAATAAAACAAAAAGTACGAAATTTGATGAAAAATTGACGAATTTATGCTCTTGCGAATTTTGACGTGTCAGCGATATTTACGAATCGGCGATTTTGCCGACTTTGACTCCCATTTTAGGCCAATTACATTATTCCAGTTGACCAAATTCTTAGCTATTTCAATAGTATTACTTCTGTTCTATCGATTGAGCACAGGAAATTGCCCAGTCAACTGTTTCGACTACAAAATAAAGTGATCGGAAATTGGCAATTTGGCCAATTTAACACAAAGTTCAAAATATTCCAATTTCAAAATAAGGTCCAGAATAAACAATGCAGGCATTCCTGACACTAAACTAACATTTCATCTGTTCATTAGTTATGTTTTCAGGCTTTACAAATGAATTCCATTTTGATTTTTTATTCACAATGAATTTTTATTCAAACCAAAAAATGGAAGATTTACTGTTATGCAATACTGTAATAATTGTATAAATATCATCACCATATTTGTGAATGTATATTAGACCCACCAGCTGGCGTGTATTAGATATGTGAGGTCGTTTGTTGACTCGAATATCGACAAAAATTTAACATTTCCGCTACTTTGAGCTCAGTTTCAAGCCATTTCCAATACTAAAACCAATCAAAATCATCTCTACTTCTGTAATGTAACTTCCATTATATCAAATGAGCCCAAGAAATTGCAAATATAACTATAAAAAACAAACAAAAAAGCACTGCAAATTCAGTTTTAATCGAAAATCACGGTCTCAGTTTTTTCTCATTATACACTGTGTGCTGCAGGATTTGTTTTATGTGGTGCACACATACCACATAGATGTATTCTCTCATATCTAGACCCAAATTTACCACTCACAGCTTATCAGAGTGAGCTGAGCTCATGGCGTAGATCTACGCTTTGGACCCTGAACGTAAAGCCGTAGATCTACGGCATGGACCCTGAAAGGGTTAAACTGTCCAAACGTAGATCTACGTTCACTTGCCCTGCGCTCCAAATAGTATTTAAAAAAAAAAATTAAATTAAAGAGGGCAATTTTCTGTGTGTAATAAGATCCCAAAAAATTTTTTAGGATCAGTACTTACCAAGACTGCAAAGTTGGCACTGGATGCTCACTTGACAGCAATATCGAGTCCTGCCGCTTGCAGAAGTGTTGCCAATATACATTTTTTCCTCGTTTTTTTTTTTTTTCTTTTTTCAACAAGTCGGTCGTCTCCCACCGAGGCAGGGTGACCAAAAAAAAGAAAGAAAATCCCCAAAAAGAAAATACTTTCATCATCATTCAACACTTTCACCACACTCACACATTATCACTGCTTTTGCAGAGGTGCTCAGAATACAACAGCTTAGAAGCATATACGTATAAAGATACACTACATATCCCTCCAAACTGCCAATATCCCAAACCCCTCCTTTAAAGTGCAGGCATTGTACTTCCCATTTCCAGAACTCAAGTCCGACTATATGAAAATAACCGGTTTCCCTGAATCCCTTCACTAAATATTACCCTGCTCACACTCCAACAGATCGTCAGGTCCCAAGTATCATTCGTCTCCATTCACTCCTATCTAACACGCTCATGCACGCTTGCTGGAAGTCCAAGCCCCTTGCCCACAAAACCTCCTTTACCCCCTCTTTCCAACCCTTTCGAGGACGACCCCTACCCCTTTTTCCTTCCCCTACAGATTTATATGCTTTCCATGTCATTCTACTTTGATCCATTCTCTCTAAATGACCAAACCACCTCAACAACCCCTCTTCTGCCCTCTGACTAATGCTTTTATTAACTCCACACCTTCACCTAATTTCCACACTCCGAATTTTCTGCATAATATTTACACCACACATTGCCCTTAGACAGGACATCTCCACTGCCTCCAACCGTCTCCTCGCTGCTGCATTTACCACCCAAGCTTCACATCCATATAAGAGTGTTGGTACTACTGTACTTTCATACATTCCCTTCTTTGCCTCCATAGATAACGTTTTTTGACTCCACATATACCTCAACGCACCACTCACCTTTTTTCCCTCATCAATTTATATAATTTTTATGTTCTGATAATTACAATGATGATGAATGATGATGAAAGTATTTTCTTTTTGGGGATTTTCTTTCTTTTTTGGGTCACCCTGCCTCGGTGGGAGACGGCCGACTTGTTGAAAAAAAAAAAAAAAAATTACAATCTTGGCAGTTTGGAAGGATATGTTATACAGAGGACCCTCAGCTAACGATGGCATCACCTAACCTTA
The DNA here is from genome assembly GCF_038502225.1 of Cherax quadricarinatus. NCBI lineage: Eukaryota > Metazoa > Arthropoda > Malacostraca > Decapoda > Parastacidae > Cherax > Cherax quadricarinatus. The sequence continues at coordinate 24,702,325 of NC_091330.1, read as the reverse complement.
AATCCAGCATATGATACATTTTAAAGCAAAAATTTTGCCTCGGCTAACGCTAAAAAACTCGCCCTATGTGATTCGTTCGAGACGCGTGCATATATGGCCTGAGCGCGCCTCAGTTTTCCCATGGGTGCCAGTGTTTACAAGCCAGCCAGTGTGGTCGCATCCACGCATACAATCGGAACATTTCGTATCATCACAGCGTTTTTAGTGATTGTATCTGCAAAATAAGTCACCATAGGCCCCAAGAAAGCTTCTAGTGCCAACCCTGCAGGAAAAAGGGTGAGAATTACTGTGGATATGAAGAAAGAGATAATTGCTAAGTACGAAAGTGGAGTGCATCTCTCGGAGCTGGCCAGGTTGTATACCAAACCCCAATCAACCATCGCTACTATTGTGGCCAAGAAAACAACAATCAAGGAAGCTGTTCTTCCAAAAGGTGCAACTTTGTTTTCGAATAAGAGATCACAAGTGATAGAAGATGTTGAGAGACTGCTATTGGTGTGGATAAACGAAAAACAGATAGCAGGAGATAGCATCTCTCAAGCGATCATATGTGAAGTTGCATGAGGATTTAATTAGAAAAATGCCTGCAACTAGTGGTGATGTGAGTGAATTTAAGGCCAGCAAAGGTTAGTTTGAGAGATTTAAGAATCATAGTGGCATACATAGTGTGATAAGGCATGGTGAGGCTGCCAGTTCAGACCAAAAAGCGGCTGAAAAATATGTGAAGGAATTCAAAGAGTACATAGACAGTGAAGGACTGAAACCTGAACAAGTGTTTAATTGTGATGAAACAGGCCTGTTTTGGAAGAAAATGCCAAACAGGACCTACATTACTCAGGAGGAAAAGGCACTCCCCAGGACATAAGCCTATGAAAGACAGGCTTACTCTCTTGATGTGTGCTAATGCTAGTGGAGATTGCAAAGTGAAGCCTTTATTGGTGTATCACTCTGAAACTCCCATCGTGTTCAGGCACAACAATGTCCTCAAGGCTAATTTGTGTGTGATGTGGAAGGCAAACAGTAAGGCATGGGTCACTAGAGACCTTTTCTATGACTGGTTACACCATGCATTTGCCCCCACTGTGAAAAATTACCTCCTTGAAAATAAATTGGACCTTAAGTGCCTCCAGGTATTAGACAATGCTCCTGGTCATCCTTCAGACTTGGCAGAGCGACTTTGTGGGGACATGAGCTTCATAATACCACTCCTCTCCTGCAGCCCATGGACCAGCAGGTCATTTCAAACTTCAAAAAAAACTACACAAAAGCCATGTTTCGAAACTGTAGTGACCACAGACACTCGATTAACTCTAAGAGAGTTTTGGAAAGATCACTTTAGTATCCTCAGTTGTGTAAACCTTATAGGTAAGGCTTGGGAGGGAGTGACTAAGAGGACCTTGAACTCTACTTGGAAGAAACTGTGGCCAGAATGTATAGACAAAAGGGATTTTGAAGGATTTGAGGCTAACCCTGAGAAGCATATGCTAGTTGTGGAATCAATTGTGGCATTGGGGAAGTCCTTGGGGTTGGAGGTTAGTGGGGAGGATGTGGAAGAGTTGGTGGAGGAGGACAATGAAGAACTAACCACTGATGAGCTGCAAGATCATCTTCAACAGCAAGAGGCTAGACCTGAGGAAACTGCTTCGGAGGAGGGGAGAGAGAAATTGAAGAAGTTGCCTACTTCAAAGATTAAGGAAATGTGTGCAAAGTGGCTTGAAGTGCAAACATCTATGGATGAAAATCACCCTAACACAGCTACTGCAAGCCATGCTGGTGACTATTACAATGACAATGTTGTGAACCACTTTAGACAAATCATAAAGGGACAGGAGGTACAGGCCTCTATGGACATATATGTTGTGTGACAGAGGTCCAGTGACTCTCAAGCTGGTCCTAGTGGCATTAAAAGAAGGGAAGTAACCCCGGAAAAGGACCTGATACCTCAAGTCCCAATGGAAGGGGATTCCCCTTCTAAACATTAACAACTTCCACACTCTCCCCTCCTCCCATCCCATCAATCATCACCAGATCTTCAATAAAGGTAAGTGTCAGTTTGTGTGTGTTAAAATTAATATCTCATGAGGTAAAATTTTTTTTTTCATACTTTGGGGTGTCTTGCATGGATTAATTTGATTTCCATTATTTCTTATGGGGAAAATTAATTCAGCTAACGATAATTTCAGCATACGATGAGCTTTCAGGAACGGATTAATATTGTTAGCTGAGGGTGCACTGTATATCTTTATACGTATATGCTTCTAAACTGTTATATCTGGGTGCCCCTGCAAAAACACTGATTATGTATGAGTGAGGTGACTGATGAATGATGATTAAAGTATTTCCTTTTTGGGGATTTTCTTTCTTTTTCGGCCACCCTGCCTCGGTGGGAGACGGCCAACTTGTTGAAAAAAAATAAAATACAATTTATAGTAGTTCTTGTGATTTCATAAACAATCTTTCTGACACTAACATTAGGTACAGGTCTGCCATCACAAATCCGGCAATCGGTTCCTTCAGTTATCCGGCACTAATTTCAAATTTCCAGGGTCGCCACACCAACCTGCTGATACTGTTTGGTGGTGCTATTCGGTGCACAAGTTATTTCAATTTCTTTTTCTCCATTTATTGTTATAACCTGCTTTCTTTTACCCCTAGCCATGGTTCCCCCAAATGAAAGAAATGCTTCTCATTGTGTAAAGAACATACACAGTATATTGTCCATAAATGATAAGGTGGCTTTGAAGCCACTGTCAGCTGCCATGAGCTCAGTCTCGTGATGCAGGGGAATATGCTTTATTATTACGCTAATATCAACAAAACAACTTATTTACCTATCACAATTGATCTAATATGACATAATAAACAATATAAATAGCAAAAACATTACAAATACTCCAGAATGAGTAATTGGCATAATACCGAGCGGTTTGACAGAGGTATGAAGAGGATATGAGATACAAGTACCATTCTCCTATTCGTCTTGGTGATTTATATTAGAAAAAACGGAGTACAGTGGACCCCCGCATACCGTTGGCCTTACATAATGTTAAATCCGCATACCGATAGATTTTATCGCTAAGATTTTGCCTCGCATACCGCTAAAAAACCCGCTCAACGCCGTTCGTCCGAGACGCGTCTAATGTGCGGCCTGAGCCAGCCTCACATGTTCCGCCGGTGGCATTGTTTACAAGCCAGCCTCCGCGGTAACATCCAAGCATACAATCGGAACATTTCGTATTATTACAGTGTTTTTGGTGATTTTATCTGCAAAATAAGTGACCATGGGCCCCAAGAAAGCTTCTAGTGCCAACCCTACAGCAATAAGGGTGAGAATTACTATAGAGATGAAGAAAGAGATCATTGATAAGTATGAAAGTGGAGTGTGTGTCTCCGAGCTGGCCAGGTTGTATAATAAACCCCAATCAACCATCGCTACTATTGTGGGCAACAAAATGGCAATCAAGGAAGCTGTTCTTGCCAAAGGTTCAACTGTGTTTTCGAAACAGAGATCGCAAGTGATGGAAGATGTTGAGAGACTCTTATTGGTATGGATAAATGAAAAACAGATAGCAGGAGATAGCATCTCTCAAGTGATCATAAGTGAAAAGGCTAGGAAGTTGCATCAGGATTTAATTAAAAAAATGCCTGCAACTAGTGATGATGTGAGTGAATTTAAGGCCAGCAAAGGTTGGTTTGAGAGATTTAAGAAGCGTAGTGGCATACATAGTGTGATAGGGCATGGTGAGGCTACCAGTTCGGACCACAAAGCAGCTGAAAAATATGTGCAGGAATTCAAGGAGTATATAGACAGTGAAGGACTAAAACCTGAACAAGTGTTTAATTGTGATGAAACAGGCCTGTTTTGGAAGAAAATGCCAAGCAGGACCTACATTACTCAGGAAGAAAAGGCACTCCCAGGACATAAGCCTATGAAAGACAGGCTTACTCTGTTGATGTGTTCCAATGCTAGTGGTGATTGCAAAGTGAAGCCTTTATTAGTGTATCACTCAGAAACTCCCAGAGCGTTCAGGCAAAAGAATGTCCTCAAGGCTAATTTGTGTGTGCTGTGGAGGGCAAACAGTAAGGCATGGGTCACTAGGGACTTTTTCTATGACTGGTTACACCATGCATTTGCCCCCAATGTGAAAGATTACCTAACTGAAAAGAAATTAGACCTTAAGTGCCTCCTGGTGTTAGACAATGCCCCTGGTCATCCTACAGACGTGGCAGAGCGACTTTATGTGGACATGAGCTTCATTAAGGTGAAGTTTTTGCCTCCTAATACCACTCCTCTCCTGCAGCCCATGGACCAGCAGGTTATTGCAAACTTCAAAAAACTGTACACAAAAGCTCTGTTTGAAAGGTGCTTTGTAGTGACCTCAGAAACTCAACTGACTCTAAGAGAGTTTTGGAGAGAGCACTTTAATATCCTCAATTGTGTAAACCTTATAGGTAAGGCTTGGGAGGGAGTGACTAAGAGGACCTTGAACTCTGCTTGGAAGAAACTGTGGCCAGAATGTGTAGACCAAAGGGATTTTGAAGGGTTTCAGGCTAACCCTGAGAGGAGTATGCCAGTTGAGGAATCCATTGTGGCATTGGGAAAGTCCTTGGGGTTGGAGGTTAGTGGGGATGATGTGGAAGAGTTGGTGGAGGAGGACAATGAAGAACTAACCACTGATGAGCTGCTAGATCAACTTCAACAGCAAGAGACCAGACCTGAGGAAACTGGTTCGGAGAAGGGGAGAGAGAAATTGAAGAAGTTGCCTACTACAAAGATTAACGGAAATCTGTGCAATGTGGCTGAAAGTGCAAACCTTTATGGATGAAAATCACCCTCACACAGCTATTGCAAGCCGTGCTGGTGACTATTACACTGACAATGTTGTGAAACACTTTAGGGAAGTCATAAAGGAACGAGAGGTACAGGCCACTATGGACAGATATGTTGTGTGACAGAAGTCCAGTGACTCTGAAGCTGGTCCTAGTGGCATTAAAAGAAGAAGGGAAGTAACCCCAGAAAAGGACTTGACACCTCAAGTCTTAATGGAAGGGGATTCCCCTTCTAAACACTAAGACTCTCTCCTCCTCCCATCCCATCAATCATCACCAGATCTTCAATAAAGGTAAGTGTCATGTAATTGTGCATGCCTTTTTCAGTTTGTGTGTATTAAAATTAATATTTCACGTGGTAAAAAAATTTTTTTTCATTCTTTGGGGTGTCTTGCACGGGTTAATTTGATTTCCATTATTTCTTATGGGGAAAATTCATTCGCATAACGATAATTTCGCATAACAATGAGCTCTCAGGAACGGATTAATATCGTTATGCGGGGGTCCACTGTATAGCACAGGGCTGTGATATACTTGTAATGCACCACAAAACTGAAACAAAAAAGCTATTTTCTCTACACAGATTATCATACATAGCATAGCGGCATAACCCAAAAAAGTCAGTGGCTTATTTCTAGTACCTGGCTTGGGCTTGCCATATATGATTTTGGGTAAATATTTTTTTTTTTGGGCTATCTTATTGAAACTCGGGCAATGTATGATGGAAAGATACTTCTTAAGGTATACGAAAAATTAAAGAAATTGGACCATAAAACGGAGTTCACTTCTCAGCCATTAGCCGCCCCTTAGCGGTATATTTTTGTATGGTTTTTATGGTTGTATTCTCATTTTTTTTTGGTCTCATTTGATAGAATGGAAGCTATATTACAGAAATAGATATATTTTTTATTGTTTTCACAATGAAAAATATCTTGAAATGGAGCTCAAAGTAGCGGAAATGTTAGATTTTCGCCAATGTTCAATGAACTTTCTTGTGTAAGTCAAGTTGGCTAACTTCATTAAGTGTATTCTAACCTAACCACTCTGTAATCCGGCAAACTCAATAATCCAGCACACTACAGGTACCAATGATGCTGGATTTATGATGGCAAACCTGTAATGAAATACAGGTCTGCCATCACAAATCCGGCAATCAGTTATTCGGCACTAATTTGGCTAGCATAATTTTAAATTTCCAGGGTTGCCACACCAACCTGCTGGTACTGTTTGGTTGTGCTACTTACTGCATAAGTCATTCTAATTTCTTTTTCTCCATTTATTGTTATAACCTGCTTACTTTTAGCCCTAGCCATGGTTCCAATGAATAAAAAATGCTTTTCGTTCTGTAAAGCACCTACACAGTACATTGTCCATTAAAGATAAGGTGGCTTTGAAGCCACTGTCAGTTGCCATGAGCTCGGTCTCGTGATGCAGGGGAATATGCTTTATTATTATGCTAATATCAACACTACAGCTTATTGCCTATCACAATTGATCTAATATGACATAATAAACAATATAAATAACATAAACATGTTAAATACTCCAGAATGAATAATATTTGGCATAATACCGAGCAGTTCAACAGAGGTATGAAGAGGACATGGGATACAAGTACCATTCTCCTATCCCTGTCTTAGGGGCTTATATTAGAGAAAACGGAGTGTAGCACATGAATAACAGCACATGGCTGTGATATACACTCGTACTGCACCATAAAACTGAAACAAAAAAGCTATTTCCTCTTCATAGATTATCACACATAGCAGCATGTGTGTAGAGAACCTAGGATAACCCAAAAAAGTCAGACAAAGTGGCTTATTTCTAGTACCTGGCTTGGGTTAGCCATATATGACTTTTGGTAAATATTCGATTCCCAGCCAGGTGTAAATATTATGCAGAAAATTCGGAGTGTGAAAATTAGAAGGTGTGGAGTTAATAAAAGTATCAGTCAGAGGGCTGAAGAGGGGTTGTTGAGGTGGTTTGGTCATTTAGAGAGAATGGATCAAAGTAGAATGAAGTGGAGAGCGTATAAATCTGTAGGGGAAGGAAGGCAGGGTAGGGGTCGTCCTCGAAAAGGTTGGAGGGAGGGGGTAAAGGAGGTTTTGTGGGCGAGGGGGTTGGACTTCCAGCAAGCATGCGTGAGCGTGTTAGATAGGAGTTAATGGAGACGAATGGTATTTGGGACCTGACGAGCTGTTGGAGTGTGAGCAGGGTAATATTTAGTCAAGGGATTCAGGGAAACTGGTTATTTTATATAGCTGGACTTGAGTCCTGGAAATAGGAAGTACAATGCCTGCACTTTAAAGGAGAGGTTTGGGATATTGGCAGTTTGGAGGGATATGTTGTGTATCTTTATACATATATGCTTCTAAACTGTTGTGTTCTGGGCACCTCTGCAAAAACAGTGATTATGTATGAATGAGGTGAAGTGTTGAATGATGATTAAAGTATTTTCTTTTTGGGGATTTTCTTTCTTTTTGGGTCACCCTGCCTCGGTGGGAGACAGTTAACTTGTTATAAAAAAGAAAAAAAAATATAAGCAAGAGGGAAGGGAGTCGTTAGTCTCTTAGTCTGGTGCGGGCAAAGGTATGCTGCTCTTTATTTACATAATCTCAGGTAAGGACCCATTATGGGTGAATGGGAATGGGGAGAGCAGAAGAACTGTGGAGGGAAAGAGAGAGGGCTGGAGAAGAGAAAGCCAGGGCTAGACCCAGCAGGAAGACAATGTGTGGCATCAGCTATATGCTTTGCTAGCAGCAGTTCATTACAGGTCAGGCTTAGGAAGAGGGGGACAGACAGGCATAGTGGACACCAAGATAACAATCGGCAAGAGACTTTGTGACACTGCACGCACACATCTATGGCTATGGTGGTGGCATGGCAAGGATCGGAAATGGTGTGTTATACGGCCAAGGTGGTGCTGGCAAACAACAACAAAAAAAAAAGTGCACATGTATTGCTCAAACCCTACCATCATTGTGAGGTGACTCAATTGGGAGGCACAGATGACCAAAACAAAGATATCCACACATAATCAAGGCTGATAATACCTAGTTATATAGAAACTTGTGTAAGTTAATTAACTCATTAAAAAGTACTCTAGATGGATAATACTATGCAGAACTTGAGGCAGCTGGCCTGACAAACATAAGAGAAGAGAGACTGTATGATCTCTAAAATAAAAAAAACTAAATCCAATTCTGTAAAAAAAAAAAAAAAAAAAAAAAAAGTGATATCTGTGAATTTCAAATATGTGATGAGCTCCAACCTAACCCTCAAGACCTTGAGGGTTCTAATGTAAACATAAGAAAAAAGACAAGAGACAACCATTGTGTTAAAAAAAAAAACTAATAGAACAGCATGTAAAGAATTCAGTGAAACAATAAATTCAACTTACCAAAGCTGATAAGTTAGCCAGAGTCTCAGGTAAGCTGTATTCCTGAGGTCTGAATATTGGAGATGGATCACAGGTGTAATTAAAGTTATCTTCAGATTCACTGTACTCCACTGGACACACAAAGAATGGATACTGGCACATCACATACGACAGCTGTTCAATGAGAAATACTACAAGGAATGTACTCAATGAAGAAGTTACAGTAATTACACAAGAAAACACTGTAATCTCCAAACAAATACATAACTCAATATTCACAATTGGTTAACTGCCTAAATTCTGAAACTTTCCAAACTAGAAAATAATTATTCACTTATTGAAGTCTTTCAATACCATATTCTTGTTCATAATTAACAGTTAACCCCTTGACTGTCGCAACCCCAAATCCTGAGGTGTCTCCTGGTGTTGCAAAATATCCGAAAAAAACATGATTTTTTCTAATGAAATGATAGAGAATGTTTTCCTGATTGTAATGACACCAAGAGAATGAAATTTGATGGAAAACTGACGGAATTACGCTCTCGCAAAGTTAGCGACCTTGGTCATGTTTACGAATCTGCAATTTCGCCCACTTTGAGCCCTATTTTCGGCTAATTTCGTTGTTCCATTCGACCAAACTCATAGCTATTTCTTTAGATTTCCATTTTTTATATTGATTTAGTACAAGAAACTGCCCATTTACCAATTTCAACTGCCCAATAACGCGGTCAGAAATTGGCAATTTGGCTAATTTCACAAAAATTAAAAAATATGACAATTTCAATATAGGGTCCAGAATGAACAATGCAGACATTCCTGGCTCTAAAATAACATTTTCTTTGTTCATCAGTCATGTCTCCAGGCCCCTCTGATATTACTCTTCCTTTCTATTTTGAATTTTTATTCAAACAAAAAATTTACTGTTATACAGACTACTGCAATATTGCAATAATTGTGTAAATAATGTCAACCCATTCATGAATGCATATTAGAATGGCTACTTGGACATTTATTGGAAAATGACATCATTTGTTTACTTTTGAACATCAGCAAAAATCAAACATTTCCCCTACTTTGAGCTCCATTTAAAGGTTCTTTTCATGGTAGAACCAATCAAAATCACCTCTATTTCTATAATATGTTTTCCATTCTATCAAATGAGATCAAGAAAACAAGAATACAACCATAAATACTATAGGAAAATAGACCACAAAGTCGGCATTTTAATTAAAAAAAAATCAGTTCTTTTTCTCATGCACTGCGAGCTGCAGGATTTTTTTATATGGTGCACACTGACCACACAGACCCATTCTCTAACATGTGGGCCTACCAGCTTTCTCCTGCTTGATTTGAAGCCACCAGAATTTATGAGTATATATGTGTCAAACATGGTGGCTCGTAAGACGTATATTTTTTTATTATTTTTTTTTATTATCACACTGGCCGATTCCCACCAAGGCAGGGTGGCCCGAAAAAGAAAAACTTTCACCATCATTCACTCCATCACTGTCTTGCCAGAAGGGTGCTTTACACTACAGTTTTTAAACTGCAACATTAACACCCCTCCTTCAGAGTGCAGGCACTGTACTTCCCATCTCCAGGACTCAAGTCCGGCCTGCCGGTTTCCCTGAATCCCTTCATAAATGTTACTTTGCTCACACTCCAACAGCACGTCAAGTATTAAAAACCATTTGTCTCCATTCACTCCTATCAAACACGCTCACGCATCCCTGCTGGAAGTCCAAGCCCCTCGCACACAAAACCTCCTTTACCCCCTCCCTCCAACCTTTCCTAGGCCGACCCCTACCCCGCCTTCCTTCCACTACAGACTGATACACTCTTGAAGTCACTCTGTTTCGCTCCATTCTCTCTACATGTCCGAACCACCTCAACAACCCTTCCTCAGCCCTCTGGACAACAGTTTTGGTAATCCCGCACCTCTTCCTAACTTCCAAACTACGAATTCTCTGCATTATATTCACACCACACATTGCCCTCAGACATGACATCTCCACTGCCTCCAGCCTTCTCCTCGCTGCAACATTCATCACCCATGCTTCACACCCATATAAGAGCATTGGTAAAACTATACTCTCATACATTCCCCTCTTTGCCTCCAAGGACAAAGTTCTTTGTCTCCAAAGACTCCTAAGTGCACCACTCACCCTTTTCCCCTCATCAATTCTATGATTCACCTCATCTTTCATAGACCCATCCGCTGACACGTCCACTCCCAAATATCTGAATACATTCACCTCCTCCATACTCTCTCCCTCCAATCTGATATCCAATCTTTCATCACCTAATCTTTTTGTTATCCTCATAACCTTACTCTTTCCTGTATTCACTTTTAATTTTCTTCTTTTGCACACCCTACCAAATTCATCCACCAATCTCTGCAACTTCTCTTCAGAATCTCCCAAGAGCACAGTGTCATCAGCAAAGAGCAACTGTGACAACTCCCACTTTATGTGTGATTCTTTATCTTTTAACTCCACGCCTCTTGCCAAGACCCTCGCATTTACTTCTCTTACAACCCCATCTATAAATATATTAAACAACCACGGTGACATCACACATCCTTGTCTAAGGCCTACTTTTACTGGGAAATAATTTCCCTCTTTCCTACATACTCTAACTTGAGCCTCACTATCCTCGTAAAAACTCTTCACTGCTTTCAGTAACCTACCTCCTACACCATACACCTGCAACATCTGCCACACTGCCCCCCTATCCACCCTGTCATATGCCTTTTCCAAATCCATAAATGCCACAAAGACCTCTTTAGCCTTATCTAAATATAGTTAATATAACAAAGTAATCTTTGACTTTTTCAGAGATACTCCTGGTGCACTATAAACAAGGGGCAGCAATACTGCAGCTCAAACAGTCATGTCATGTATGATGTCAGCACACTTCTGGCAGATAACTATTGAATAACGACAAGTGTTGCCAGTGGTGTTGCTAGGGTTGGTGTCACCTGGGGTGGCATCTTTGGTGTCACCTCCTATGAAATCAAAGGGTGGGGGAATGGGGGAGTTAACTCCAGTTACATCACTACTGCATGACCAATGACAAATGTTTAGCAAAGAGAACGTTTAACCCTTTCAGGGTTGGTGCCGTACTAGTACGGCTTGCATGCCAGGGTTGGTGCCGTACTAGTACGCGTAAATTTCAGCGCCTCCAAATCTAGCGAGAGAAAGCTGGTAGGCCTACATATGAAAGAATGGGTCTATGTGGTCAGTGTGCACAGTATAAAAAAAATCCTGCAGCACACAATGCATAATAAGAAAAAGAAACCTCTGACCATGTTTTTGATTTAAAACAACTTTGCAGTGTATTTTCGTATGCTATTTATGGTTGTATTCTATTTTTCCTGGTCTCAATTTATAGAATGGAAGACATATTACAAAAACTGAGATGATTTTTATTGGTTTCACAATGAAAAGTACCTTGAAATTGAGCTCAAAGTAGTAGGAATGTTTGATTTTTGCCAAAGTTCAAAAGTAAAAAAAATCAAGCCATGCATCCAATACACGTCAACTGGTGAGTCTAACATTCTTTCACAAGTGTGCTGATATAATTTATACCATTTCTACACCAATGCAGTAGTCTGCATAACAGTAAATCTTCTATTTTTTGTGAGAATAAAAATTCAAAGTGGAAAGCAAAAGAAATGTAACAGAGGCCTGGGGACATGACTAATGAACAGAGGAAATTTTATTTTAGTGCCAGGAATGTCTGTCTTGTTTTTTCTGGACCCTATTTGGAAATTGGCATCTTTTGAAATTTGTGTGAAATTGGCAAAATTGCCAATTTTGGACCATTTTATTGGATAGTTGAAATCTGTAAGTGGGTGGTTTCTTGTACTCATTCGATAGAAAAAATGGAGTTCTAGTGAAATAGTTATGATTTTTGTTGACTGGTACATTGGAATTGGCCGAAAATAGGGCTCAAAGTGGGCGAAATCGCCGATGCGTAAACATCATCAAGACCGCTAACTTCGCGAGAGCATAATTCCATGAGTTTTCCATCAAATTTCATAATTTTGGTGTCATTATATCGGGAAATGATTCTCTATCATTTCATAAGATTTTTTTTTTTTTTTTTTTTTTAATTTCCAACCCTGAGAACAAGTTTAGGAGTGGGCCTGCCGACCCTGAAAGGGTTCAGGGCCATAAACCGAACAGAATACTACTTCTCAACTTTATTAACCCTTAACCCTTTGACTGTCGCGGCCATATATATACGTCTTACGAGGTACCGTGTTTGACTTATACTCACAAATTCTAGCGGCTTCAAATCAAGCAGGAGAAAGTTGGTAGGCCCACCTGTGAGAGAATGGGTCTGTGTGGTCAGTGTGCACCATATAAAAAAAATCCTGGAGCACGCAGTGCATAATGAGAAAAAAAAACTCCGACCGTTTTTTTAAATTAACCCTTTCAGGGTCCGTCCCGTAGACCTACGGCTTTACGTTCAGGGTCCAAACCGTAGATCTACGCCAAGAGCTCAGCTCACTCTGATAAACTGTGAGTGGTACATTTGGGCCTAGATATGAGAGAATACATCTATGTGGTATGTGTGCACCACATAAAACAGATCCTGCAGCACACTGTGTATAATGAGAGAAAAAAAATGAAATCATGATTTTTCGATTAAAACAGCAACTTTGCAGTGTTTTTTCGTATGTTTTTTATAGTTGTATTTGCGATTTCTTGGTCTCATTTGATAGAATGGAAGACATATTACAGAAATAGAGATGATTTTGATTGGTTTTAGCATTGGAAATGGCTTGAAACTGAGCTCAAAGTAGCGGAAATGTTAAATTTTTGCCGATATTCAAGAGTAAACAAACGACCTCACATGTCTAATACACATCAGCTGGTGAGTCTAATATACATTCACAAATATGGTGATGATATTTATACAATTATTACAGTATTGCATAACAGTAAATCTTCTATTTTTTGGTGTGAATAAAAATTCATTATGTGAATAAAAAATCAAAATGGAATTTATTTGTAAAGCCTCAAAACATAACTAATGAACAGAGGAAATGTTAGTTTAGTGCCAGGAATGCCTACATTGTTCATTCTGGACCCTATTTTGAAACTGGAATATTTTGAACTTTGTGTTAAATTGGCCAAATTAACAATTTCTGATCACTTTATTTTGTAGTTGAAACAGTTGACTTGGCGATTTCTTGTGCTCAATCGATAGAATAGAAGTAATACTAGTGAAATAGCTAAGAATTTGGTTGATTGGAATAATGTAATTGGCCTAAAATGGGAGTCAAAGTCGGCAAAATCGCCGATTCGTAAATATCGCTGACACATCAAAATTCGCGAGAGCATAATTTCGTCAATTTTCCACCAAATTTCGTACTTTTTGTTTTATTACCTTCACAAAAAGATTCTCTACGATTTCATAAGAAAAAATAACAAATTTTTTTTTTGAAAATTCTTGGACACTGGTGCGTGACTCCAGATTTGGGCCTTGGACCCTGAAAGGGTTAAAATGCCGACTTTGTAGTTTTTTTCGTATAGTATTTATGGTTGTATTCTCGTTTTCTTGGTCTAATTTGATAGAATGGAAAACATATTATAAAAATAGAGGTGATTTTGATTGATTTTACTATAAAAAGAACCTAGAAATGGAGCTCAAAGTAGGGGAAATGTTTGATTTTTGCCAATGTTCAAAAGTAAACAAATGATGCCTTTGTCCAATAAATGTCCAACTAACCATTCTAATATGCAGTCACGAATGGGCATTGCAGTAGTCTGCATAATAGTAAGTCTTCTATTTTTTGTTTGAATAAAAATTCAAAATAGAAAGCAAGAGTAATATCAGAGGGGCCTGGAGACATGACTGATGAGCAAAGAAAATGTCATTTTAGAGCCAGGAATGTCTGCATTGTTCATTCTGGACCTTATTTTGAAATTGTCATATTTTTTAGTTTTCGTGAAATTGGCCAAATTGCAAATTTCTGACCACATTATTAGGTAGTTGAAATCGGTAAATGGGCAGTTTCTTGTACTCAATCGATAGAAAAAATGGAGTTCTAAAGAAATAGCTATGAATTTGCGCGACTGGAACAATGGAACTAGCCGAAAATAGGGCTCAAAGTGGGCGAAATCGCCGATTTGTAAACAGCGCCGAGGTTGCTAACTTCGTGAGAGCATAATTCCATCACTTTTCCATCAAATTTCGTTTTTTTGGTGTCAATACAATCGGGAAAAGATTCTCTATCATTTCATAAGAAAAAATATTTTTTTTTTAAATTTTGCGACACCAGGAGACACCTCAGGATTGGGGGTTGCGACAGTCAAAGGGTTAAACTGCCAAACGTAGATCTACGTTTGCTCGTACAGCACTCCGAACATAGATCTACGTTCGATTTTACATTCTTTAAATAAAAAAAAAGTTAGATCTACGTTCGGAGTGCTATGCACGCGAATGTAGATCTACGCTTGGACAGTTTAAGGGTTAATGATAAAATAAATAATCATAGTAATATTGAGGAAACAAACTCAAATACCACTTTGAGTACAGGCAACAGAGCCGACATTTATTCATCTTCAACAAAGCATTAATAAAAAAAAACTTGAAAAATAAAGAAAAACATTACAATATCAGAGAAACACTAGTTCTAATTTGACCTGAGTACAGGTAATATCTCAGTGAATCTGATCTTACATTTCCTTGCCTTCAGTCCTGCAATATCATCTATCACATCACCAAAATCAATGATTTTCTCTATATAGGACTATTTGTACTCTGTAATCATATATTAGGCTATATAGAAACGAAGGATTTTTCTTTTATGTTGCTGCAGCACTGTTTGTGCATTAGTGTCACCTTCTGAGGCTCTATGGTGACACCCCCCTAAATGATGTCACCCAGGGTGGGCTCGCCCCCCCCCCCCCCCCACCATTACGACACCACTGAGTGTTTCCTTTTTTGTCACCTTACCTTGATGTCTTTTTGGTCAACCTACCTTGATGAAAGATGGATGATGTGGCAAAAATAAAAATAAGAGAAACCTGCATGTGGCCTTCCTTCAAAATGAATACTAAATGAATGACAAAATATTTAACTAAAATTATTTACATTAATATATATGAAGAGATGTACTATAATGAAGGCCTAAAGGCCCATGCTATGCAGGCCCTACTTATACCCTACCATTCCCACTCTTACTTTTTTCATTTACTTAAACTCCAGGATACAAGTTTGGTTAACTGGTTTTCCCCAAGTTCCTTCATCATTGTTACCTTATTAACATTCTAACACCAATCCATTAAAAAACTTGTTTCCATTCACTAACACAAAAACAAGTCAACCAGCTTTATGCTCGAGCCCCTATAATGCCCCTCCAATCATTCTTGAGACAAGCTCAACCCCTCCTACCTGCCACCACATATGTACACACCCTCCTCATCATCTTTACTCTCTCCACCCTCTCTACATGCCCATACCACCTCAACAGTCCCTCCTCAGACCTCTGAATTATTCCCTTAGTGACTCTGCACTACTGTTTAATTTCCATACACTGAATTCCACGTGTAAAAATACCACAATGAAAAAATAAGTGAACAGAAATACTCAGCACTTGATCAGCTGGGCTGTGATTCATGTTGGGCTAAGTGTGGCCAGCAGTAACAGCCTGGTTGATCAGGCCCTGATCCACCGAGAGGCCTGGTCTAGGATTGGGCCTTGGGGTTTCTGACCCCCCAGAACACCCTCGAAGTAGACTCCAGGTAAGTAATTACCAATGCACTTGTGTTTTTTCTTGTTATTCCTTTAATATGGTATCATTAAAGTCTCATGGTCACACTGCAACTTCCTTGAACTCAAATACAAGTACACTGTGTGTCTAACCTATTTATAAATTCTAACAGTCATAAAATTTTAAGGTCATATGACTTCAGATGCGAGAAGTGGGTCATAATAAGCGTGTATGCACCTGGAGAAGAGAGGAATGCAGAGGAGAGAGAGAGATTTTGGGAGATGTTAAGTGAATGTATAGGAGCCTTTGAACCAAGTGAGAGAGTAATTGTGGTAGGGGACTTGAATGCTAAAGTAGGAGAAACTTTTAGAGAGGGTGTGGTAGGTAAGTTTGGGGTGCCAGGTGTAAATGATAATGGGAGCCCTTTGATTGAACTTTGTATAGAAAGGGGTTTAGTTATAGGTAATACATATTTTAAGAAAAAGAGGATAAATAAGTATACACGATATGATGTAGGGCGAAATGACAGTAGTTTGTTGGATTATGTATTGGTAGATAAAAGACTGTTGAGTAGACTTCAGGATGTACATGTTTATAGAGGGGCCACAGATATATCAGATCACTTTCTAGTTGTAGCTACACTGAGAGTAAAAGGTAGATGGGATACAAGGAGAATAGAAGCATCAGGGAAGAGAGAGGTGAAGGTTTATAAACTAAAAGAGGAGGCAGTTAGGGTAAGATATAAACAGCTATTGGAGGATAGATGGGCTAATGAGAGCATAGGCAATGGGGTCGAAGAGGTATGGGGTAGGTTTAAAAATGTAGTGTTAGAGTGTTCAGCAGAAGTTTGTGGTTACAGGAAAGTGGGTGCAGGAGGGAAGAGGAGCGATTGGTGGAATGATGATGTAAAGAGAGTAGTAAGGGAGAAAAAGTTAGCATATGAGAAGTTTTTACAAAGTAGAAGTGATGCAAGGAGGGAAGAGTATATGGAGAAAAAGAGAGAGGTTAAGAGAGTGGTGAAGCAATGTAAAAAGAGAGCAAATGAGAGAGTGGGTGAGATGTTATCAACAAATTTTGTTGAAAATAAGAAAAAGTTTTGGAGTGAGATTAACAAGTTAAGAAAGCCTAGAGAACAAATGGATTTGTCAGTTAAAAATAGGAGAGGAGAGTTATTAAATGGAGAGTTAGAGGTATTGGGAAGATGGAGGGAATATTTTGAGGAATTGTTAAATGTTGATGAAGATAGGGAAGCTGTGATTTCGTGTATAGGGCAAGGAGGAATAACATCTTGTAGGAGTGAGGAAGAGCCAGTTGTGAGTGTGGGGGAAGTTCGTGAGGCAGTAGGTAAAATGAAAGGGGGTAAGGCAGCCGGGATTGATGGGATAAAGATAGAAATGTTAAAAGCAGGTGGGGATATAGTTTTGGAGTGGTTGGTGCAATTGTTTAATAAATGTATGGAAGAGGGTAAGGTACCTAGGGATTGGCAGAGAGCATGCATAGTTCCTTTGTATAAAGGCAAAGGGGATAAAAGAGAGTGCAAAAATTATAGGGGGATAAGTCTGTTGAGTGTACCTGGTAAAGTGTATGGTAGAGTTATAATTGAAAGAATTAAGAGTAAGACGGAGAATAGGATAGCAGATGAACAAGGAGGCTTTAGGAAAGGTAGGGGGTGTGTGGACCAGGTGTTTACAGTGAAACATATAAGTGAACAGTATTTAGATAAGGCTAAAGAGGTCTTTGTGGCATTTATGGATTTGGAAAAGGCGTATGACAGGGTGGATAGGGGGGCAATGTGGCAGATGTTGCAAGTGTATGGTGTAGGAGGTAGGTTACTGAAAGCAGTGAAGAGTTTTTACGAGGATAGTGAGGCTCAAGTTAGAGTATGTAGGAAAGAGGGAAATTTTTTCCCAGTAAAAGTAGGCCTTAGACAAGGATGTGTGATGTCACCGTGGTTGTTTAATATATTTATAGATGGGGTTGTAAGAGAAGTAAATGCGAGGGTCTTGGCAAGAGGCGTGGAGTTAAAAGATAAAGAATCACACACAAAGTGGGAGTTGTCACAGCTGCTCTTTGCTGATGACACTGTGCTCTTGGGAGATTCTGAAGAGAAGTTGCAGAGATTGGTGGATGAATTTGGTAGGGTGTGCAAAAGAAGAAAATTAAAGGTGAATACAGGAAAGAGTAAGGTTATGAGGATAACAAAAAGATTAGGTGATGAAAGATTGAATATCAGATTGGAGGGAGAGAGTATGGAGGAGGTGAACGTATTCAGATATTTGGGAGTGGACGTGTCAGCGGATGGGTCTATGAAAGATGAGGTGAATCATAGAATTGATGAGGGAAAAAGAGTGAGTGGTGCACTTAGGAGTCTGTGGAGACAAAGAACTTTGTCCTTGGAGGCAAAGAGGGGAATGTATGAGAGTATAGTTTTACCAACGCTCTTATATGGGTGTGAAGCGTGGGTGATGAATGTTGCAGCGAGGAGAAGGCTGGAGGCAGTGGAGATGTCATGTCTGAGGGCAATGTGTGGTGTGAATATAATGCAGAGAATTCGTAGTTTGGAAGTTAGGAGGAGGTGCGGGATTACCAAAACTGTTGTCCAGAGGGCTGAGGAAGGGTTGTTGAGGTGGTTCGGACATGTAGAGAGAATGGAGCGAAACAGAATGACTTCAAGAGTGTATCAGTCTGTAGTGGAAGGAAGGCGGGGTAGGGGTCGGCCTAGGAAGGGTTGGAGGGAGGGGGTAAAGGAGGTTTTGTGTGCGAGGGGCTTGGACTTCCAGCAGGCATGCGTGAGCGTGTTTGATAGGAGTGAATGGAGACAAATGGTTTTTAATACTTGACGTGCTGTTGGAGTGTGAGCAAAGTAACATTTATGAAGGGATTCAGGGAAACCGGCAGGCCGGACTTGAGTCCTGGAGATGGGAAGTACAGTGCCTGCACTCTGAAGGAGGGGTGTTAATGTTGCAGTTTAAAAACTGTAGTGTAAAGCACCCTTCTGGCAAGACAGTGATGGAGTGAATGATGGTGAAAGTTTTTCTTTTTCGGGCCACCCTGCCTTGGTGGGAATCGGCCGGTGTGATAATAATAAAAAAAAAAATGACTTCAGACTACATACACGTAAACACATTTTATACCTAATTTCCATTTCCTGAAGATTAACAAAAATGTCATATTTCACAGTGAAGGTAAATTTCTGTAGTGACACTAAGCCCAACAACCTCCAGTGATGACAAAAATAAAAGTCAGTCAGTTAAATAAGACAATCAAAGTGCTAACAAAGATTAAAATGCAAGAACAAAAGAGCTTACCACCATCCCAAGGACTACTGTTGAAATTCCACCACCGATGAAGCCTTCCCAGGTCTTCTTAGGGCTAAGCTGAATAAGTGGTGTCTTGCCAAAGAAGAATCCAAACATGTACGCCATGACATCATTGATGACAATCATGGAGACAGGTACAATGAACCAGATCATGCCGTGGAAGATGTTGATTATAATAAGGTAACTCTGGGTCACCACAATCAGCAGAGCAACATGTGTCCAGGCAAACAGAGAAAACTGTCGCATGTAATACCGCTTCTTGAGGGAGAGCACAAACCACACAAAGCCAACAATATACATCGTAAATGATGTAAAGCGGTGATAAGCAATCAACCACCGCATGATGTCCTGTTGAGAAAAGAAAAAATACGCTGTATTTGGGTACTGAGGTTCCATGAACCACTAACAGGACTAGCTGCCTATCAGTCTGATAGCTATAACAGTACTGAATAATATGATCACTTGTTTAGCTCTTTAGTGTGCATGTGTTTTATAAAGCTACTTTTAACACTTTCACTGTCACTCACATAAACCTGCATCACTCACATTAACCCATGTCACTGACGCCAGCATCACTCGCACAGACCTATATCACTGACACCAGTGTCACTCGCATAGCTCTATTGCCAGTGTTGCTCATGTAGATCTACATCTTGAGCTTGGCTCCCTCAAATAAGCTGTGAGTGGAAAATTATTTTTTCTAACATGAGAGAATGGGTTTATGTAGTGAGTGTGCATGGAATAAAAAAAAATCTTGCCCCACAATGCAGTGGTTTTCATGGTTTTCTTAGCTGTTTTTGGTATCAACTGATAAAATGGAAGTTTTTTTTTTAACAAGTCAGCCATCTCCCACTGAGGCAGGGTGACCCAAAAAGAAAATACTTTCAAAAACATTCAACACTTTTCCCTCACTCACACATAATCACTGTTTTTGCAGAGGTGCTCAGAACACAACTGTTTAGAAGCATATACATATAAAGATACACAAAATATCCCTCCAAACTGCCAATATCCCGAACCCCTCCTTTATAGTGCAGGCATTGTACTTCCCATTTCCAGGACTCAAGTCTGGCTATATAAAAATAACCGGTTTCCCTGAATTCCTTCACTAAATATTACCCTGCTCACACTCCAACAAATCGTCAGGTCCCAAATACTATTTGTCTCCATTCACTCCTATCGAACACGCTCACGCATGCCTGCTGAAAGTCCAAGCCCCTCCCTTACCCCTTCCTTCCAACCTTTTCGAGGACGACCCCTACCCCGCCTCCATTCCCCTACAGATTTAAACGCTCTCCATGTCATTCTACTTTGATCCATTCTCTCTAAATGACCAAACCACCTCAACCCCTCTTCAGCCCTCTGACTAATACTTTTATTAACTCCACACCTTCTAATTTCCACACTCCGAATTTTCTGCATATTTACACCACACACTGCCCTTAGACAGGACATCTCCACTGCCTCCAACCGCCTCCTCACTGCTGCATTCACAACCCAAGCTTCACACCCATATAAGAGTGTTGGTACTACTATACTTTCATACATTCCCCTCTTTGCCTCCATAGATAACGTTTTTTGTCTCCACAAATACCTCAACTCACCACTCGCCTTTTTTTCCCTCATCAATTCTATGATTAACCTCATCCTTCATAAATCCATCCGCCGACACGTCAACTCCCAAGTATCTGAAAACATTTACTTCTTCCATACTACTCCTCCCCAATTTGATATCCAATTTTTCTTTGTCTAAATCATTTGATACCCTCATCACCTTACTCTTTTCTATGTTCACTTTCAACTTTCTACCTTCACACACACTCCCAAACTCGTCCACTAACCTTTGCAATTTTTCTTTAGAATCTCCCATAAGCACAGTATCATCAGCAAAAAGCAACTGTGTCAATTCCCATTTTGCATTTGATCCCCTATAATTTAATCCCACCCCTCTACCGAACACCCTAGCATTTACTACTTTTACAACGCCATCTATAAATATATTAAACAACCACGGTGACATTACACATCCCTGTCTAAGACCTACTTTTACCGGGAAGTAGTCTCCCTCTCTTCTACATACTCTAACCTGAGCCTCACTATCCTCATAAAAACTCTTTACAGCATGTAGTAACTTAACACCTATTCCATATACTTGCAACATCTGCCATATTGCTCCCCTATCCACTCTATCACATGCCTTTCTAAATCCATAAATGCAATAAAAACTTCCCTACCTTTATCTAAATACTGTTCACATATATGCTTCAATTTGATCTACACACACCCTACCCACTCTAAAACCTCCCTGCTCATCCACAATCCTACATTCTGTCTTACCTCTAATTCTTTCAATTATAACCCTACCGTACACTTTTCCTGGTATATACTCAGTAAACTTATTCCTCCATAATTTTTACAATTTCTTTTGTCCCACTTCCCTTTATATAGAGGAACTATACATGCTCTCTGCCAATCCATAGGTACCTTCCCCTCTTTTATACATTTATTAAACAAAAATACCAACCACTCCAACGCTATATCTCCCCCTGCTTTTGACATTTCTGTCATGATCCCGTCAGTTCCAGCTGCTTTACCCCCTTTCTTTCTCCGTAATGCCTCACGTACCTCCCCCACACTTACATTCTGCTCTTCTTCACTCCTAAAAGATGGTATACCTCCCTGGCCAGTGCATGGAATTACCGCCTTCCTTTCTTCCTCAACATTTAAAAGTTCCTCAAAATATTCTCGCCATCTACCTAATACCTCCCTCTCCCCATCTACTATTTTCCCTACTCTGTTTTTAACTGACAAATCCATTCATTCCCTAGGCTTTCTTAACTTGTTTAACTCACTCCAAAATTTTTTCTTATTTTCATTAAAATTTCTTGACAGCGCCTCTCTCTCACTATCATCTGCTCTCCTTTGCACTCTCACCACTCTCTTCACCTTTTACTCTCCATATAATCTACTCTTCTTATAACACTTCTGCTTTGTAAAAACCTCTCATAAGCTAACTTTTTCTCTCTTATCACACCCTTCATCATTCCACCAATCACTCCTCTTTCCTCCTATAACCACAAACTTCTGCCCCACATTCTAATACTGCATTTTTAAAACTATTCCAACCCTCTTCAACCCCCCCACTACTCATACTTGCACCAGCCCACCTTTCTGCCAACAGTTGCTTATATCTCACCCGAGCTTCCTACTCCCTTTGTTTATACACTTTCACCTCCCTCTTGTTGTTGCCGTTTTCCTCTTTTCCCATCTACCTCTTACTCTAAATGTAGCTACAAGTCTCACTCAACAAGTCTCACACCACTCTTATATTTCTGTATTATTTCCTTCTTCACATCTATGGTGTTTCTCACTTTCTTTACCACAGGGGTACCACTAGCAAGTTTCTTTGGGCCCATGGCAGCTTATTTCAGTCCCACAAGCACTAAACAACGAAATAATCGTAAAATTCGTGAATGACAGCGCAGGTTAGTGTTCACTCAAGCATAAACAAAGCTAGACTGCTCACGGCGCCTGCGCGGGGACGTGGACAGAGCGGGCAGCAGACAGGTCCCGTACCCGGCAGTCCGAAAATAGGGGCGCGTTCGATAATAGGGACACAGTTTGTCCGAAAAAATGGTCCTATTTTCGAAATGTTCGATATGTGATACGTTCGATTTTTGAGGTTCCACTGTATCTCAAGCCCAAGCCAGGTACTGGAAATAAGTCCCTTTGACTCTTTTGGGTTATCCTAGGTTCTCTACACACATACATTACTGCTATGTATGATAATCTATGCAGAGAAAATAGCTTTTTTGTTTCAGTTTTATGGTGCATTACGAGTGTATATCACAATTAGCCCTGTGCTACACTTCATTTTCTCTAACATAAGCCCCCAAGACAGGGATAGGAGGACGGTACTTATATCCCATATCCTCTTCATACCTCCATCAATCTGCTTGGTATTATGCCAAATATTATTCATTCTGGAGTATTTCCCAAGTTTTTATGTTATTTATATTGTTTATTTTGTCATATTAGATCGTTTATATTAGCATAATAAAGCATGTTCCCCTGCATCACGAGACTGAGCTCATGGTAACCAACAATGGCTTTAAAGCCACCTTACCTTTTATGAACAATGTACTGTGTATGTGCTTTACGCAATGAGAAGCATTTCTTTTATTCATTGAAAACATGGCTAGGGCTAAAAGTAAGCAGGTTATAACAATAAATGAAGAAAAAGAAATTGGAATGACTTATGCAGCAGGTTGGTGTGGCGACCCTAGAAATTTGAAATTATGCTAGCCAGAATTAGTGCCAGATGACTGACTGCTGACTGATGGCCGACCTGCATCACAAGTTTTTTTTTTTACTAACATGCACTGTGACATTTGCAAACCCCTGTTGGGGAGAGCAATTAGGTGGCTTACTGAGGTCACCCTAACTATGATGGTGAAACATCTATGAATATGTACAACACATCATCCACAGGACCACATACGTGGCCTAACGTATACTTTAAATATTTAACAATGTTTTTTTATCATTTTACACTGTTCATTCAGCAAGCTTAAAAATTTACACAATACCTTATTTATTACAATGAAGAAAGAATCAGAAGTAAACTTACACTCTTAGAAAAAATAACACTGAAGTAATCAGCAACTAGAGACTCTCCGTAGAAGAAGTAATTACTTGTTATTAGGAACCACCAGGAGAGAGATCTGAACCAGGAGAGACCATGCATTCGGTAAACTGAGTAACCAATGTTGATGATCTCCTTGAAGCACCACACTTGCACCAGTAATGTCTGTAAAGTCAAACAAAAAATATAAGATGTCATCAAAAGTAACCAGTTTTTTATTTAAGATCTTAGTCACATACAAACTGGAATAAAAAACATTCAGGAATTAATACATGGTATCTCTCTATTACCTAGGTAGTAGGTTGGTAGACAGCAACCGCCCAGGGAGGTACTACCGTCCTGCCAAGTGAGTGTAAAACGAAAGCCTGTAATTGTTTTACATGATGGTAGGATTGCTGGTGTCCTTTTTTCTGTCTCATGAACATGCAAGATTTCAGGTACGTCTTGCTACTTCTACTTACACTTAGGTCACACTACACATACATGTACAAGAGTATATATACATACCCCTCTGGGTTTTCTTCTATTTTCTTTTTAGTTCTTGTTTATTTCCTCTTATCTCCATGGGGAAGTGGAACAGAATTCTTCCTCCGTAAGCCATGCATGTTGTAAGAGGCGACTAAAATGCCAAGAGCAAGGGGCTAGTAACCCCTTCTCCTGTATATATTACTAAATTTGAAAGGAGAAACTTTCGTTTTTCCTTTTGGGCCACCCTGCCTCGATGGGATACGGCCGGTGTGTTGAAAGAAAGAAAGATATCTCTATTAGTTGTGGTGATTTCCCTGTCACTTTTTAGCACAGTATGCTCCTTCTATCTACCAGTTGTTACCAGTCAAAAGACACTTAAAACACTACATCAAGACCTGGTTGCCAACTATCAGAAAAGCCATTTTGGATTTGAAACCAAGTCAATAGCTGTCACACTGTAGTGAGAGACACTAACACATCAACCCAAATAAAAACAGGCCAAGAGGAAGATGGTACCAGCTATTTACACTGGTACATAGTGCATTTGGTATAATGTATAGTGGAACCACGGTTTTCAAACTTAATCCGTTCCAGAAGGTTGTTCTAAAACCGAAACATGCAAAAACTGAATCAATATTTTCCTTAAGAAATAATGTAAATATGATTAATCCATTCCAGACACTGGAAAAATATTAAGAAAAAAATAATTTTTTAAAGAATATGACACTAATATCAACTCTACGGCTTATTTATCTATCGCAATTGATCTAATATGACATAAACAATATTAATAACATAGAAACATGATATATACTCTAGAATGAATGTCATTATGTATGTGGAGTGATGGTGGTGGCAGCAGTGTTCTCAGTGGCAATATATACTTCAAACAACAATGGAGGATTAAGTTTCGTATTGTCATTTTTCTATCGCTTAATTGCTTAACTTACTTGCTACACTGTTAATGCTGCACTTTATCAGTGGCTGGCACTATAGCCTTAATCGACTCCTGCTGCTTTAGTATCGTACATACCGTAGCATCACTGAAGAAGGCACATTCTCCCCTTTATCAAAGGGCTGGCTGGCATTAGAAACTTTCTTTCGGCCCATGGTGGCTTATTTTGCAGTCACAATTATGAAATAAGTACCAAAAACAAGGGATTATTATGAAATGTTTTGGAATGCGCGAAGTAATGCTCACTCGGCCAGTGACAGAGGCAGACTGAGAGGTGTAGTGGCAGTGTCCCCAGGCGGCCGGATGCATATAATACGTCTGATTGCCGGATCAAGGTCCAATATCCAGAACAAAGTTTTGCACAAAAAATGGTCCTAAAACCCAAACGTCCGATAACTAGAGAGAGTGAAAACCGGAGTTTCACTATGCTCTATAATATTCACAATTCCTTCACAACTGTTAAACCATTGAAAATTAATAGGAAAAACTTTATAATGGTTGATGTATTGAAAATAAAAAACGGTGTGTTTAACCTGTTAAATGTTCAAGCATAGATCTACGTTGTCACGGCTAGTGCTCTGAATATTTTGAAAAAAATAAATAGAGGGCAATTTTCTCTGTGAAATAAGGTCCAAAAAAAAAATTATGGTCAGTATTTACCGAGATACAAGGCCGCGAAGTTAGTGCTGGATGCTCATCTGACGGCAACATGGACTCCTACCGCTTGCAGAAATGTTGCCGATATACCTTTTTCTTTTTTTTTTCTTGTATTATCACACTGGCTGATTCCCACCAAGGCAGGGTGGCCCGAAAAAGAAAAAATTTCACCATCAACAAATTTCTAAGAAAATTTCCAAGACTGTAGGCATACTATCGAAGATACAGTACTATGTTCCACAGTCAGCCCTCCTGGCCCTATATCACTCTCTTATTTACCCCTATCTCACCTATGGAATTTGTGCATGGGGCTCAACAACAATTAACCATCTCAGACCACTAATTACCCAACAAAAGGCTGCAGTTAGATTAACAAATTCTCACTACAGGCAGCACACTCCACCAATATTCAATACACTAAACCTACTCACCATACAAAACATCCATACTTATTACTGCACCTATTACATACATAGAACACTTAACTCTGACATTAACCCTCCCCTCAAACATCTCCTTGCCAACCTCAACAGAACACATGACCATAACACAAGGCACAGATCACTCTTTGATGTACCTCGTGTCCATCTCACACTATGCAAAAACTCAATGCACATAAAAGGCCCTAAAATCTGGAATTCATTACCTGTAAATATAAAAGAAACACTACCTGTTTATAAATTCAAGTCTCTTCTCAAAGATCACTTACCCAAAACCAAATAAATACTGAATAACTGAACCTTATAAATTGTATATCTTAAATGTTTCTCACAATTATATCACATAAATGTTAAACCTAAAACCGAATCTAACTTTATTATTTTTTAAATACACTACCTAACAGAATACTTCATACGACTGAATGTACAACAATGCATGCAACCATATGACCTGTCTTTGTAATACTCACTTGTGCTTTATAGTAATCTGTTTACATTAATGTTTTATCACTGATTTCATCATTGCTTAGTTAATCTTAAGTTAATTTTAAGCCAGCCCGTAATGCTATGCATAGTATAAGTGGCTTTGGCATGCTGCTCTTATCTGTATTTTTTTGTACCTCTGTATGTGTGCTCAAATTGTTAATAAATAAATAAATAAATCATTCACTCCATCACTGTCTTGCCAGAAGGGTGCTTTACACTACAGTTTTTAAACTGCAACATTAACACCCCTCCTTCAGAGTGCAGGCACTGTACTTCCCATCTCCAGGACTCAAGTCCGGCCTGCCGGTTTCCCTGAACCCCTTCATAAATTTTACTTTGCTCACACTCCAACAGCACGTCAAGTATTAAAAACCATTTGTCTCCATTCACTCCTATCAAACACGCTCACGCATCCCTGCTGGAAGTCCAAGCCCCTCGCACACAAAACCTCCTTTACCCCGTCCCTCCAACCTTTCCTAGGCTGACCCCTACCCCGCCTTCCTTCCACTACAGACTGATACACTCTTCAAGTCATTCTGTTTCGCTCCATTCTCTCTACATGTCCGAACCAGCTCAACAACCCTTCCTCAGCCCTCTGGACAACAGTTTTGGTAATCCCGCACCTCCTCCTAACTTCCAAACTAAGAATTCTCTGCATTATATTCACACCACACATTGCCCTCAGACATGACATCTCCACTGCCTCCAGCCTTCTCCTCGTTGCAACATTCATCACCCATGCTTCACACCCATATAAGAGCGTTGGTAAAACTATACTCTCATACATTCCCCTCTTTGCCTCCAGGGACAAAGTTCTTTGTCTCCACAGACTCCTAAGTGCACCACTCACCCTTTTCCCCTCATCAATTCTATGATTCACCTCATCTTTCATAGACCCATCCGCTGACACGTCCACTCCCAAATATCTGAATACATTCACCTCCTCCATACTCTCTCCTTCCAATCTGATATCCAATCTTTCATCACCTAATCTTTTTGTTATCCTCATAACCTTACTCTTTCCTGTATTCACTTTTAATTTTCTTCTTTTGCACACCCTACCAAATTCATCCACCAATCTCTGCAACTTCTCTTCAGAATCTCCCAAGAGCACAGTGTCATCAGCAAAGAGCAACTGTGACAACTCCCACTTTGTGTGATTCTTTATCTTTTAACTCCACGCCTCTTGCCAAGACTCTCGTATTTACTTCTCTTACAACCCCATCTATAAATATATAATTTTTATGTTCAGATAATTACAATTTATAGTAGTTCTTGTTATTTTATAGCCAATCTTACTGACACTAATATTAGGTACTGAAATAGTAATCAAATAGTCACAAACAAACTGACAGGTGAAAATTTTCACCTGCCTTGGTCACATACTATTGTCTAGAAATATATTATAGGTCTTAGCAATGTTTTAGACAAGCTGGAGTACATGAAACCCCCTTGAAGCATGGTGTAAGATGAGTGTCACTCCAATGCTGATGATGCAGCACTCTAATATTGATGATCGTGCACTGCTCCAGAGAGCCTTGGCTTTATTTGTTCTCACTGTTACACATAAACATGGTCTGTCTGCCTGTCTATCTGTGTGTCTGTCTAACTCTGTCTCTGCTTAACTGCCTTTCTGTGTACCTGTCTCTCCCTGTCTGTCTGCTTGTCTCTGTCTCGGAACCACTCACGAACCAACAGGTATTACACAGGATGCAGAGTTGTAGGTCTGATTCCTGAACAAATGAAAATCCGTATTACTTGCCAGTACAGTGGACCCCGGTTATCAGCCGGTTCAGTTATCGGCCAACTCAGTTATCAGCCAGTTTTTCGGCGCCCAGTTATCGGCCATTAATTTGGCTATTGGCCATTTGGGAGGCGTCCATCCGCCGGCTGGGGCCGCTTGCGAGTCAGTTTGGCTTTGTCTCTGGGTAAGTGAGGAAGCTTCTGCTCATTCATCCAAACATTTTGCTATAATCCATTGTTTTTTGTGGTTATTGATTGAGTACAACTGCAAAATAAGCAACCATGGGCCCAAAGAAATACGTACATTACATAGTATATGTGAAAACATGCAATGTTTATATGAGATGCATATTTAATAATAATCACTGGTACATTAAATGTCTTATTTTATGTTAATATAGACATTTTCATTAATCCATCTATTACATCTTCTTCAAAATTATATAAGAAACATGTTGCATAGCATATAAACATGCAATGTTTGCTATACATGATGTATATTTAACCCTTTGACTGTCGCGGCCGTATATGTACGTCTTACGAGGTACCGTGTTTGACGTATATATACTCATAAATTCTAGCGGCTTCAAATCAAGCAGGAGAAAGCTGGTAGGCCCACATGTGAGAGAATGGGTCTGTGTGGTCAGTGTGCACCATATAAAAAAAATCCTGGAGCACACAGTGCATAATGAGAAAAAAAAACTCTGACCGTTTTTTTTTAATTAAAATGCCAACTTTGTGGTCTATTTTCGTATAGTATTTATGGTTTTATTCTCATTTTCTTGGTCTCATTTGACAGAATGGAAAACATATTATAGAAATAGAGGTGATTTTGATTGATTTTATTATAAAAAGAACCTAGAAATGGAGCTCAAAGTAGGGGAAATGTTTGATTTTTGCCAATGTTCAAAAGTAAACAAATGATGCCATTTTCCAATAAATGTCCAATTAGCCATTCTAATATGCAGTCACGAATGGGTTGATGTTATTTATACAATTATTACAGTATTGCAGTAGTCTGCATAATAGTAAGTCTTCTATTTTTTGTTTGAATAAAAATTCAAAATAGAAAGCAAGAATAATATCAGAGGGGACTGGAGATGTGACTGATGAACAAAGAAAATGTTATTTTAGAGCCAGGAATGTCTGCATTGTTCATTCTGGACCCTATTTTGAAATTGTCATATTTTTTAGTTTTCATGAAATTGGCCAAATTCCAAATTTCTGACCACATTATTAGGTAGTTGAAATCGGTAAATGGGCAGTTTCTTGTACTCAATCGATAGAAAAAATGGAGTTCTAAAGAAATAGCTATGAGTTTGGGCAACTGGAACAATGGAATTAGCTGAAAATAGGGCTCAAAGTTGGCGAAATCGCCGATTTGTAAACATCGCTGAGGTCGCTAACTTCGCGAGAGCATAATTCCGTCAGTTTTCCATCAAATTTTGTTTTTTTTGGTGTCATTACAATTGGGAAAAGATTCTCTATCATTTCATACGAAAAAATAATTTTTTTTTTTAAATTTTGCGACACCAGGAGACGCCTCAGGATTGGGGGTTGCGACAGTCAAAGGGTTAATAATCACTCTTTGCCACATTAAATGTCTTATTTTACATAAATATAGACATTTTCACTAATCCATCTATGATATTCTCTTCAAAATCATATAAGAAACATGTTACATATCATGTAGCATATAAACATAGCATATAAACATCCGTTAAATTTTTCGAATACCGGATTTATCGGATACCGATGGCATCGCAAACCGGGGGTCCACTGTATAAATAATGTCAACCTATTCATATTAGAATGGCTAGTCGGACACTTATTTGACAATGACATCATTTATTTACTCGAACATCGGCAAAAATCAAACATTTCTGCTACTTTGAGCTCAATTTCAAGATCCTTTTCATTGTGAAACCAATCAAA
The DNA here is from genome assembly GCF_038502225.1 of Cherax quadricarinatus. Classification (NCBI taxonomy): domain Eukaryota; kingdom Metazoa; phylum Arthropoda; class Malacostraca; order Decapoda; family Parastacidae; genus Cherax; species Cherax quadricarinatus. The sequence goes on along the minus strand of NC_091330.1, from coordinate 24,671,738 downwards.
ATCATCTTATTTCTGTAATATGTCTTCCATTCTATCAAATGAGACCAAAAAAATGAGAATACACCCATAAATACTATACGAAAATACAACTCAAAGTCGGGATTTTAATCCAAAAACATGGTCGGAGTTTTTTTTTCCCCCATTATGCACTGTGTGCTGCAGGAATTTTTTTATACTGTGCATATTGACCACACAGATCCATTCTCTCACATGTTGGCCTACCAGATTTCTCCCACTTGAATTGAAGCAGCTAGAATTTCAGAGTATAATTACTAAAAAATACTGGCTCGTAAGACGTATATATACATCAGAAACAGTCAAAGGGTTAAAGTGCAGGCATTGTCTTCCCATTTCCAGGACTCAAGTCCGGCTAATCGGTTTCCCTGAATCCAGGAGCTCATCAGGTTCCAAAAACCATTCGTCTCCAATCACTCCTATCTAACATGCTCACACTTGCTTGCTGGAAGTCCAAGCCCCTCACCCAAAAAAACCCTCCTTCACCCCCTCCCCCCAACCTTTTCGAGAACAACCCCTACCCCACCTTCCTTTCCCTACAGATTTATACGCTCTCCAAGTCATCCTACTTTGTTCCATTCTCTCTAAATGACCAAACCATCTGACTAATACTTTTAGTAACTCCACACCTCCTCCTAATTTCCACACTCCAAATTCTCTGCATATTATTTACACCACACACTGCCCTTAGACATGACATCTCTTCACTGCAGTGTTTACAACCTAAGCTTCACACCCACATAAGAGTGTTGGTACCACTATACTTTCAAACATTCCCTTCTTTGCTTCCATGGATAATGTTATACACACTAATGCCAGAAGTCAAATAATTAGTTTTGCACTGTAAACAAAAGAACTCGCATCCATAATTTATTAACAGTGCACCATGTCAAATACTGTATATGAAGTATTTTTACACATCTATAATACTGTGTATATATTAATGAAGAGCTGCATAATTATTCAACCTTATCTCAGTACCCAAAATTACTATGACAACTGTTTGATAATGTAACCTCGTTGCATTTCCTTGTATGAACTATGCACCTACTATTGCCATAAATATTCGATTCCAATAATTAAAAACAGATCATTTTAATGTCATATATGATGTCTGATGGCATAATGTGGAAGATCTTACTGTGAACATGAGGGCCAGTGGACCCACATATATGATCAAGCAGAAGAGGCCAATCATGAGCCAGGTGAAGATGCCACGAATCACCCAGTTCCTCCATCTGGGGGGGAGGAGAAAACAAATAAGGATTTACTGTGCCAGTAGTGCTTTTTCTGACACACACAAGCATGTTAAAACAATCACAATAAAATTAAAGTGAATGAGAGCACACCTAGAAGAAACGTTTCTATGGCTAATACACAGCACTGTGGTTTACACACAGCTTCTCGCTAACAGACAGCAATACACGTCTATTAACCCCTAAACGTATATATACGTTCACTCGCCTAGCGCCCCAAATTTTTTGAGAAAATTTTTTTTTTTTTAACCCTTTCAGGGTCGACAGGCAAACTCAGAGATTTGTTCTCAAGGTTGCCCAAATTTCAAAAACAAAAAAAAATAATTTTTTCTTATGAAAAGATAGAGAATCTTTTCCTGATCATAATGACACCAAAAGTATGAAATTTGATGGAAAACTTACGGAATTATGCTCTTGCGAAGTTAGCAGTCTCGACGATGTTTACGCATCAGCGATTTTGCCCACTTTGAGCCCTATTTTCGGCCAATTCTAGGGAACTTGTCGACAAAAATCATAACTATTTCGCTAGAACTCCATTTTGTCTATCGAATGAGTACAAGAAACCACCCATTTACCAATTTCAACTATCCAATACAGTGGTCAGAATTTAGAAATTTTGCCAATTTCACACAAATTCCAAAAGATGCCAATTTCTGAATAGGGTCCAGAATAAACAAGAAAGACATTTCTGGCACTAAAATAGCATTTTCTCTGTTCATTAGTCACGTCCCCATGCCCCTCTTACATTCTTTTGCTTTCCACTTTGAATTTTTATTCTCACAAAAAATAGAAGATTTACTGTTATACAGACTACTGCATTGGTGTAGAAATGGTATAAATAATATCAGCGCACTTGTGAAAGAATATTAGACTCACCAGTTGACGTGTAGTGGACACACAGCATGATTTGTTTACTTTTGAAATTTGGTAAAAATCGAACATTTCTGCTACTTTGAGTGCAATTTCAAGGTACTTTTCTTTGTAAAACCAGTCAATATCATCTCAGTTTCTGTAATATGTCTTCCATTCTATAAAATGAGACCAGGAAAACTAGAATACAACAATAAATACCATATGAAAATACAGTGCAAAGTCGCTGTTTTAATCCAAACACAGTCTAAGTTTTTTTTTTCTCATTACGCACTGTGCTGCAGGATTTTTTTATACTGCGCACACTGACCACATAGACCCATTCTTTCATATGTATGCCTACCAGCTTTCTCTCACTAGATTTGAGGGCGCTAGAATTTAGGAGTACTAGTACCTCAAAAACCCTGGTGCGTAAGCCGTACTAGTACGGCCGAAACCCTGAAAGGGTTAATAGGAAAAAAGAGCATATGGTACCCAGGCGTCCCCAATTATTTTAATGTGGTGCACAGTGAGTGCGCACACCCATTCTCTCATGTCTAGGTGACTCAGGCTTATCGTGGCAGTGTTGAATGAATGACAAAACGTATATATACGTTTGGGGCACTAAGCACATGAACGTATATATACGTTTGGACCATTTAAGAGTGGAGGACACAACCTCCTCAACAAGACCTTTGGACACTGGTGTTCCACAGGAAGCATCCATGGCCCCCTAATATTCCTTTTATACATCAATGACCTTATTAACTGTATTGCAGCTTAGACCTATTCTCTTGGGTGATAACAAAACTTTTGCCATCTCCTACCCAAATCTTGCATCACTCAACACTGTTAATGAAGTGCTCTTAAAAATTTCAACCTGGATGATTACTAATAAACTTAGTTAATATTGACAAAACCTTCTATATAATGACCAACTAAACATTATGATGATCAATAATCATAATGCTAAACATAATGAGGGAAAATTTCTAGGGCTGCACCTTGACAGCAACTTGAAATTCAACACCCATATCAAAAACACAAAGAAAGTATCAAAAACAGTTGGCATCCTCTCAAAAGGTACGTTATTATGTACCACATGCAGCACTACTTACATTACACTATTCACTGATCTACCTCATCTATGCAATTTGTGCCTGGGGATCCACAACAGAAAATCACCTTAAGCCAATAATAACCCAACAAAAAGCTGCAGTACAAATGATCACACAGTCCACTGCTAGACAACACATTCCCTCATTCATCAGAGACCTAAATCTACTCACTATACAAAACATTCACTCTTACTACTGTGCATCCTACATTTACAGAACCATAAGTTCTAATATTAATCCCAACCCAAAACACTTTCTTGATAATTGCAACAGGACCCACAGACAATTTTTTTTTTTTTTAACAAGTCGGCCGTCTCCCACCGAGGCAGGGTGACCCAAAAAGAAAGAAAATCCCCAAAAAGAAAATACTTTCATCATTCAACACTTTCACCTCACTCTCACACTGTTTTTGTAGAGGTGCCCAGAATACAACAGTTTAGAAGTATATATACATATAAAAATACACAATATATCCCTCCAAACTGCCAATATCTCAAACCCCTCCTTCAGAGTGCAGGCACTGTACTTCCCATTTCCAGGACTCAAGTCCAGTTATATAAAATAACCGGTTTCCCTGAATCCCTTCACTAAATATTACCCTGCTCACACTCCAACAGCTCGTCAGGTCCCAAATACCATTTGTCTCCATTCACTCCTATCTAACACGCACACGTACACTTGCTGGAAGTTCAAACCCTCTCGCCCACAACACCTTTACCCCCTCCCTCCAACCTTTTCGAGGATGACCCCTACCCCGCCTTCCTTCCCCTACAGACATAATACTAGGCACAAAAATCTGACATACCCTGTGTCTGGCTAAATCTCTGTAAAAAAAAATAATGCACATAAAAGAGCCCAAAATCTGGAACTCGCTGCCAGAAATCTCCAGAAGATATATATGAGATAACTGTAGTAGGTTGGTAGACAGCAACCACCCAGGGAAGTACTACCGTCCTGCCAAATGACTGTGAAACAAAAACCTGTAACTGTTTTGCATGATGGTAGGATTGCTGGTTTCTTTTTCTGTCTCATAAACACGCTAGATAACAGGGATATCTTGCTTCTCCTACTTACACTTTGGTCACACTTCACAGACACGCACATGCATATATATATATACATACATCTAGGTTTTTCTCCTTTTTCTAAATAGCTCTTGTTCTTTTTTATTTCTTCTATTGTCCATGGGGAAGTGGAAAAGAATCTTTCCTCCGTAAGCCATGCGTGTCGTATGAGGCGACTAAAATGCCGGGAGCAATGGGCTAGTAACCCCTTCTCCTGTATACATTTACTAAAAAAGAGAAGAAGAAAAACTTTATAAAACTGGGATGCTTAAATGTGCGTGGATGTAGTGCGGATGACAAGAAACAGACGATTGCTGATGTTATGAATGAAAAGAAGTTGGATGTCCTGGCTCTAAGCGAAACAAAGCTGAAGGGGGTAGGAGAGTTTCAGTGGGGGGAAATAAATGGGATTAAATCTGGAGTATCTGAGAGAGTTAGAGCAAAGGAAGGGGTAGCAGTAATGTTAAATGATCAGTTATGGAAGGAGAAAAGAGAATATGAATGTGTAAATTCAAGAATTATGTGGATTAAAGTAAAGGTTGGATGCGAGAAGTGGGTCATAATAAGCGTGTATGCACCTGGAGAAGAGAGGAATGCAGAGGAGAGAGAGAGATTTTGGGAGATGTTAAGTGAATGATATGATGTAGGGCGAAATGACAGTAGTTTGTTGGATTATGTATTGGTAGATAAAAGACTGTTGAGTAGACTTCAGGATGTACATGTTTATAGAGGGGCCACAGATATATCAGATCACTTTCTAGTTGTAGCTACACTGAGAGTAAAAGGTAGATGGGATACAAGGAGAATAGAAGCATCAGGGAAGAGAGAGGTGAAGGTTCATAAACTAAAAGAGGAGGCAGTTAGGGTAAGATATAAACAGCTATTGGAGGATAGATGGGCTAATGAGAGCATAGGCAATGGGGTCGAAGAGGTATGGGGTAGGTTTAAAAATGTAGTGTTAGAGTGTTCAGCAGAAGTTTGTGGTTACAGGAAAGTGGGTGCAGGAGGGAAGAGGAGCGATTGGTGGAATGATGATGTAAAGAGAGTAGTAAGGGAGAAAAAGTTAGCATATGAGAAGTTTTTACAAAGTAGAAGTGATGCAAGGAGGGAAGAGTATATGGAGAAAAAGAGAGAGGTTAAGAGAGTGGTGAAGCAATGTAAAAAGAGAGCAAATGAGAGAGTGGGTGAGATGTTATCAACAAATTTTGTTGAAAATAAGAAAAAGTTTTGGAGTGAGATTAACAAGTTAAGAAAGCCTAGAGAACAAATGGATTTGTCAGTTAAAAATAGGAGAGGAGAGTTATTAAATGGAGAGTTAGAGGTATTGGGAAGATGGAGGGAATATTTTGAGGAATTGTTAAATGTTGATGAAGATAGGGAAGCTGTGATTTCGTGTATAGGGCAAGGAGGAATAACATCTTGTAGTAGTGAGGAAGAGCCAGTTGTGAGTGTGGGGGAAGTTCGTGAGGCAGTAGGTAAAATGAAAGGGGGTAAGGCAGCTGGGATTGATGGGATAAAGATAGAAATGTTAAAAGCAGGTGGGGATATAGTTTTGGAGTGGTTGGTGCAATTATTTAATAAATGTATGGAAGAGGGTAAGGTACCTAGGGATTGGCAGAGAGCATGCATAGTTCCTTTGTATAAAGGCAAAGGGGATAAAAGAGAGTGCAAAAATTATAGGGGGATAAGTCTGTTGAGTGTACCTGGTAAAGTGTATGGTAGAGTTATAATTGAAAGAATTAAGAGTAAGACGGAGAATAGGATAGCAGATGAACAAGGAGGCTTTAGGAAAGGTAGGGGGTGTGTGGACCAGGTGTTTACAGTGAAACATATAAGTGAACAGTATTTAGATAAGGCTAAAGAGGTCTTTGTGGCATTTATGGATTTGGAAAAGGCGTATGACAGGGTGGATAGGGGGGCAATGTGGCAGATGTTGCAAGTGTATGGTGTAGGAGGTAGGTTACTGAAAGCAGTGAAGAGTTTTTATGAGGATAGTGAGGCTCAAGTTAGAGTATGTAGGAAAGAGGGAAATTTTTTCCCAGTAAAAGTAGGCCTTAGACAAGGATGTGTGATGTCACCGTGGTTGTTTAATATATTTATAGATGGGGTTGTAAGAGAAATAAATGCGAGGGTCTTGGCAAGAGGCGTGGAGTTAAAAGATAAAGAATCACACACAAAGTGGGAGTTGTCACAGCTGCTCTTTGCTGATGACACTGTGCTCTTGGGAGATTCTGAAGAGAAGCTGCAGAGATTGGTGGATGAATTTGGTAGGGTGTGCAAAAGAAGAAAATTAAAGGTGAATACAGGAAAGAGTAAGGTTATGAGGATAACAAAAAGATTAGGTGATGAAAGATTGAATATCAGATTGGAGGGAGAGAGTATGGAGGAGGTGAACGTATTCAGATATTTGGGAGTGGACGTGTCAGCGGATGGGTCTATGAAAGATGAGGTGAATCATAGAATTGATGAGGGAAAAAGAGTGAGTGGTGCACTTAGGAGTCTGTGGAGACAAAGAACTTTGTCCTTGGAGGCAAAGAGGGGAATGTATGAGAGTATAGTTTTACCAACGCTCTTATATGGGTGTGAAGCGTGGGTGATGAATGTTGCAGCGAGGAGAAGGCTGGAGGCAGTGGAGATGTCATGTCTGAGGGCAATGTGTGGTGTGAATATAATGCAGAGAATTCGTAGTTTGGAAGTTAGGAGGAGGTGCGGGATTACCAAAACTGTTGTCCAGAGGGCTGAGGAAGGGTTGTTGAGGTGGTTCGGACATGTAGAGAGAATGGAGCGAAACAGAATGACTTCAAGAGTGTATCAGTCTGTAGTGGAAGGAAGGCGGGGTAGGGGTCGGCCTAGGAAGGGTTGGAGGGAGGGGGTAAAGGAGGTTTTGTGTGCGAGGGGCTTGGACTTCCAGCAGGCATGCGTGAGCGTGTTTGATAGGAGTGAATGGAGACAAATGGTTTTTAATACTTGACGTGCTGTTGGAGTGTGAGCAAAGTAACATTTATGAAGGGATTCAGGGAAACCGGCAGGCCGGACTTGAGTCCTGGAGATGGGAAGTACAGTGCCTGCACTCTGAAGGAGGGGTGTTAATGTTGCAGTTTAAAAACTGTAGTGTAAAGCACCCTTCTGGCAAGACAGTGATGGAGTGAATGATGGTGAAAGTTTTTCTTTTTCGGGCCACCCTGCCTTGGTGGGAATCGGCCAGTGTGATAATAAAAAAAAAATAATAACTATACAGTGGACCCCCAGTTCGCGAAGTCATCGGTAACAGATAAATTCGGTATCTGAAGCATTATATCGCAAAAAATTTGCCTCGGTTCCCGTTACAAAACCCTGTACATGATACAATTCGTACGAGACGTGTCCACATGTGGCCTGAACTGCCCCGTGTGTGCCAGTGTTTACAAGCCAGCCAGTGTGCGCGCATCTAAGGATACATTTGGTACATTCCACATTATCACTGTTTTTTGGTGCTTGTTTCTGCAAAATAAGTCACCATGGGCCCCAAGAAAACTTCTAATGCCAACCCATAGAGACCAAGGGTGCTAATGACTATTGAAATGAAGAAAGAGATAATTGCAAAGTATGAAAGTGGAGTGCGTGTGTCGGACCTGGCCAAGTTGTATAGTAAATCCCAATCAACCATCTCTACTATAGTGACCAGGAAAATGGCAATCAAGGAAGCTGTTCTTGCAAAAGGTGCAACTGTGATTACAAAACAGCGATCGCAAGTGTTAGAAAATGTTGAGAGACTGTTATTGGTGTGGATAAATGAAAAACAGATAGCTGGAGATAGCATCTCTCAAGCGATCTTTTATGAAAAGGCTAGGCAGTTGCATGAGGATTTAATTAGAAAAATGCCTGCAACTAGTGGTATGTGAGTGAATTTAACCCCTTGACTGTCGCAACCCCCAATCCTGAGGTGTCTCCTGGTGTCGCAAAATTTCAAAAAAAAAAAAAATTATTTTTTCTTGTGAAATGATAGAAAATCTTTTCCCGATTGTAATGACACCAAAAAAAAAATGAAATTTGATGAAAAACTGACTGAATTATGCTCTCGCGAAGTTAGCGACCTCAGCGATATTTACAAATCGGCGATTTCGCCCACATTGAGCCCTATTTTCGGCTAATTCCGTTGTTCCAGTCGACGAAACTCATAGCTATTTCTTTAGAACTCCATTTTTTCTATCGACTGAGTACAAGAAACTGCCCATTTACTGATTTCAACTACCCAATAATGTGGTCAGAAATTTGCAATTTGGCCAATTTCACGAAAATTAAAAAATATGACAATTTCAAAATAAGGTCTGGAATGAGCAATGCAGACATTCCTGGCTCTAAAATAACATTTTCTTTGTTCATCAGTCACATTTCCAGGCCCCTCTGATATTAGTCTTGCTTTCTATTTTGAATTTTTATTCAAACAAAAAATAGAAGACTTACTATTATGCAGACTACTGCAATACTGTAATAATTGTAATAACATCAACCCATTCATGACTGCATATTAGAATGGCTAGTTGGACATTTATTGGACAATGACATCATTTGTTTACTTTTGAACATTGGCAAAAATCAAACATTTCCCCTACTTTGAGCTCCATTTCCAGGTTCTTTTTATAGTAAAATCAATCAAAATTACCTCTATTTCTATAATATGTTTTCCATTCTATCAAATGAGACCAAGAAAATGAGAATACAACCATAAATACTATACGAAAATAGACCACAAAGTTGGCATTTTAATAAAAAAAAAAACGGTCGGAGATTTTTTTTCTCATTATGCACTGCGTGCTCCAGGATTTTTTTTATATGGTGCACACTGACCACACAGACCCATTCTCTCACATGTGGGCCTACCAGCTTTCTCCTGCTTGATTTGAAGCCACTAGAATTTATGAGTATATATACGTCAAACACGGTACCTCATAAGACGTATATATACGGCCGCGACAGTCAAAGGGTTAAGGCCAGCAAAGGTTGATTTGAAAGATTTAAGAATCGTAGTGGCATACATAGTGTGATTAGGCATGGTGAGGCTGCCAGTTCGGACCAAAAAGCAGCTGACAAATATGTGCATGAATTCAAGGAGTACATAGAGGCTGAAGGATTGAAACCTGAACAAGTGTTTAATTGTGACGAAACAGGCCTGTTTTGGAAGAAATTGCCAAGTAGGACTTACATTACTCAGGAGGAAAAGGCACTCCCAGGACATAAGCCTATGAAACACAGGCTTACTCAGTTGATGTGTGCCAATGCTAGTGGTGATTGCAAAGTGAAGCCTTTATTGGTGTATCACTCAGAAACTCCCAGAGCGTTCTGGCAAAAGAACATCCTCAAGGCTAATTTGTGTGTGCTGTGGAGGGCAAACACTAAGGCATGGGTCACTAGGGACTTTTTCTATGACTGGTTGCACCATGCATTTGCCCCCACTGTGAAAAATTACCTAATTGAAAAGAAATTAGACCTTAAGTGCCTCCTGGTGTTAGACAATGCCCCTGGTCATCCTACAGACTTGGCAGAGCGACTTTGTGGGGACATGAGCTTCATTAAGGTCAAGTTTTTGCCTCCTAATACCACTCCTCTCCTGCAGCCCATGGACCAGCAGATCATTTCCAACTTCAAGAAACTGTACACAAAAGCTATGTTTGAAAGGTGCTTTGAAGTGACCACAGATACTCTATTGACTCTAAAGGAGTTTTGGAAGGATCACTTTAACCCCTTCAGGGTCCAGGGCCAAAATCTGAAGTGGTGCTCCAGTGTCCAAGAAATTTTGAAAAAAAAAAAAAAAAAAAAAAAAAATTTTCTTACAGAATTAAAGAGCATATTTTTGTGAAGGTAATAAGACAAAAAAAAAAATTCTGATCAGTACTTACCGAGATACAGTGCCAAGAAGTTTGTCCAAAATGATGTGGTGGCGGCAACATCGACGAATTCCACATACGCGCATTACTTTATTTAGCGGTTTTTGTAGTTTTTTCTTTTCCAATTTTTTTCTTTTCCTACTAACATTTGGGGCCTGAGAGACCAATACTGTATATAATGTATATATATAAACTCACTGTATTGAACACAATAACTGCACTAGAGTTATTATCACATTATTGTTTACCACTGTTGTTTATTACAATAAACGTGCACAAATCTTGTATAATACTAATGTTCTATCATATATTTACATATTTACAATCACTGGACATGGTTTTAGAGCTGCTGGAGCTTGTGGAACTCCTTGAAACAAGGCACCATGCACAGAGGTACCTTACATTCCTCCCACACATAAACCAAGTGTCTTTGCATCTTTGTCGCCATCATTTTGTTTGTGCACAGACGATGCATCTCTTCTGAGCAAATTTCTTCTGAGTTGAAGGAAGCTGTATTATGAAATGATCACCTTCCCTCCTCAAACGCTTGGGTATATCCTGATTAATTCGAGGACCTTGTTGTATAGCAGGTGTTCTTACCTGGTACTTCATTATGAGTTGTCTGACAACAGACAAACAAAATTCACCATACGGTGGTCTGTTGCCAGTCTTTATTTGGTACATATTATATGCATTGAGCATTGAAATGTCCATGAGATGGAAGAAAAGTTTTATGTACCACTTGTAACTCTTACGAACACAATCAACAAAACCAATCTACATGTCACATTTGTCAACCAAGCGCATGTTTTGTGTATAATCAATCACTGTCACTGGTTTTCGAATATGTTCATTAGTCACTCGATCAACTTTGCCACTGTCTTGCATTTCATTACGGTGAATGGTTGTCAACAATGTGACATCTCGTTTGTCATGCCACCTTAATGCCATGATGTATTGGCAGTAAACACCTGCACGTCATCACCATGAGCACCTGCATTGAGCCTGAGCATATGTTTACGATTAGAACGCACTGTGCCACACACATCTGTCTTGTTCACTCGCATGAAATCACTGAGTAATGGGCTTGTGTACCAGTTATCGGTATATAATGTATGCCCCTTACCAAGATAAGGTGCCATCATGTTTCTCACTACGTCACCTGAGATACCCAATAACATCTTGGTATCTTTCAATGTTTTACTTCCCATGTATACAACAATATCCAACACCAGACCACTGTCACAGTCACAGAGTACAAACAGTTTTATACCAAAGCGTTTCTTCTTGCTCGGTATATACTGCTTGAATGACAGTCTACCTTTGAACAAAATCAAAGACTCGTCAATTACAAGATTCTTGAATGGATAAAAGTATATGCTGAACTTTTGTTTGAGATACATAAAAACATTTCTAATCTTGTATAACCTGTCACTTCTGTCAGGCCTGGTTTTGTCAGAGAAGTGCAACATATGTAACAGTAAGATAAACCTGTTCACTGGGATGATTTCACTGAAGACCGGGGTAGAAATTAGCCGATCTGTGGACCAGTATGCTTTTATATTATGCTTATAGACATGAGGCATAAGCATTATTGTTGCAAAAAGCAAATACATTTCTGCAACAGTCGTCTCTTTCCACCTGTGTAGTCTTGACTGTGGTGATATGATCGTATTTGCCATGGTGTACTCAAAATACTTATTACTTTCCCTGACAATAGTTTCCATCAATGGCTGGTCAAAGAATAATTCAAAGAATTTCAGTTCATTGGTCGTGGTTCCATGGGGACAAGTAGGTAGAATTCAACTTTGAGAGTCATCAAAGTGGTGGGGCTTGGGAACAAAATTGGGATTTTGCTGCCAATCCCAGATACGGTTTGCTGGTGGATACTGGACATCATAGGCTGGTTGTGCTTGTGGTTGTGGTGGGATGGTGGCTGACGCTCCGCTTTGTCCTTGAACTGAGGAGTCAGCAGCGTGGGTCCCAGCCTGGGCTGGCGAGTCACGCATGGCGGTGCCACTACCATCACCACTACCACCATCTACTGATGCCTGTGGTCTATCCATGCCAAGTGTAGCCACATCATCCTCACTATCACTATCTAAACCTGGTGTAGGGCCACGGGATGTACTCCGGGATGTACTCCATCCCCTGGGCACAGCATAGGGTACACTACCCGAGTGCATGCGGCGGCGTACATGCCGACGCTTCACTGGTGAATATGATTCCTCACTATCACTACTCGAATGATCGTCATGCGCAATAAAATCACAATCCACTTCACTATCATCATCATTACTGAAGTCAGAGGCCTGGCCACGCGAAAATATTAGTTTTCTCTTGTGTTGAGGCACAACCGACCATGAGTCACGAGTGCCCACACCAGAGGTAGAAGGTTGAGGATCGTCAGGGTTTTCTGCACTATTATCGATATCCTGGTCATTCCTTTCGGTCACTAACTGATCAAAGCCATAGAATTCGTCTTCATTTCCACTTCCATCAGTGTCAGAACAATCAGATAGGAAGAGGAGAGTCCCAATTTTCCGAGGAGTGAGAGCTGACTTGCGACGAGGCATGGTGAACAAGGGTAACTGAGCCGGCGTTCCCACAATGCTATGCGGGCGCCTAGATTTTTTGTTTATGGCGCACACCCACCACGCAGACCCATTCTCTCACATGTAGGCCTATGAGCGCTTTCGCGCTAAATTTGACGGCGCTAGAATTTTGGCATAGATCTACGGTTTGGACACTCAACGTGAAGCCGTAGATCTACGGGATGGACCCTGAAAGGGTTAATATCCTCAATTGTGTAAACCTTATAGGTAAGGCTTGGGAGGGAGTGACTAAGAGGACCTTGAACTCTGCTTGGAAGAAACTGTGGCCAGAATGTGTAGACAAAAGGGATTTTGAAGGGTTTGACACTAACCCTGGGAATCCTATGCCAGTTGAGGAATCCATTGTGGCATTGGGAAAGTCCTTGCGGTTGGAGGTTAGTGGGGAGGATGTGGAAGAGTTGGTGGAGGAGGACAATGATGAACTAACCACTGATGAGCTGCTAGATCATCTTCAACAGCAAGAGGCCAGACCTGAGGAAACTGCTTCGCAGGAGGGGATAGAGAAATTGACAAAGTTGCCTACTTCAAAAATTAAGGAAATGTGTGCAAAGTGGCTTGAACTGCAAACCTTTTTTGATGAAAATCACCCTGACACAGCTACTGCAAGCCGTGTTGGCAACCTGTACACTGACAATGTTGTGAACCACTTTAGGAAAGTCATAAAGGAACGAGAGGTACAGGCCTCTATGGACAGATATATTGTGCGACAGAAGTCCAGTGACTCTCAAGCTGGTCCTAGTGGCATTAAAAGAAGAAGGGAAGTAACCCCAGAAAAGGACTTGCTACCTCAAGTCCTAATGGAGGGGGATTCCCCTTCTAAACATTAAAAACTTCAACACACTCCCCTCCTCCCATCCCATCAATCATCACCAGATCTTCATTAAAGGTAAGTGTCAATTACAGTGGTCCCTCGTTTTTCGTAATTAATCCGTTCCTAGAGCCATTACTATAAACGAAATTTACGATTTACGAATCAATTTTCCCCATAAGAATAATGTAAATACAATTAATCCGTTCCTGAAACCCAGAAGTATTAAAACAAAAAAATTTTTAACATGAAATATACATGTAGTACATAAACAATACAATGGGAAATGATGAATGAAACATTAACAGCATAACACTTACCTTTATTGGAGATTCTTCTTAGTGTATGGGAGACTGGAAGAGGAGAGAGAGTGGATTGTTTATAGTTTGGAAGGGGAATCCCCTTCCATCAACACCTCAGGTACCATTTGCTTTTCTGGGGTTGCTTCTCTTCTCTGTTTCTTAATGCCACTAGGACCACCTTGAGAGTCACTGGAGTCCTGTCTCACAAAATAACTGTGGAGAGAGCTCTGTTTCTGGCGTCTCTTTAACACTTCCCTAAAATGGCCCAAGACTTTGTCACTATACATGTTGCCAACCTGGCTTGCAACAACCTTGTTAGGGTGATGTTTCTCCATAAAGCTTTCCATCTTACCCCACACAGTAAAAATCTCTTTAATTTCTGAAGAAGGCACCTTCTTCCATCTCTCTTCCTCCTCCTCTGCAGCAAGATTCTGAGCTGTGATGTGTTGCTCTTCCTGCTGAAGCTCTTGCAGCTCCTCAGTGGTGAGCTCTTCATTGTGGTCTTCCACCAATTCTTCCACATCCTCCAAACTCACATCCAACCCCATGGAACTCCCCAGTGCCACAATTGATTTTACAACAGACATAGGCTCATTAGGGTCAGTCCCAAATCCTTCAAAATCCCTCTTGTCGACACAATCTGGCCACAATTTTCTCCAGGCAGAGTTCAAAGTCCTGGTAGTCACTCCCTCCCAAGCCATACCTATAAGGGTTATGCAGTGGAGGATGCTGAAGTGTTCTCTCCAAAATTCCCTTAGGGTCAAGTGAGTGTCTGTGGTCACAGTCAAGCACCTGTGAAACATTGCTTTTGTGTAGAGTTTTTTAAAGTTTGCAATAACCTGCTGGTCCATGGGCTGGAGGAGAGGAGTGGTATTCGGGGGCAAGAACTTTACTGTGATGAACCCAAACTCCTCGAAAATTAGGTCATCCAAGTTTGGAGGATGAGCAGGTGCATTGTCCATTACTAGCACGCACTTGAGATCCAATTTCTTTTCCAGGAGATACTCCTTCACACTAGGGCCAAACACTTCATTGAACCACTCGACGAAAATTTCCCTCGTGACCCATGCCTTACTATTAGATTTCCAAAACACACACAATTTACTCTTCATAACATTGTTTTTCCTGAACACTCTGGGATTTTCAAAATGGTACACTAGTAATGGCTTCACTTTGAAATCCCCACTAGCATTAGCACAGAACATTAGCGTCAGCCTGTCTTTCATAGGCTTGTGTCCTGGCATTGCCTTTTCCTCTTGTGTAATGAAGGTCCTTTTTGGCATTTTCTTCCAAAAGAGGCCTGTTTTGTCACAATTGAACACTTGTTCAGGTTTCAGTCCTTCAGCCTCTATGTACTCCTGGAATTCATGCACATATTTTTCAGCCGCCTTGTGGTCCGAACTGGCAGCCTCACCATGCCTTACCACACTGTGTATGCCAGTACGGTTCTTAAATCTCTCAAACCAGCCTTTGCTGGCCTTAAATTCACTCACTTCACCACTATTTGCAGGCAATTTCTTTACCAAATCTTCATGCAACTGCCTAGCCTTTTCACAAATAATCGAAGTCATAAGAGTATCTCCTGCTAATTGTTTCTCATTTATCCACACCAAACCATACCCTGGCCGAAGAGCCAGAAACGAATAGGCACAGATAAGAAGGGAGGCTCAGCGACGATATGAAAATGACAAAGCATCGAAAGTCAAGTCTGACCCAAATCTGTTGTATAGCCACATCGGGAGAAAAACAACAGTCAAGGGCCAGGTAGTCAGATTGAGGAAGGATGATGGGGAGTTTGCAAGAAACGACCAAGAGGTACACAAGGAGCTCAACATGAGATTTAAAGTACATATTTACAGTGGAAACCGGTAGGACTCCAGGAAATCAAAACAGGGAGGTACACCAACAAGTGCTGGATGAGATACACATAACCGAGGAGGAGGTGAAGAAGCTGCTATGTGAACTTGATACCTCAAAGGCAGTGGGATTAGACATCTCTCAATGGGTCCTTAGAGAGGGAGCAGAGATGCTGTGTGTGCCACTAACAAAGATCTTAAACACATCCATTGAAACTGGGCAACTCCCTGAGGTATGGAAGATGGCAAATGTAGTCCTAATTTTTTAAAAAGGAGACAGACACGAGACATTAAACTACAGACCTCTGTCACTAACATGTATACCACAAATAGGCGAGTACACACACACACACACACACACACACACACACACACACACACACACGTATGTGCACATGCATGCACAAAGCTGCCACAAGGTGTGAATCTTTTTAATGCATATAGGTTAGTACATGTAGTGCATATACTGTAAGGAGTGAATGCACCTAGGTGTAGAAAGATAAAGAGAATGACACTGACAAAGGCAGTGAGAGAGCCCAAGAGAGAGAGAGATAGAGACAGACAGAAAGATGCAGTGATATAGGGACACACAGAAAAAGACATACTGGAACAGAGGCACAGAGATAGATACCCAGAGATACAAAGACATATACAGGGACAGACACAGAGATTGAGAAACAAACACAGCTGAGAAACAGAGAAAGAAGCAGACAGACAAGACACAAAAAAGGCTGGCAGTTACAGCCTGGTTGATCAAGCCCTCATCCACAATGATTCCTGGTCATAGACCAGGCTGCTAGGGCACTGAGCCCCTAGAGAACCCTCCAGGTAGACAGACAAGAGACAGACACAGTGACAGACATGATAAAATGACAGGGATAGACTAAGAAAGAGAGACACTGAGACAAAGACATGAAGACAAAGACAAAGAAAGGCAAAGTCAGAGATAAGAGACAAACACAAGATAGAAAAATACAAACAGAAACATACACAGAGAGAGAGAGAGAGAGAGAGAGAGAGAGAGAGAGAGAGAGAGAGAGACAGACAGACAGATAGATAGATCTGCGACTGCTTGACAGAATAGAGAACAGAGCAAGACTTCTCATCTCTCGCCTGGACCAATCCTAGATAGATCTGTCATTTCAGCAGTGCCTTCAACACAAGAGGGATGTGGGTGGCATTACTGTTATGTACAAGGCCAATATTGTCAAAGTACCACACTCGGATCCACTTCGAGGACAGCATGAAGCAAGCTTCTATACCACAAGACAGGCAGAAAGCAGCAACTTCACTCTGGCTGTACCCTTCTCCAGAACATCACTTCATCTGAGATCATTTATCCCCAGGATGACTCAAGTATGGAACACATTCATGCAGCATTATGATGTCAACGAGATAGTCAGTTGAGCAGATGAAAATGCTGGCCCACAGATGGCTCCGACTTCATCCTGTTCCATAACTTGTATGTTTCATAACAATAAAAATGCTTTCAAATGAGCTGATGTAGGTAACAGTTCTTAGCTTGTCAATACAGTTAGGAATCCTTAACCCTTAAACTGTCCAAACGTAGGTCGACGTTTTATTTTTCATTCCTATAAATTTCGCACAATAGGCTCGAGTCGCCTAGACATGAAAGAATGGGTCTGTGCACTCTGTGCGCACTATTAAAAAAATCTAGGAGCCCTTAGTACCTTGTGGGAGCACCAGTTCAATTGAGCACCAGCTAGAGCAAACAGCGTGGCAAACACCAGGGATTCACTGATGCCATGTCGCATTAACACTCCCACTGTAACCCTTTCGGAGTCCAAAGGCCAAATTTCAAAGTGTGCACCAGTGTCCAAGAATTTTCAAAAAATAATTTTGTTATTTTTTCTTATGAAATGGTAGAGAATCTTTCTCTGAAGGTAATAAAACAAAAAGTATGAAATTTGATGGAAAATTGACGAAATTATGCTCTCACAAATTTTGATGTGTCAGCAATGTTCACGAATCGGCGATTTTGCCGACTTTGACTCCCATTTTAGGCCAATTACATTATTCCAGTCGACCAAATTCTTAGCTATTTCACTAGTGTTACTTCTATTCTATCAATTGAACACAAGAATTCGCCAAGTCAACTGTTTTAACTACAAAATAAAGTGATCGGAAATTGGTAATTTGACCAATTTAATCCAAAGTTCAAAATAGTCCAGATTAAGCAATGCAGGCATTCCTGGCACTAAACTAACATTTCCTCTGTTCAATTAGTTACGTTTTCAGGCTTTACTAATGAATTCCATTTTGATTTTTTATTCACATAATGAATTTTTATTCAAACTAAAAAATAGAAGATTTACTCTTATGCAATATTGTAATAACTGTATAAATAATATCACTACATTTGTGAATGTATATTAGACCCACCAGCAGGCGTGTATTAGACGTGTGAGGTCATTTGTTTACTCTTGAACATCGGCAAAAATTTAACACTTCCACTACTCTGAGCTCAGTTTCATGCCATTTCCAGTACTAAAACCAATCAAAATCATCTCTATTTCTGTAATATATCTTCCATTCTATCAAATGAGACCAAGAAATCGCAAATACAACTATAAAAACATACAAAAAAAACACTGCAAAGTTGCTATTTTAATCGAAAATTACGGTCTCGGTTTTTTCTCTCATGCACTGTGTGCTGCAGGATTTGTTTTATATGGTGCACACATACCACATAGATGTATTCTCTCATATCTAGGCCAAAATTTACCGCTCACAGCTTATCAGAGTGAGCTGAGCTCATGATGTAGATCTACGGTTTGGACCCTCAACGTAAAGCTGTAAATCTACGGCACGGACCCTCAAAGGGTTAAGAGGAAAGTAAAAATAGGTTAGATAAATACATGAGTGAGTGTGGGTGGGTGTGAGTTGGACCTGACTAGCTTGTGCTACTAGGTCTGATGTC
Source organism: Cherax quadricarinatus (assembly GCF_038502225.1). Taxonomy (NCBI): domain Eukaryota; kingdom Metazoa; phylum Arthropoda; class Malacostraca; order Decapoda; family Parastacidae; genus Cherax; species Cherax quadricarinatus. The sequence continues at coordinate 24,653,050 of NC_091330.1, read as the reverse complement.
ATGCTCCTTCCTTCAATGGATGTGACCTGACTAGGCAGGTCATTGGTCTAAGCCAGGGGGAGGGTGACATGTACCCGCATTGCATGCATGGTCCAGTAGACCTGCTGCAGTATTCCTTCTTTCTTAAGTTCTTAAGTATTCGGCAGGCTGGCTGGCTGGCTTGCTTTGGCTCTCTCTCTGTCTATATCTCTGTCTATATTTCTGTCTATATCTGTCTATATATCTATATCTCTACATCTGTCTATCTATATCTGTCTCACATGTAGACATAAGTACAATTATACATGGTGTAAATTACCTAGAATAATCCAAAAATTCCAGACAAAGATAGACAGAAAGATAGATAGACAGAAACATGTCTGTGTGTATCAGTGAAAACAAATAAAGCCAGAGTTCCCCCGAGCACTCATTTATCAAATGTCACCGAGCTGATAACAGATGTCATTACACAATTCTTCAAGGAGTGTGATATACATATACTCCACACAGATAAATAAACAGAGACAACACATGTTTGTGTGTGTAACAGTGATAACAAATACAGCGAGGGTTAGCTGGAGCAGTGGGTATTTATCAAATGTCACTGGGCTGTCAACAGTATAGGGATGCCTTTCATAACAACATGCTTCAAGGTATACTCCAGGGTATCTAAAACATTGCTGGAACCTATAAATACTTTGTGTATATTTCTAGACAATAGTAAATAACCCAAGCAGGTGTAAATGTTCACCTGTCAATGTGAATGTGACTATTTGAGTGCTATTTAGGTACCTAATATTAGTGTCAGAACAAAGATTGGCTATGAAATTACAAGAACTATTATAAACTGTAATTATCAGAACATAAAAAATATATAAATTAAAATAAAAACGAGAAAAAAAGTTATATTGGCAACACTAATGCAAGAAGCAGGAGTCGATGTTGCTGACAAGTGAGCATCCAGAGCCAACTTCAGTCTTATATCTTGGTAAGTACTAACCCTAAAATCTCTTTTTAACACTTAACCCTTTCAGGGTCCACAGGCCCTCTCAGAGACTTGTTCTCAGGGTCCCCCAAATTTCAAGAAAAAAAAAATTATTTTTTCTTATGAAAAGATAGAGAATCTTTTCCCGATCATAATGACACCAAAAGTATGAAATTTGATGGAAAACTTACAGAATTATGCTTGCATGAAGTTAGCGGTTTTGACGATGTTCACGCATCGACGATTTTGCCCACTTTGAGCCCTATTTTCGGCCAATTCCAGTGTGTACTTGTTGACAAAAATCATAACTATTTCGCTAGAACTCCATTTTGTCTTTGGAATGAGTACAAGAAACCACCCATTTACCGATTTCAGCTATCCAATACAGTGGTCAGAATCTAGCAATTTTGCCAATTTCACACAAATTTCAAAAGATGCCAATTTCCGAATAGGGTCCAGAATAAACAAGAAAGACATTCCTGGCACTAAAATAACATTTCCTCTGTTCATTACTCACGTCCCCACGCCCCTCTTACATTCTTTTGCTTTCCATTTTGAATTTTTATTCTCACAAAAAATAGAAGATTTACTGCTATGCAGACTACTGCATTAGTGTAGAAATGGTATAAATAATATCGGCGCACTTGTGAAAGAATATCAGACTCACCAGTTGACGTGTATTAGATGCTTAGCATGATTTGTTTACTTTTGAACTTTGGTAAAAATCAAACATTTCTGCTATTTTGAGCTTAATTTCCAGGTACTTTTCATTGTAAAACCAGTCAAAAGCATCTCAATTTCTGTAATATGTCTTCCATTCTATCAAATGAGAATAGGAAAACTAGAATACAATAATAAATACCATACAAAAATACAGTGTAAAGTCACCGTTTTAATCCAAAAACACGGTCAAAGTTTTTTTTTTCTCATTACGCACTGTGTGTTGCAGGATTTTTTTTATACCACGCACACTGACCACACAGACCCATTCTTTCAAAGGTAGGCCTACCAGCTTTCTCTCACTAGATTTGAAGGCGCTAGAATTTATGAGTACTAGTACGTCAAGGACCCTGGCACGTAAGCTGTACAGTGGACCCCCGCATAACGATATTAATCCGTTCATGAGAGCTCATTGCTATGCGAAATTATCGTTATGCGAATGAATTTTCCCCATAAGAAATAATGGAAATCAAATTAATCTGTGCAAGGCACCCAAAAGTATGAAAAAAAAAATTTTACCACATGAAATATACATTTTCCTACACACAAAGAGGATACATGCACAGTAGTAGAGTAGTACATGCACTACTCTACTAAATGAAGAATAAATGACACTTACCTTTATTGAAGATGCAGCAATGACTGATGAGACACTGTGTCCTGGGAGTGCCTTTTCCTCCTGAGTACTGTAGGTCCTGTTTGGCATTTTCTTCCAGAACAGGCCTTATCACACTGTGTATGCCACTACGATTCTTAAATCTCTCAAACCAACCTTTGCTGGCTTTAAATTCAATATGAGCACTAGTTCCAGGCGTTTTTCCCTGTTCACCTGGGTGTTAGTCGACTGGTGTGGGTTGCATCCTGGGAGACAAGATTAAGGACCCCAATGGAAATAAGTTAGTCTTCAATGACACTGACTTTTTTGGGTTATCCTGGGTGGCTAACCCTCTGGGGTTAATTGTTTCTTGGTATTCTCAATAAGCCACACCAACAACAGTGCTACAGCAGCATCAGCAGCAGCTGACAGTGCTACAGCAGCATCAGCAGCAGCTGACAGTGCTACAGCAGCAGCAGCAGCAGCAGCAGCTGACAGTGGTACAGCAGCAGCAGCAGCTGACAGTGCTACAGCAGCAGCAGCAGCAGCAGCTGACAGTGCTACAGCAGCAGCAGCAGCTGACAGTGCTACAGCAGCAGCAGCAGCTGACGGTGGTACAGCAGCAGCAGCAGCTGACAGTGCTACAGCAGCAGCAGCAGCTGACAGTGCTACAGCAGCAGCAGCAGCTGACAGTGCAGCAGCAGCAGCAGCAGCAGCTGACAGTGCTACAGCAGCAGCTGACAGTGCTACAGCAGCAGCAGACGATGCTACAGCAGCAGCAGACGATGCTACAGCAGCAGCAGACGGTACTACAGCAGCAGCTGACGGTGGTACAGCAGCAGCAGCAGCAGCTGACGGTGCTACAGCAGCAGCAGCAGCTGACAGTGCTACAGCAGCAGCAGCAGCAGCAGTTGACCATGGTACCACAGTATTTCGATAATATTTCTCACCCTTTTTACCACAGGGTTGGCACTAGAAGCTTTCTTGGGGCCCATGGTCACTTATTTTGCAGATAAAATCACCAAAAACACTGTAATAATACGAAATGTTACGATTGTATGCTTGGATGTTACCGCGGAGGCTGGCTTGTAAACAATGCCACCGGCGGAACATGCGAGGCTGGCTCAGGCCGCACATTAGACGCGTCTCGGACGAATAGTGTTGAGCGGGTTTTTTAGCGGTATGCGAGGCAAAATCTTAGCGATAAAATGTATCAGTATGCGGATTTAACGTTATGTGATGCCAACGGTATGCGGGGGTTCACTGTACTAGTACGGCTGAAACCCTGAAAGGATTAAACTGTCCAAACATAAATCTACGTTCACATGCGTAGTGCTCCGACCTTGATTTTCCCATTTGAAAGCATGTAAAAAAACATAGATCTACATTCGGAGCCTGCCACACGTCAATGTATATCTACGTTTGGACAGTTTAACCCTTAAACAGTCCAAACGTATATATACGTTTTTTCAACATCTGAAAGTATGTAAAAAAATGTAGATCTTCTTTTTTGTTTTACATTTGAAAACGTGTAAAAAAACTTTTATTTACAATTTTTTTTTTGTTATTGAAAATATAGAGGAGCAATGTGGCAGATGTTGCAAGTATATGGAATAGGTGGTAAGTTATTAAATGCTGTAAAGAGTTTTTATGAGGATAGTGAGGCTCAGGTTAGAGTGTGTAGAAGAGAGGGAGACTACTTCCCGGTAAAAGTAGGTCTTAGACAGGGATGTGTAATGTCACCATGGTTGTTTAATATATTTATAGATGGGGTTGTAAAGGAAGTAAATGGTAGGGTGTTCGGGAGAGGGGTGGGATTAAATTTTGGGGAATCAAATTAAAAATGGGAATTGACACAGTTACTTTTTGCTGATGATACTGTGCTTATGGGAGATTCTAAAGAAAAATTGCAAAGGTTAGTGAATGAGTTTGGGAATGTGTGTAAAGGTAGAAAGTTGAAAGTGAACATAGGAAAGAGTAAGGTGATGAGGGTATCAAATGATTTAGATAAAGAAAAATTGGATATCAAATTGGGGAGGAGGAGTATGGAAGAAGTGAATGTTTTCAGATACTTGGGAGTTGACGGGTCGGCGGATGGATTTATAAAGGATGAGGTTAATCATAGAATTGATGAGGGAAAAAAGTTGAGTGGTGCGTTGAGGTATATGTGGAGTCAAAAAACGTTATCTATGGAGGCAAAGAAGGGAATGTATGAAAGTATAGTAGTACCAACACTCTTATATGGGTGTGAAGCTTGGGTGGTAAATGCAGCAGCGAGGAGACGGTTGGAGGCAGTGGAGATGTCCTGTTTAAGGGCAATGTGTGGTGTAAATATTATGCAGAGAATTCGGAGTGTGGAAATTAGGAAAAGGTGTGGAGTTAATAAAAGTATTAGTCAGAGGGCAGAAGAGGGGTTGTTGAGGTGGTTTGGTCATTTAGAGAGAATGGGTCAAAATAGAATGACATGGAAAGCATATAAATCTATAGGGGAAGGAAGGCGGGGTAGGGGTCATCCTCGAAAGGGTTGGAGAGAGGGGGTAAAGGAGGTTTTGTGGGCAAGGGGCTTGGACTTCCAGCAAGCGTGCATGAGCATGTTAGATAGGAGTGAATGGAGACGAATGGTACTTGGGACCTGACGATCTGTTGGAGTGTGAGCAGGGTAATATTTAGTGAAGGGATTCAGGGAAACCGGTTATTTTCATATACTAGTCGGACTCGAGTTCTGGAAATGGGAAGTACAATGCCTGCACTTTAAAGGAGGGGTTTGGGATATTGGCAGTTTGGAGGGATATGTTGTGTATCTTTATATGTGTATGCTTCTAAACTGTTGTATTCTGAGCACCTCTGCAAAAACAGTGATAATGTGTGAGTGTGGTGAAAGTGTTGAATGATGATGAAAGTATTTTCTTTTTGGGGATTTTCTTTCTTTTTTTTGGGTCACCCTGCCTCGGTGGGAGACGGCCGACTTGTTGAAAAAAAAAAATTGAAAATATGTAAAAAAAAAGTATATCTACTTTTGTAGCACTACGAATTTGAACGATGATTTGTTTGGACCGTTTAAGGGTTAAGGGTTAATCCTATAACATGTAGAGAAATGTGCTCTTCATTTTAAAAGAAAAAAATTATTTTTTCATTTTTCAGAATATTCGGAGCGCCACGTGAATGAATGTAGATCTACATTTGGACAGTTTAACCCCTTGACTGTCGCAACCCCAAATCCTGAGGCGTCTCCTGGTGTGGCAAAATTTCCGAAAAAAAAAAAAAATTTTCTTATGAAATGATAGAAAATCTTTTCCCAATTGTAATGACACCAAAAGAACGAAATTTGATGGAAAACTGAAAGAATTACGCTCTCACAAAGTTAGCGACCTCGGTGATATTTATGAATCAGCGATTTTGCCCAATTTGAGCCCTATTTTTGGCTAATTCTATTGTTCCAGTCAACCAAACTCATAGCTGTTTCTTTAGAACTCCATTTTTTCTATTGACTGAGTACAAGAAACTGCCCATTTACTGATTTCAACTACCCAATAACATTGTCAGAAATTTGCAATTTGGCCAATTTCACAAAAATTAAAAAATATGACAATTTCAAAATAGGGTCCAGAATGAACAACACAGACATTCCTGGCTCTAAAATATTTTCTTTGTTCATCAGTCATGTCTCCAGGCCCCTCTGATATTACTCTTCCTTTCTATTTTGAATTTTTATTCAAACAAAAAATAGATTTACTGCTATGCAGGCTACTGCAATATTGTAATAATTGTATAAACAATGTCAACCCATTCATGACTGCATATTAGAATGGCTACTTGGACATTTATTGGAAAATGACATAACTTGTTTACTTTTGAACATCGGCAAAAATCAAACATTTCCCCTACTTTGAGCTCCATTTCAAGGTTCTTTTCATAGTAAAACCAATCAAACTCACCTCTATTTCTATAATATGTTTTCCATTCTATAAAATGAGACCAAGAAAATGAGAATACAACCATAAATAGTATATGAAAATAGACCACAAAGTCAGCATCTTAATTAAAAAAAAATAAGGTCGGAGTTTTTTTCTCATTATGCACTGCGTGCTGCAGGATTTTTTTTTATATGGTGCACACTGACCACACAGACCCATTCTCTCACATGTGGGCCTACCAGCTTTCTCCTGCTCGATTTGAAGCCGCTAGAATTTATGAGTATATATTCGCAAACACGGTGGTAATTTCTTTTGATACTTCTGCATTACAACTGCAATTGACTTGGAAGAATGGAGAATAAGAAGAGAACCTTCTTATTTTCCATCTTGGTTTTCATCTGTCTAGAAGGAACCTGTAGCAATGTTATTAAAAGTCGACGAATAAGACGTATATATACGACTGAAACAGTCAAAGGGTTAAGGATTAACCTAACCTTGTCAAACCCTGTGTAAAAAAAACAAAAAAGAGAAAAAGAAATGCCAGCTGCTTTAATCTACATCAATCACCAGCTAAGAGCTATATCAGCCTGGGGAAACCGATGGCAGGTAACACTTGCATCTGAGAAAACGCAAATGATGGTCTCTAGGCACCATGATGGTAATGATGGAGCAATGGTAAGTATGAATAGAAGTGTTAGGACCTGGGGATGAAGCTGATATCCTTGGGATGAAATTCGACTCCAAACTGATCACGAAGAACCACGTTGTAAACCTGGCAAACAAGGCAGCCAGGAAGCTTACTGTACTTTGACGTATTTAGCATCTGCTTGACAGAAGAGGATGCAAGATTCTGAACAAGGCACAAGTACTCTCACACCTTGAGTATGCCCCACTTTCTTGGATTGTCTGCCCCCATCTCATCTGCAACTTCTTGACTGAGTAGAAAACAGAGCAAGACACCTCATCTCTCGTCTGGACCCAGCCTGGATAGATCTGTCATTTCAGCAGAGCCTTCAACACCAGAGGGATGTGGGTGGCCTTACTGTTATGTACAAGGCCGATATCATCAAAGTACCACACCTGTCTCCACTCCAATGACAGTGTTAGGTGAGCTTCTACACAACAAGACAGGCAACAAACAGCAACTTCACTCTGACTGTACCCTTCTCTAGAACATCATTTCATCTCAGATCATTTATTCCCAGGATGAGTCTGGTCTGGAACATGTTCATACAACATAATGATTATTTTTTATTTTTTATTATCACACCGGCCGATTCCCACCAAGGCAGGGTGGCCCGAAAAAGAAAAACTTTCACCATCATTCACTCCATCACTGTCTTGCCAGAAGGGTGCTTTACACTACAGTTTTTAAACTGCAACATTAACACCCCTCCTTCAGAGTGCAGGCACTGTACTTCCCATCTCCAGAACTCAAGTCCGGCCTGCCGGTTTCCCTGAATCCCTTCATAAATGTTACTTTGCTCACACTCCAACAGCACGTCAAGTATTAAAAACCATTTGTCTCCATTCACTCCTATCAAACACGCTCACGCATGCCTGCTGGAAGTCCAAGCCCCTCGCACACAAAACCTCCTTTACCCCCTCCCTCCAACCCTTCCTAGGCCGACCCCTACCCCGCCTTCCTTCCACTACAGACTGATACACTCTTGAAGTCATTCTGTTTCGCTCCATTCTCTCTACATGTCCGAACCACCTCAACAACCCTTCCTCAGCCCTCTGGACAACAGTTTTGGTAATCCCGCACCTCCTCCTAACTTCCAAACTACGAATTCTCTGCATTATATTCACACCACACATTGCCCTCAGACATGACATCTCCACTGCCTCCAGCCTCCTCCTCGCCGCAACATTCATCACCCACGCTTCACACCCATACAAGAGCGTTGGTAAAACTATACTCTCATACATTCCCCTCTTTGCCTCCAAGGACAAAGTTCTTTGTCTCCACAGACTCCTAAGTGCACCACTCACTCTTTTTCCCTCATCAATTCTATGATTCACCTCATCCTTCATAGACCCATCCGCTGACACGTCCACTCCCAAATATCTGAATACGTTCACCTCCTCCATACTCTCTCCCTCCAATCTGATATTCAATCTTTCATCACCTAATCTTTTTGTTATCCTCATAACCTTACTCTTTCCTGTATTCACCTTTAATTTTCTTCTTTTGCACACCCTACCAAATTCATCCACCAATCTCTGCAACTTCTCTTCAGAATCTCCCAAGAGCACAGTGTCATCAGCAAAGAGCAGCTGTGACAACTCCCACTTTGTGTGTGATTCTTTATCTTTTAACTCCACGCCTCTTGCCAAGACCCTCGCATTTACTTCTCTTACAACCCCATCTATAAATATATTAAACAACCACGGTGACATCACACATCCTTGTCTAAGGCCTACTTTTACTGGGAAAAAATTTCCCTCTTTCCTACATACTCTAACTTGAGCCTCACTATCCTCGTAAAAACTCTTCACTGCTTTCAGTAACCTACCTCCTACACCATACACTTGCAACATCTGCCACATTGCCCCCCTATCCACCCTGTCATACGCCTTTTCCAAATCCATAAATGCCACAAAGACCTCTTTAGCCTTATCTAAATACTGTTCACTTATATGTTTCACTGTAAACACCTGGTCCACACACCCCCTACCTTTCCTAAAGCCTCCTTGTTCATCTGCTATCCTATTCTCCGTCTTACTCTTAATTCTTTCAATTATAACTCTACCATACACTTTACCAGGTACACTCAACAGACTTATCCCCCTATAATTTTTGCACTCTCTTTTATCCCCTTTGCCTTTATACAAAGGAACTATGCATGCTCTCTGCCAATCCCTAGGTACCTTACCCTCTTCCATACATTTATTAAATAATTGCACCAACCACTCCAAAACTATATCCCCACCTGCTTTTAACATTTCTATCTTTATCCCATCAATCCCGGCTGCCTTACCCCCTTTCATTTTACCTACTGCCTCACGAACTTCCCCCACACTCACAACTGGCTCTTCCTCACTCCTACAAGATGTTATTCCTCCTTGCCCTATACACGAAATCACAGCTTCCCTATCTTCATCAACATTTAACAATTCCTCAAAATATTCCTTCCATCTTCCCAATACCTCTAACTCTCCATTTAATAACTCTCCTCTCCTATTTTTAACTGACAAATCAATTTGTTCTCTAGGCTTTCTTAACTTGTTAATCTCACTCCAAAACTTTTTCTTATTTTCAACAAAATTTGTTGATAACATCTCACCCACTCTCTCATTTGCTCTCTTTTTACATTGCTTCACCACTCTCTTAACCTCTCTCTTTTTCTCCATATACTCTTCCCTCCTTGCATCACTTCTACTTTGTAAAAACTTCTCATATGCTAACTTTTTCTCCCTTACTACTCTCTTTACATCATCATTCCACCAATCGCTCCTCTTCCCTCCTGCACCCACTTTCCTGTAACCACAAACTTCTGCTGAACACTCTAACACTACATTTTTAAACCTACCCCATACCTCTTCGACCCCATTGCCTATGCTCTCATTAGCCCATCTATCCTCCAATAGCTGTTTATATCTTACCCTAACTGCCTCCTCTTTTAGTTTATAAACCTTCACCTCTCTCTTCCCTGATGCTTCTATTCTCCTTGTATCCCATCTACCTTTTACTCTCAGTGTAGCTACAACTAGAAAGTGATCTGATATATCTGTGGCCCCTCTATAAACATGTACATCCTGAAGTCTACTCAACAGTCTTTTATCTACCAATACATAATCCAACAAACTACTGTCATTTCGCCCTACATCATATCGTGTATACTTATTTATCCTCTTTTTCTTAAAATATGTATTACCTATAACTAAACCCCTTTCTATACAAAGTTCAATCAAAGGGCTCCCATTATCATTTACACCTGGCACCCCAAACTTACCTACCACACCCTCTCTAAAAGTTTCTCCTACTTTAGCATTCAAGTCCCCTACCACAATTACTCTCTCACTTGGTTCAAAGGCTCCTATACATTCACTTAACATCTCCCAAAATCTCTCTCTCTCCTCTGCATTCCTCTCTTCTCCAGGTGCATACACGCTTATTATGACCCACTTCTCGCATCCAACCTTTACTTTAATCCACATAATTCTTGAATTTACACATTCATATTCTCTTTTCTCCTTCCATAACTGATCATTTAACATTACTGCTACCCCTTCCTTTGCTCTAACTCTCTCAGATACTCCAGATTTAATCCCATTTATTTCCCCCCACTGAAACTCTCCTACCCCCTTCAGCTTTGTTTCGCTTAGGGCCAGGACATCCAACTTCTTTTCATTCATAACATCAGCAATCATCTGTTTCTTGTCATCCGCACTACATCCACGCACATTTAAGCAACCCAGTTTTATAAAGTTTTTCTTCTTCTCTTTTTTAGTAATTGTATACAGGAGAAGGGGTTACTAGCCCATTGCTCCCGGCATTTTAGTCGCCTCATACGACACGCATGGCTTACGGAGGAAAGATTCTTTTCCACTTCCCCATGGACAATAGAAGAAATAAAAAAGAACAAGAGCTATTTAGAAAAAGGAGAAAAACCTAGATGTATGTATATATATATATGCATGTGCGTGTCTGTGAAGTGTGACCAAAGTGTAAGTAGGAGTAGCAAGATATCCCTGTTATCTTAGCGTGTTTATGAGACAGAAAAAGAAACCAGCAATCCTACCATCATGCAAAACAGTTACAGGTTTTTGTTTCACAGTCATCTGGCAGTTGATTAAATGAAATTGCTGGCCCACAGATGGCTCCAACTTCATCATGCTCCCTATTTGTATGTCACATAACAATAAAAATGGCTGTTAAATGACCTGATATAGGTAACAGCTCTTAGCTTGTCAATAAAGTTAGGAATCCTTATCGTGTCAATAAAATTAGGAATGATTAACTTAATCTTGTCAAATCCTGTGTATAAAAAAGAGGGACAGAGGCTGACTGACCAACCGACTGACCTTCTTGCAGTGTTTGACGTGAGAAACTTTGTTGATTTCCCTATTCACAACTCTGGCTCCTCCCCTGACCCAGTAGTGAGTGATTTGGAACAAGGTAATCACTTGTCAACCCCTCAGCTATGTTGGATCATCTGACCACAAGGCTGTTTTTACAACACTTAACCCTTTCAGGGTTTTGGCCGTACTAGTATGGCTTAGGCACCAGGGTTTTTGACGTACTAGTACGCCTAAATTCTAGCGCCCTCAATTCTAGTGAGAGAAAGCTGGTAGGCCTACATATGAAAGAATGGGTCTATGTTGTCAGTGTGCGCGGTATAAAGAAAATCCTGCAGCACACAGTGCGTAATGAGGAAAAAAAAACTTGGACCGTGTTTTTGGATTAAAACAGCGACTTTGCACTGTATTTTCGTATGGCATTTATTGTTGTATTCTAGTTTTCCTGGTCTCACTTTATAGAACGGAAGACATATTACAGAAATTGAGATGATTTTGACTGGTTTTACAAAGAAAACTACCTTGAAATTGCACTCAAAGTAGCAGAAATGTTCGATTTTTACCAAAGTTCAAAAGTAAACAAATCATGCTATGCATCCAATACACGTGAACTGGTGAGTCTAATATTCTTTCACAAGTGCGCTGATAATATTTATACCATTTCTACACCAATGCAGTAGTCTGCGTAACAGTAAATCTTCTATTTTTTTGTGAGAATAAAAATTCAAAGTGGAAAGCAAAAGAATGTAAGAGGGGCATGGGGACGTGACTAATGAACAGAGGAAATGTTATTTTAATGCCAGGGATGTCTTTCCTGTTTATTCTGGACCCTATTCGGAAATTGGCATCTTTTGAAATTTGTGTGAAATTGGAAAAATTGCTAGATTCTGACCACTGTATTGGATAGTTGAAATCGGTAAATGGGTGGTTTCTTGTACTCATTCGATAGAAAAAATGGAGTTCTAGCGAAATAGTTATGATTTTTGTCGACAAGTACACTGGAATTGGCCGAAAATAGGGCTCGAAGTGGGGAAAATCGCCGATGCGTAAACATCGTCAAGACCGCTAACTTCGCGAGAGCATAATTCCGTAAGTTTTCCATCAAATTTCATACTTTTGGTGTCATTATGACTGGGAAAAGATTCTCTATCTTTTCATAAGATTTTTTTTTTTTTTTTTTTTTAAATTTGGGGGACCCTGAGAACAAGTCTCTGAGAGGGCCTGTCGACCCTGAAAGGGTTAAGATCCCAACAGAATGAGGTGAGGAGTCCACACACACAACCTGGCTATGGGAAAAAGGTAACTGGCCAGCCCTTTGCTCTGAGGTCACCACCACCGACTAGAATGCTCTTCTCCAAGGGGATGTTGACAACCAAGCGAATACCTTCACTGGACACATCCTTAATCTACGACAAGAACACATCCCTCACCGGCAGTATGTGATGAAGCCTACAGATCAGCCTTGGTTCGGCTTTTGTTGTAGAGAGGCTGCTACTGCCAAGTACAAGGCTTGGCAAAAGTATAAGAGACATCCTACTACCTATAACAGGTACTTGCACAGGCAAGCCTATAGGCATATGAGTGAAGTTCAAAAATTGGCCATCAGATACCTACACAGATACCTAACTGTTGCATATGTGTCTTACCTAACAACCTGTCGGTATTTTATACCATTTTAATATTCACTCTGTCAGACACTGCAACACAATGGTATCTTGGTACAAAACAGAAAACAACTTGGACAACTTCTACTAGTGAGAATGGCTGGATTTGAGAGGGACGTGACCTCCCAACGACTACATTCTTACCTCTACTAGTGGCCTACATCTGACCTCCTGGCGGTATATAAGGCTCCATCCTGTCACTTCAACTCCATATTGTTTCAGACTATGGGACGATACTCTTCTCCAGACTGAGGGACTGACCACCTCAAAACTTCAAGGGTGATGGACTGATTACATCATCTTCACATCTCTTCAATCAACTTTTCTGAACTCAACTGAAGAAGCCTACTGTGCAGGCGAAACGTCTCAAAATAAAGATACCTAACTGTTGCATATGTATCTTACTTAACAACAAAATGTAAGTTCCTGATCCAGCAAGGGATCCTCCTTGGCTAGCTGCAAGAACTGTCAAAACTGTCAGTGGTGACAATAAGGAAGGAGGAGGTGCATCATCTTCTTAAATCGCTTGACCAAGAAAAGGCTTTTGGCCCAGACAAGTTGAGCACAAGATTGCTGAGTAGATGTGCAGACCAGCTAGCAGCACCTCTAACTCGCATTTTTCAGCACTGCCTAGTACAGTGTAAATGGCCTTCTCTGTGGAAAGAGGCAAATGTAGTTCCTGTTCACAAAAAGAAGAGCAGAGCAGAGTGACCAGTGTCACTCCTGCTAATCATTGGCAAGATCCTTGAGACAATCTCAAGACAAGTGACAGTTTTCTAACTACCACTCACTACTTTGTGACCATCAATATGGCTTCAGGAAAGGTTACTCTGCTGCTGGTCTGTTGTTAAGCCTCTCCACTAAATGGCACCAGACACTGGATGAATCCAAAGTCAGCTGTGTGGTAGCACTGGACATTACTGGTGCTTTCGACTAAGTGTAGCACCAGGGCCTCTTGGTATAACTCCAAGCACTGGGAACTGCAGGCTTTACATTATGTCTCTTCAGTGATTACCTTCATGGTAGATCTCTAAGGGTAGTTCTTAATGGAACAGAATCAACAAGACATCCTACTGGGGCAAGTGTTCCACAGGGAAGTGTGCTTGGGCCACTGTTATGGATGTCTACTTCAATGACCTTCATCTCATCCCAGAATCATATGCATATGCAGACAACTGTTCTCTGACATTTACTTATCCAAGAGAAGAAATACCAGCTGCTCTAAGCTACATCAATCACCAGCTAAGAGCTATATCAGCCTGGGGAAACTGATGGCAGCTAACATTTGCACCTGAGAAAATACAAATGATGGCCTCTAGGCACCATGATGGTAATGCCGGAGCAGTAATAAGTATGAATGGGAGAGTGTTGGTACCCGGGAAAGAAGTTGATATCCTTGGGGTGAAATTTGACTCCAAACTTATCATGAAAAACCACAGTGTAAATCTTGCAAACAAGGCAGTCAGGAAGCTTACAGCATTTCGACGTATCTTGCATTTACTCAACGGTAGGGGTTGCAAAATTCTGTATGAGGCACAAGTATGCTAACACCTTGAGTACTATGCACTTTCTTGGCATGCCTGCCCTCCCATCTCATCTGCAACTGCTTGACAATATATAACAGAGCAAGACACCTCATCTCTTGCCTGGACCCATCCTGGATAGATCTGTCATTTCAGCAGAGCCTTTGACACTGGAGGGATGTGGGCAGCCCTAATGTTATGTACAAGGTGAACACTGTCAAAGTACCACACTTGGCTCCACTTCGTGGACAGCAAGGAGCAAGCTTCTATACCACAAGACTGGCAAAAAGCAGCATCTTCACTCTGGCTGTACCCTTCTCCAGAACATCACTTCACAGGAGATCATTTATCCCCAGAATGACTCGAGTCTGGAACACATTTGTACAGCATAATGATATCACCGAGATAAAGTCAGTTGATCAAATGAAAATGCTGGCCCACAGATGGCTCCAACTTCATCCTGTTCCCTACTTGCATGTTTCATAATAATAAAAATGCTTTCAAGTGAGATGATGTAGGTAACAGCTCTTAGCTTGTCAGTATGGTTAGGAATGCTCAACTTGTAAAGCTAGGGACCCTTAACCTAATCTTGTCAAACCCTGTGTAAAAAAAAAAAAAAAAAAAAAAGGGGGGGGGGAGGGAAGGAGACAGAGATAGACAGAGCCAGACAAACACACAGACACCTACCTACCTTTTTGGCAGTGGAGACAATACAGTATGAAGGAAGGTAGTCTCTTGTTCAGCACCTTTGAGTGAGTGTCTTGGTCTTGGTTCTGTAGCTTGCAATGGAGGGTCATCATCAGAATCTATTTCCGAGCCTGGCACAATCTGTAAAGTGATGCTCTCTTACACATCCCACCTTAAATGTCCTACTTCAAAAACATACAAATTCTTGTGTATTACTTTATCTAGTATGCAATATCTAGCTAGTAAAGTGTATATTTGGGCTATTACCTTATGCCTGCTGGCAGAACCTTTTTACACCAAACATTTGTGTGCTTGTGTAAATGACTTTTACACCCAATTATTTATGTATGCGGGATTACCAAAACTGTTGTCCAGAGGGCTGAGGAAGGGTTGTTGAGGTGGTTCGGACATGTGGAGAGAATGGAGCGAAACAGAATAACTTCAAGAGTGTATCAGTCTGTAGTGGAAGGAAGGCGGGGTAGGGGTCGGCCTAGGAAAGGTTGGAGGGAGGGGGTAAAGGAGGTTTTGTGTGCGAGGGGCTTGGACTTCCAGCAGGCATGCGTGAGCGTGTTTGATAGGAGTGAATGGAGACAAATGGTTTTTAATACTTGACGTGCTGTTGGAGTGTGAGCAAAGTAACATTTATGAAGGGATTCAGGGAAACCGGCAGGCCGGACTTGAGTCCTGGAGATGGGAAGTACAGTGCCTGCACTCTGAAGGAGGGGTGTTAATGTTGCAGTTTAAAAACTGTAGTGTAAAGCACCCTTCTGGCAAGACAGTGATGGAGTGAATGATGGTGAAAATTTTTCTTTTTCGGGCCACCCTGCCTTGGTGGGAATCGGCCAGTGTGATAATAAAAAAATAAAATAAGTAAATTAAATACAAAAAAATTTATAGCACAACAGGCCTTTAATGGAAGATTCTATTCTAAGGAGAGCTCTTTAGCACCAGTCCTTAACCCTTTGACTGTTTTCGACGTATAAATACGTCTTACGAACCAATGTTTCTGACGTATATATACTCAATAATTCTAGCGGCTTCAAATCAAGCGGGAGAAAGCTGGTAGGCCCACATGTGAGAGAATGCATTGCATTTATCTACATTTAACCCTTTGAGGGTCCGTCCCGTAGATCTACGGCTTTACGTTCAGGGTCCAAACCGTAGATCTACGTCATGAGCTCAGCTCACTCTGATAAACTGTAGTGGTACATTTGGGCCTAGATATGAGAGAATACATCTATGTGGTATGTGTGCACCACATAAAACAGATCCTGCAGCACACTGTGTATAATGAGAGAAAAAACTGAAATCATGATTTTTCGATTAAAACAGCGACTTTGCAGTGTTTTCTCGTATGTTTTTTATAGTTGTATTTGCGATTTCTTGGGCTCATTTGATAGAATGGAAGGCATATTACAGAAATAAGAGATGATTTTGACTGGTTTTAGCACTGGAAATGGCATGAAACTGAGCTCAAAGTAGCGGAAATGTTAAATTTTTGCCGATATTCAAGAGTAAACAAACGACCTCACACGTCTAATACACGCCAGCTGGTGGGTCTAATATGCATTCACAAATATGGTGATGATATTTATACAATTATTACAATATTGCATAAGAGTAAATCTTCTATTTTTTGGTGTGAATAAAAATTCATTATGTGAATAAAAAATAAAAATGGAATTTATTTGTAAAGCCTCAAAACCTAACTAATGAACAGAGGAAATGTTAGTTTAGTTCCAGGAATACCTACATTGTTTATTCTTTACCCTATTTTGAAATTGGAATATTTTGAACTTTGTGTTAAATTGGCCAAATTAACAATTTCCGATCACTTTAATTTGTCGTTGAAACAGTTGACTTGGCGATTTCTTGTGCTCAATCGATAGAATAGAAGTAATACTAGTGAAATAGGTAAGAATTTGGTTGACTGGAATAATGTAATTGGCCTAAAATGGGAGTCAAAGTCGGCAAAATCGCCGATTCATAAATATCGCTGACACATCAAAATTCGCGAGAGCATAATTTCGTCAATTTTCCATCAAATTTCGTACTTTTTGTTTTATTCCCTTCACAAAAAGATTCTCTACCATTTCATAATAAAAAATAATTTTTTTTTTTTTAAATTCTTGGACACTGGTGCACCACTTCAGATTTGGGCCTTGGACCCTGAAGGGGTTAAGGGAATAATGGAATGGAATGCATCCAGGAGGAAACTGGTGGTGAGGGGGGCTAGCAGTATACACCACAGAGATGCTAAGTCTAACATAACACAAAGGAGGTCCAAAGGGCATGGGAGGGAGAAATATCCAGCCTGCTTTGGGATAATGGCGAGCCATTCAGAGTGAAAGATGAAAAAAGTCACAAAAAGTGAATTGCAAACTGGTAGAAACACAGCAGCTGGAAGGACATAGGTAAATACTGGTTTTCTAACAGAGCTTAAGATGCGTGGAACAGTCTTCCCAGTAGGGTGACAGAGGCGAGGACCTTGGGTAGCTTTAAGAAGAGATTGGACAAATATATGAGTGGGAGGGGCTGGGTTTGATTGGTGTCATTGGGTATGGGAGTTATTTCTTGGGTAGCTTTAGGTAGAGGTCGTTTTGATAAGGACCTGCCTCGCATGGGCCAGTAGACCTTCTGCAGTGTTCCTCCAGTCTTATGTTCTTATGTTCTTAAAAGGCTTACTATAAGTATAAATAACATGGTATATAACTTAGATTGTCTTACAAGTTTTGTTAAAACCAAATAAAGTCAAATGTATCATTCCATAAAATTCATAGGGTATTTACAACTCTTTAATAGTGGTGAGTTATACATAATTCACATATAATGGGTTCTTGGTATACATAATATGTGCTACAACCAATGCAAACTATAAACCCTTAAACAGAAACTTAAATACCAGAGATGAGATATTTTGACCTAAGTTCAACATCTTCAAATTAAAGTTATAAAAAGTTAATGACACACAGTATCATGCATAATAATCACACACTAACTCTCTGATAAGAGCATTCAAAAGTTATTATAATGTTCACTTAAGACAGCATATGAATATAAATATAGAAGTACAATGAATAATGATACAATCACTGTCACTGCAAGAAAAACATAACTCATTTGAAGCAGTCACCTGATGGAAGGGAAACATCAATAGAGAACTATTTGAGGAAGGCATACAGCCTTAAGTTAGTAAGGTGAGACAGGAGCAGCACACCTTTAAGGTGCTGCTGCTACACACACTACACTCCACACTGATGCCATCACTCCCCATTTGGAGAAATATCACCAATTCTATTACAGCAGTTAAAAGTAACAAAATATTGATCAATAATATTAACAGCAAAACAAATTTAAAAGTGAGCTGTGATGTGGAATTATCACAAACATATTGGCATAGTTAATAAACAAGTGCAACTACATGTATATAGAAGAGACAGTTGACAATGTCAGACATACCTGCAACACATCAAATGTGTAAAGCAGTATGAGAAGAACAATTCTAGAATATTTTTAAACAAATAAAATAACCAAAGAAAATGTAGGCCTAATAACTATGCAAATAAAAAAATATGTAAAATACACGAGTAATAAGTGGGAAAGAAGAGAGAAAAGTAAGGTGTTTCTTGTTTGAGTGAGAGTAACAGTGGTCTGTGAATCATCATGCTGGATTGCATAAGAGTAGTAAATCACTGGTTATGATGTGCCAGATGATGAGTCCACGGCCACACGAGTTTCGGTGCTCACAGTGAAGGCCAAGAACAGATTCTCTGATACAAGTGGGCCGGGCTACTTCTGTAAAGTGAAACATAGCAAATTTTTTTCAAATGCGTATAAAAGCCTGATAGCATGTTTAGACTATAATATATTAAGTGAGCAATAGAGCTAGGCCTAAAAAATACATATACAGCACACACACATTATTTACCTTAAAATATTTTCATTCTTAGCTTACAGTGGCATATATATTTTAGTAGTAGGTCTGAATAAATGAAAAATGGGTATAATTAATCCTTTGAGGGTCCATCCCGTAGTTCTACGGCTTTGAAGTAGGGTCCAAGGTGTAGTACTATGTTATGAGCTCGGCTCATTTAGATAAGCTTTGAGCGGTAAATGTGGGCCTAGAAATGAGAGAATGCATCTATGTGGTAAGTGTACATCATATTAAACAAATCCTGCAGCCCACAGTGCATAATGAGAAAAAAAACTGACCGTGTTTTTGGATTAGCCCTTTCACTATCGGTCCCGTAATATTATGGCTTACAAGCCAGTGTCGGTCTCAAAATATTATGCCAAAATTCTAGCGGCTTCAAATTGTGCAGGAGAAAGCTGGTAGGCCTACATATGAGAGAATGGGCCTGAGTGGTCAGTGTGTGCAGCACAAAAAAAAATCCTGCAGCACGTAGTGCATAATGAGAAAAAATAACTCCAACCATGTGTTTGGTTTAAATCACTGAATTTGTGGTGTATTTTCATATGGAACTTATGGTTCTATTCTCGTTTTCTTGGTCTCCTTTGATAGAAAATATGTATTACAAAAATAAAGATGATTTTGAATGGTTTACAGATTAAAATACCTTGAAATTTAGCTCAAAGTAAAGGAAATGTTTGATTTTTGCCAATGTTTGAGTAAATAAATCACGTCACACATCTAATACACGTCTAATGTACTTTCACAAATGCACTGATGTTATTTATACCATTTATACAATAATGCAGTAGTCTGCATAACAGTAAATCTTCAATTTTTTGTGTAAATAAAAATTCAAAATGGAAAGCAAGCATAATAGTATATGAGGGGCCTAGAGACATGACTAATGAACAGAGAAAATTTTATTTTAGTGCTAGGAATGTTTGCACTGTTAATTCTGGACCCTATTATGAAACTGGCCTTACTTGAGTTGTGTATGAAACTAGCCAAATTACCAATTTCTGATCACTTTATTTGGTAGTTGAAATTGGTAATGAACACTTCTTGTACTCAATCAATAAGACAAATGGAGTTCTAGCAAAATAGCTATGAGTTTAGTCAACTGGAACAATGGAGCTGGCTGAAAATAAGGCTCAAAGTGGGCAAAATTGCCAATCCATAAATACTGCCGAGACCCTTAACTTCGCAAGAGCATAATTCCATAAGTTTTCCATCAAATTTCGTACTTTTGGTGTCATTACCATTGGAAAAAAGATTCTCTATCATTTCATAAGAAAAAATAATTTTTATTTTCTGAAAATTCTTCGACACTGAGAGTAAGTTTGTGTGCAGAGGTCTCGACAGTGAAAGGGTTAAAACAGAGGCTTTATGGTGTATTTTTGTAGTTTTTATAATTGTATTCACAGTGTCTTGGTTTCATTTGATAGAATGGAAGATATGTTGAAGAAATAGAGATGATTTTGATTGGTTTTAGTACTGAAAATAGCTTGAAATTGAGCTCAAAGTAGCAGAAATATTCGATTTTTGTCGATGTTCAAGAGTAAAAAAATCACATCACACGTCCAATACACGCCAGCTGGTGGGTCTAATGTGTGTTCACAAATGCATTGATATTATTTATACAGTAGGGCCCCATTTATATGGCAGGTTAGGTTCCAGGATACTGCTGGAAAGCATATGCCAGATAACAAGTATACACTAACATTTATTAAGTTAGCAATAGAACTAGGCATTAAAAACAATAAAATGTAAAATAAACACACAGTACACCCATGACTTACCTTAAAATATTTGTAGTCTTAACCCTTTGAAGGTCGAGAACCTAGATTCTGAACTCCCACTCAGGGGGGTCGAAAAATGACCCCCCCCCCCCCTCAAAAAAATTTCTTATGAAATGATAGAGAATTTTTCCAGATTGTAATGACAACAAAAGTACGAAATTTGATGGAAAACTTACGGAATTACCCTCTCACAAAGTGGTCTCGATGATATATATGCATCGGCGATTTCGCCCACTTTGAGCCCTATTTTTGGCTAATTCCATTGTTTCTGTCGACCAAATTCATAGCTATTTTGCTAGAACTCCATTTGTTCTATCGAACGAGTACAAGAAACCGCCCATTTACCGGTTTCAACTACCCAATAAAGTGGTCAGAAATTGGCAATTTGGTCAATTTCACAAATTTCAAAACATGCTAATTTCAAAATAGTCCAGAATAAACAAGACAGACATTCCTGGTACTAAAATAGCATTTCCTCTGTTCATTAGTCATGTCTCCAGGCCCCTCTTATATTACTCTTGCTTTCCATTTTGAATTTTTTTTCTCATAAAAAAATAGAAGATTTACTGTTATGCAGACTACTGCATTATTGTAAAAATGGTATATATAATATTAGGACACTTGTAAAAGAATATTAGACTCGCCAGTTGACGTATATTGGACACGTGGTGTGATTTGTTTACTCTTGAACATCAGCAAAAATTGAACATTTCTGCTAGTTTGAGCTCAATTTCAAGGTACTGTTCATTGTGAAACCAATCAAAATCAAATCTATTTCTGTAATATATCCTTCATTCTATCACGCGAGACCAAGAAAACAAGGATACATCCATAAGTACCATACAAAAATACACTGCAAAGTTGCTGTTTTAAACCAAAAACATGGTTAACGTTTTCTTTTCCTCATTAGGCACTGTGCTGCAGGATTTTTTTATACTGCACACACTGACCATGCAGACCCATTCTTTCATATGTAGGCCTACCAGCTTTCTTCCACCAGATTTAAAGGCACTAGAATTTTGGCATATAAGTACGTGACCGACCCTGTTAAAACGTACTACATGTACGTGACCAACCCTCAAAGGGTTAATGTAGGGCGAGAGGTGAGTTTTATTTGTAGGAAGTCAGGTTTGGGAAGTATGGCAGCAAGCCAGGGCAGAACTCCCCGCCCCACCTCCACCCACACGTAATGTAAATGAACCAGGCGAACACATCTTGTTTTCGTCACTTTACACTGTGTACAAGTTTTCTCCACGTTGATACAGTAGAATAAATAAAGAGAAACACTCCCATTCTCTCACAACACCATTTTTAGAAGAAATGACGCTCTGAGTGAAGGCATACGAAAGTAATGATTTTCTAGTTACCCCCAGTAATACACCTACCATCCGACTTATGACAGAGTTCGGTTCCGAGAAACCGGTCGTAAGTCGAAATGGTCGTAAGTCGAACTTTACTACTGAATATCAACAAAACATTTTTGTAATGACTTTATTTTATTGTTTTATTTTGGTATTTCATGTTTTACTTTACTTTTTATGTTGTTAGTACTATATTTTATACTGTAAGGTTTAGGATAAACACTGTGTACAACACAAATAGTTGTTTATTTCCCAGAAATTTGGCATAAAAAACACGGTCGTAAGTCGAGCAGGTCGTAAGTCGGATGGTAGGTGTATTATAGTGTACTACACATTTTCTCTCATGTTGGACTACAAGTTGCCTGGCTACCACATCTCATATTTATGTTAATTTATTCTACTATGGGAAGTATTTATCATGTTTATATGTTACATAGCGTGTTTATTATATAATTTTGAAAAAATATCATAGATGGATTAATGGAAATGTCTACATTAACGTAATACAGTGGACCCCCGGTTTACGATATTATTTCATTCCAGAAGTATGTTCAGGTGCCAGTACTGAGCGAATATGTTCCCATAAGGAATATTGTGAATTAGATTAGTCCATTTCAGACCCCCAAACATACACGTACAAACGCACTTACATAAATACTCTTACATAATTGGTCGCATTGGGAGGTGATCGTAAAGCGGGGGTCCACTGTATATGACATTTAATGCGCCCAAGAGATTGCGTATTATAACATGGCATCAAGAGCAGAGAGAGACTTAGTGATTTTAATGTGTGCCTGAACGCCAGCACAGTGTGTACGTATACAGTGGACCCTCGGCTAACGATATTAATCCGTTCCTGAAAGCTCATCATTAGACAAAATTATCGTTAGCCGAATTAATTTCCCCCATAAGAAATAGTGGAAATCCAATTAATCTGTTCCAGACAGCCAAAAGTATTAAAAAAAAAAAATTTTTCCATGAAATATACATTTCCCTACAAAGAAAACCAATGAGACGTGCACAATAACTATATAAATAAATGTTAAAATGACACTTGCCTTTACTGAGGAGTATTGATGAGTGATGAGACACTGTTTTTCTTGAACACTCTGGGATTTTCAGAGTGATACATGAGTAAAGGCTTCACTTTGCAATCCCCACTAGCATTACAACAAAACAAGAAAGTTAGCCTGTCTTTCATAGGCTTGTATCCTGGGAGTGCCTTTTTCTCCTGAGTAATGTAGGTCCTGTTTGGCATTTTCTTCCAGAACAGGCTTGTTTTGTCACAAATGAACACTTGTTGAGGTTGGAATTTTTCAGCTTTGCCATGTCTTATCACACTGTGTATGCCACTACGATTCTTAAATCTCTCAAACCAACCTTTGCTGGCCTTAAATTCACCAATATGAGCACTAGTTCCAGGCATTTTTTCCTGTTCACCTGGGTGTTAGTCGACTGGTGTGGGTCGCATCCTGGGGCACAAGAAATAAGTTAGTCCTCGATGACTCGCTGACTTTCTTGGGTTATCCTGGGTGGCTAACCCTCTAGGGTTAATTGTTTCTCGGTAATTGTTTCTCGTTAAGCCACACCAACAACAGTCTCTCCATATCTTCGAATAGTATAACTGACAGTGGTGCAGCAGCAGCTGACCGTGGTACGATAGTATTTCGATAGTACAGTGGACCCCCGGTATTCGATGCATTTTAACGCAAAAATTTTGCCTCGGTATCCGATTGAAAACCCGGTATTCGATACGATTCGTACAAGACATGTCCACATGTGGCCTGAATTGCCCAGTGTGTGCCAGTGTTTACAAGCCAGCCAGTGTGCTCGCATCTAAGGATACATTCGGTACATTCCATATTATCACTGTTTTTGGTGCTTGTTTCTGCAAAATAAGTCACCATGGGCCCCAAGAAAGCTTCTAGTGCCAACCCTGTGGTAAAAAGGGTGAGAATTAGTATGGAAATTAAGAGAGATTTTGAAGGGTTTGGGGCTAACCCTGAGAAGCCTATGCCAGTTGTAGAATCCATTGTGCCTACCTCAAAAATTAAGGAAATGTGTGCACAGTGGGTTGAACTGCAAACCTTTATGGATGAAAATCACCCTAACACAGCTATTGCAAGTCGTGCTGGTGACTATTACAATGACAATGTTGTGGCCCATTTTAGACAAATCGTAAAGGAACGGGAGGTACAGAGCTCTATGGACAGATTTGTTGTGCGACAGAGGTCCAGTGACTCTCAAGCTGGTCCTAGTGGCATTAAAAGAAGAAGGGAAGTAACCCTGGAAAAGGACTTGCTACCTCAAGTCCTAATGGAAGGGGATTCCCCTTCTAAACACTAACACCATCCACACTCTTCCCTCCTCCCATCCCATCAATCATCACCAGATCTTCATTAGCCCTTTCAGGGTCCAAGGCCCAAATCTGGAGTCACGCACCAGTGTCCAAGAATTTTCAAAAAAAAAATTTGTTATTTTTTCTTATGAAATCGTAGAGAATCTGTTTGTGAAGGTAATAAAACAAAAAGTACGAAATTTGGTGGAAAATTGACGAAATTATGCTCTCGCGAATTTTGATGTGTCAGCGATATTTACGAATCGGCGATTTTGCCGACTTTGACTCCCATTTTAGGCCAATTACATTATTCCAATCAACCAAATTCTTAGCTATTTCACTAGTATTACTTCTATTCTATCGATTGAGCACAAGAAATTGCCAAGTCAACTGTTTCAACTACAAAATAAAGTGATCAGAAATTGTTAATTTGGCCAATTTAACACAAAGTTCAAAATATTCCAATTTCAAAATAGGGTCCAGAATGAACAATGTAGGCATTCCTGGCACTAAACTAACATTTCCTCTGTTCATTAGTTATGTTTTGAGGCTTTACAAATAAATTCCATTTTGATTTTTTATTCACATAATGAATTTTTATTCACACCAAAAAATAGAAGATTTACTGCTATGCAATACTGTAATAATTGTATAAATATCATCACCATATTTGTGAATGTATATTAGACCCACCAGCTGGCGTGTATTAGACGTGTGAGGTCGTTTGTTTACTCTTGAATATCAGCAAAAATTTAACATTTCTGCTACTTTGAGCTCAGTTTCAAGCCATTTCCAGTGCTAAAACCAATCAAAATCATCTCTATTTCTGTAATATGTCTTCCATTCTATCAAATGAGACCAAGAAATCGCAAATACAACTATAAAAAACATACGAAAAAACACTGCAAAGTTGCTGTTTTAATCGAAAAATCATGATTTCATTTTTTTTCTCTCATTATACACAGTGTGCTGCAGGATCTGTTTTATGTGGTGCACACATACCACATAGATGTATTCTCTCATATCTAGGCCCAAATGTACCACTCACAGTTTATCAGAGTGAGCTGAGCTCATGGCGTAGATCTACGGTTTGGACCCTGAACGTAAAGCCGTAGATCTACGGGACGGACCCTGAAAGGGTTAAAGGTAAGTGTCAATTATTCTATTGTTATTATTCTATTGTTATTGTTGTTACTAGTAAGGAAAACATCAACAGGACAACAATATACTATCTCAAACAAACATGATTTCTCTACCTTCCTTAGAAAAGCGGACATTTCTGTAACAGATTAGATAAGTGCCCTTAATACATATATATGTGTGGTGCATATAGTGTATGTTGCTATTATATTGTGCATTATTATTTTTATTATTTTTTCATAACTAGCTAATGCTAACTACCTCCAATACTTTATACTTCTTTCTTACTGCTATTAATTGCTCATAATTTTGTGTTACAAGTCAAATCTTACTCCAAATTAATATTATTCATTGTTCTTACCTGTCCATTTAATTTTGTTTACCACTACTTGTTTTTTTAGTCACTTTTTATTGTGTGTGCAATTAGTGTATATTCCAATTACTTTTTTGCAAATACCAAAACTATCTTTTGCTAGCTAGTACCAACTACCTCATTTTTTTACTTTTTATTGTGCAATAAACTGCTCAACTTATTTAATATTACAAATCAGATCTTACTCCTAAACCAATATTATTTCATAGTGACTATCTGTCCATTTAACTTTGTTTACCATTACTTAATTTTAGTCCCTTACATATTTTTTCCTTTATTTTAGCTTTATATTACTACCTTAGTTCATATATTCACAATTGTTAAAATAATCAAGGTGCTATTCTCAGGTGCTGAAGTGTAATAAGTTCACTATTTTGCCATTATATTCCAAAGCTCATTTATTTGATTACCACTTTATTGTTCACCACAACTTATATTAGTCCCTTTTATATTATAATTTTATATTATAATTCTAACTTTAAAGAATTACCTTTAAGTACTACCTACTATCATATTCCCAAGCTCCATTATTTGATCATCACTTTATTTGTTCACCACAAATTACTTTAGTCCCTTTTATGTTGTCTCCTTTATTTTAGCTTTAAAAAACTACCTTAGCTCATTATTTTTACATTTGTTAAATAATTCAGGTGCTATTTTTTAGCTTTTAGAATATTTACTTTGTTTTATACTTAATTCTAACTATAGATTCACTACAAATCTTATGATTACAACCTCTTATTTAATGACTTAAATGAGTCAAACAGTTACTGTAATTACTACACAGCAGAACAATCAAAAGCACTTCTCAGAGCCAACAAAAACAACTGTCTTTAACTACAATATCAGATCTTTAAGCAAGCATTACGATGACCTCATAGCATTACTAAATTCCTTACATGCCAATGTGTCCATCATTACACTAACTGAAACCTGGCTAAAGCCTGATACTACAGATGTCTATGCCATTCCTGGTTACACAGCCATACACAACTGTAGGCCAGACCAACAAGGGGGTGGCACAGCTATATACTACTCAGACCAACTAGAATGTATCACTAATACTTGCACAAGGGATGAACATGGGGAATATATAATAGCTAAATTCAAATCCAAATACTTACAAAAACCTCTCACATTGATAAACATCTACAGAGTTCCACAGTCAAACATTAGCCAATTTAGTCAAAACCTAGGAAGTATGATAACTGATGCACGCATGAACAAAGATCACTTACTACTCTCAAGTGACTTCAATATAAATCTCCTGCAAGACCAGGACCCACACGTTACTGAATTCACAAACACAATGAGTAACTGCATGTTGCTACCAACAGTAACAAAACCTACAAGAGCTACGGAGACTAGTGTTTCCCTACTTGACCACATCTGGACCAACACCATATCCCCTTTAAAATCAGGCATAATTACAGATAATACCACAGACCACTACCCTACTTTCCTCATAACTCTTGGTAAATTACCCCAAGACACTACTAAAGTCACCTTCAGACTTCACAATGAGGCAGCCATTAATAACTTCACAACAGCAGTAACAAACATTGACTGGCACACTGAGCTAGAAATATGTACAGATATTGACGAATGTTTTAATAATTTTCTAAAAAAGACCCAATACCTCTATAACAAGCACTGCCCTAAAAAAACTAAACAGATGACAGCCAGGGACTGTTCAGTCTCTTAGCTAACACCCAGCATTCTCAAATCCATAAATACAAAACACCGATATGAAAAACAGTACAGAATGGGTCACATAACCAGAGACCAAACAAAACGTTACTCGTCAATCCTAACCAGCCTGATAAGAAGGGCAAAAAAATTGTATTATGAGAACAGATTATCCAACTTACGAGGTGATATAAAAAAGACCTGGAAAACCCTATCAGAAATTCTGGGAACAAAAAAGATATCACGAAATAGCGAAATAAAATTAGCAAAATCAGATGAACCCCAACTCCCACCAACAGAAACAGCAAACAGACTCAATGATTTCTTCTCCACTATAGGACAAAACCTTGCCAATAAAATCCCAAGCTCAGATACCCCACCAAATGACTACCTCACTGGCAACTACCCGAACACACTGTTCCTAGCTCCGACTAACCCATACGAAGTCTCCCTTATTATCAATGCACTAAAAAACAAGGCAGGAGATTTAAATACCTTACCATCCTTTATATACAAAAAAGTGTCACAAGTGCTATCACCAATCACTGCAACACTCTTTAACAAATCCATTGAATCCTCCACCTTCCCTACAGTTCTCAAAATAGCAAGGGTCACCCCGATCCATAAGGGAGGAGACCAAACAGAGTTGAATAACTATAGGCCAATATCCAATTTACACCCTCTCTCAAAAATCTTCGAAAAATTAATTCATAAACGAATCTACTCCTACCTCATCTCCCAAAACATACTCAACCCCTGCCAATTTGGATTCAGGCCTAATAAAAATACTAATAATGCTAATATACACATGCTAGAACATATATACACTGCAATAGAGAAAAAAGAAGTCCCACTGGAGATCTTCATTGACTTACGTAAAGCTTTTGATACAGTTGACCATGACTTGCTCCACGTAAAATTGTCACACTATGGTATAAGAGGGCACTCCCTCAACTACCTCAAGTCATACCTCAGCAACAGAAGCCAATATGTGTACGCAAATGGGGCAAGCTCTTCCGCACAACCAATTACAGTTGGTGTCCCACAGGGAAGTGTCCTTGGCCCTCTTCTCTTTCTCCTATACATAAATGACCTACCAAATGCATCACAATTACTCAAACCCACACTATTTGCAGATGACACTACATACGTCTTCTCTCACCCGAGCCCAGTCACGCTAGCCAATACTGTAAATACCGAATTACAGAAAATATCTACCTGGATGAGGACTAACAAACTTACACTAAACATTGACAAAACCTACTTCATTCAGCTTGGTAACAGAGCTACAGATGTCCCTCTTAACATAATGATAAACGGATCACCTATCACAGAGCTAACAGAGGGAAAATTCTTAGGAATCCACCTTGATAATAGACTCAAATTTCATACACATATACAACAAATTTCTAAGAAAATTTCCAAGACTGTAGGCATACTATCGAAGATACGGTATTATGCTCCACAGTCAGCCCTCCTGGCCCTTTATCTCACTCTTATTTACCCCTATCTCACCTATGGAATTTGTGCATGGGGCTCAACAACAATTAACCATCTCAGACCACTAATTACCCAACAAAAGGCTGCAGTTAGAATAACAAATTCTCACTACAGGCAGCACACTCCACCAATATTCAAAACACTCAACCTACTCACCATACAAAACATCCATACTTATTATTGCACCTATTACATACATAGAACACTTAACTCTGATATTAACCCTCCCCTCAAACATCTCCTTGCCAACCTCAACAGAACACATGACCATAACACAAGGCACAGATCATTCTTTGATGTTCCTCGTGTCCATCTCACGCTATGCAAAAACTCAATGCACATAAAAGGCCCTAAAATCTGGAATTCATTACCTGTAAATATAAAAGAAACACTACCTGTTTATAAATTCAAGTCTCTTCTCAAGATCACTTACTCACCCAAAACCAAATAAATACTGAATAACTGAACCTTATAAATTGTATATCTTAAATGTCTCTCACAATTATATCACATAAATGTTAAACCTAAAACCCAATCTAACAGAATACTCCATTCGACTGAATGTACAGCAATGCATGCAACCATATGACCTGTCTTTGTAATACTCATTTGTGCTTTATAGTCATCTGTTTACAATGTCTTATCACTGATTTCATCATTGCTTAGTTAATCTTAAGTTAATTTTAAGCCAGCCCGTAATGCTATGCATATAAGTGGCTTTGGCATGCTGCTCTTACCTGTATTTTTTGTACCTCTGTATGTATGCTCAAATTACTAAATAAATAAATAAATAAATAAATATTCTATTGCATTAAACTTAATATTTCATGTGGTAAAATATTTTTTTTCATACTTTTGGGCGTCTAGCACGGATTAATTTGATTTCCATTATTTCTTATGGGAAAAATTGATTCGCTTTTTGATATTTTCGGTATTCGATGAGCTCTCAGGAATGGATTAATATCGAATACTGGGGGTCCACTGTATTTCTCACCTTTTTTACCACAGGGTTGGCACTAGAAGCTTTCTTTGGGCCCATGGTGGCTTATTTAGCAGTTACAAGCACTATAAACAATGGAATAATACAAAATGTATCGAATGTATGCATGAAACTGGCCACCCTGGCTTGTAAACAATGACGGCAGGGCAGCTGAGGCGCTCAGGCTAGACAGGTTCGGGACAAATCAAGTTGGGCGAGTTTTTCATGGTTAGCCAGGCCAAAATTTTTATGCTCAAACGCTTCGTTGGGCGGATTTAACCTTATGGGATGCATTTGTTAGCCGAGGATCTACAGTATTTAGGCACAGGTACACATAAGTATAATTATCAGAGCACATAAAAATATGCAATAACTTTAAAACACTTGAAATTTGGAAAGTTTCTAGACATAATAGAGAGATGTGCTCATGGAGAATGCAAACAAACCGGGTGGGGGCACACCATATTAGAAAGACCGGGAGCCATATAGCAAGTTTTGGTCATAATTTCAAATCACCAGATTAGCAGAACGCTGAAAGGTAAAACGCCACAAAGCAGGGCCCTACTGTACAATCATTACAATACTGCATAACAGTAAATCTTGTATTTTTTGGTGTGAATAAAAATTCTTCATGTGAATAAAAAATCAAAATGGAATTTATCTGTTAAGCCTGGGAATGTAACTAATAAACATAGGAAATGCTATTTTAGTGCCAGGAATGTCTGCATTGTTTATTCTGGACCCTATTTTGAAATTGGAATATTTTTAACATTGTGAAATTTACCAAATTACCAATTTCTGATCACTTTATTGGGTACCTGAAATAGTTGACTGGGCAGTTTCTTGTGCTCAATTGATAAAATAGCTGTTTTGCTAGTATTACTTCTAAGAATTTGGTCAACTGGAATAATGTAATTGGCCTAAAATAGGAGTCAAAGTGAGCAAAATCACTGATGCAAAAATATCACTGATGCAGCAAAATTTGCGATAGTGTAATTTTGTCAATTTTCCATCAAATTTTGTACTTTTGGTTTTATTACCTTCAGAAATTGTCTCTACCATTTCAAAAGAAAAAACAAATTTTTTTTTAAAATTCTTGGACCCCGTGGACAAGTTTTAGATCGGGTCTGGACCCTGAAAGGGTTAAATACCTGCATTAGCAAAATGCTATAAATTAAAACATTGTAAAGCAAAGCTGAGGCCCCTTCCTCAGGAAAATTGCCAAAAATCGAATATTTCTGGCAATTTGAGGTGTATTTCCAATCTGAAACAGACCAAAATCATCTCTAATTTGCTAGCATGTCTTCCATTCTATCAAATGATACCAAAAGTAACTAGGAAAACTATAAAAACCACCTGAGAAAATTCCTCGAAGTACATTGCTTAACGATGTACATTGCATCATTAAACATTATGTACAATGTACATAATGCTGAATGATGCAAGATTTGGGTGGGAGATGATAAAAGTTGTGTCATCAGCAAAGAGAATTGGCCTAAGTTGTTGTGATACATTTGGAAGGTTGTTGATGTATAAAAGGAAAAGCAGGGGGCCAAGGATGCTTCCCTGTGGTATGCCAATGTCTGGACATTGATAACGAGATCCTTAACCCTTTGACTGTAGCAACCCCAAATCCTGAGGTGTCTCCTGGCATCACAAAACATATGAAAAAAAATTATTTTTTTTTATGAAATGACAGAGAATCTTTTCCCGGTGGTAATGACACCAAAAGTATGAAATTTGATGGAAAACTTATGGAATTACACTTTCGCAAAGTTAGCAACCTCGGTGATATTTATGAATATGCGATTTTGCCCACTTCGAGCCCTATTTTCGGCTAATTCCATTGTTCCAGTCGACCAAACTCATAGCTATTTCTTTAAAACTTCATTTGTTCTATCGACTGAGTACAAGAAACTTCCCATTTACCAATTTCAACTACAGTGGTCCCTCAATAATCGTCCATAATCCGTTCCTGGAAGTGGGACTACGTATTGTCGAAATGGACGATTTTCGAATCAATTTTCCCCATAAGAAATAACGTAAATCCAATTACAGTGGACCCCCGGTTAACGATTTTAATCCGTGCAAGAGGGCTCATCGTTATGCGAAATAATCGTTATGCGAATGAATTTTCCCCATAAGAAATAATGGAAATAAAATTAATCCGTGCAAGACGCCCAAAAGTATGAAAAAAAATTTTTTTTACCACATGAAATGTTAATTTTAATACACACAAACTGAAAAAGGCATGCACAATTACATGACACTTACTTTTATTGAAGATCTGGTGATGATTGATGGGATGGGAGGAGGGGAGAGCATTATCTTCTTACTGTTTAGAAGGGGAATCCCCTTCCATTAGGACTTGAGGTAGCAAGTCCTTTTCTGGGGTTACTTCCCTTCTTCTTTTAATGCCACTAGGACCAGCTTGAGAGTCACTGGACCTCTGTCGCACAACAAATCTGTCCATAGAGCTCTGTACCTCCCGTTTCTTCAAGACTCCTAAAATGGGCCATAACATTGTCATTGAAATAGTCACAAGCACGGCTTGCAACAGCTGTGTCAGGGTGATTTTCATCTATAAAGGTTTGCAGTTCAACCCACTCTGCACACATTTCCTTAATCTTTGAAGTAGGCACAATGGATTCCACAACTGGCATAGGCTTCTCAGGGTTAGCCCCAAACCCTTCAAAATCTTTCTTAATTTCCATACTAATTCTCACCCTTTTTACCACAGGGTTGGCACTAGAAGCTTTCTTGGGGCCCATGGTCACTTATTTTCCAGAAACAGCACCGAAAATACTGTAATAATACGAAATATTCCGAGTGTATGCTTGGATGTTACCGCGGAGGCTGGCTGGTAAACAATGGGACGGAGCGGCACATGTGAGGCTGGCTGAGGGCACATTGGACGCGTCTCGGACGAAAATCGGTATGCGGGTTTTTAATCGGTATGCGCGGCAAAAATTTTGCGATAAAAGTAATCGTTATGCGGAAAAATCGCTATGCGATGCCATCGTTATGCGGGGGTCCACTGTAATTTGTTCCAGACACCTAGAAGTATCAACAAAAAAAATTTTTTTTACCTAAAAGATAGATTTACATGCACAAAAGAATGAACATAAGAACGTAAGAACGGTGACGTGTACTTAGCTCCAGTGGTGACGTGTACTTAGCTCCAGTGGTGACGTGTACTTAGCTCCAGTGGTGACGTGTACTTAGCTCTGTGAAGACCTGTTTGTGTGCTCTCTGTGAATCTGAACCAGGATGCCCTCTCTTGAGCAACTTTACCAGCAGCTGAGAGAAGAGCTCAGAGTTGCTAAGATGGAGATACGGCGATTAACGGAGGAGAACAAGAGGATTCGTAGTAATCCTCCTGTTGTGAGTCCCCAGGTTAAGAGGGGAGCTTGGTCAGTGGCCAGGCAGCATGGAACCAAGCTGAAGATCAAGAAAACGGTTGGAGAGGCAGAAACAACGAGAAACCAGAAGACTACCGTGGAAACTTCCAACTCATTCTCGGTGCTACCTGACGAATGTGAGTGTTCTACTGGGAATGCCACAACGAGCACCAAAGAAGCATTGGCAGACATGAGTAAGACATCCCTAGAAACCCCAAAGAAGACCATCGAGAACGTCTTGACGAATTCTACAAGTGATGTAATGCTACCTGGCGAATGTGAGTCGACTACTCGGAGCATCACGACGGACGACGCCAAGGAAGGTAAAAACATTGTTGTTGTTGGGGATAGCCAGATTAGGTACATGGATAGGGCATTCTGCTTGAAGGATAGGAGTAGGAGGCAGAGAGTGTGTTTTCCTGGGGCTGGGATGAAGGATATTGTTAGCCATCTGGATGACATCATGAGAGGTAATGGGAGCAATCCTATTATCTGTCTCAGTGCTGGAGGCAACGATGTTGGCAGACGTAGGAGTGAGGACCTGATTAGCAGGTATAGGTCAGCAATAGAGATAATTAGGAGGAAGGGTGGGAAACCTGTCATATGTGGCATTTTGCCAAGGAGAGGAGTTGGAAATGAATGGTTGTCCAGAGCAATTGGTGTCAATTGCTGGCTGGACAAATACTGTAAGGAAAATGTGGTAACATTCATTGACAACTGGGACCTCTTCTATGGCAGAAATGACATGTATGCCAGGGATGGGGTTCACTTATCTAGGTGTGGGGTGGGAGCACTGGCCAACGCAGTGGAGGGAGCTGTTAGGTCATTAAACTAGGAATAGTTAGTGGTATGGGTTTTGGCGGGAAAACTGTGAAGTCGCAGGGTAGTAACATGAGTACTAGGAGAACTAGTAATAGGCAAAATGAGGTGGATATTGGAAAGCCAGTGGCACTAATTGACAAGGACAGTAATAGGTTTAGTGGAATAACAGAAAGGAGCAGGAAGGGTAAAGAGAGAGGAGGGTCATTAAATATTTATTACACAAATAGTCGCAGTGCTAGGAATAAGATGGACGAGTTGAGACTAGTTGCTAGTGCAGGTAACATAGATGTATTTGCCATTACTGAGACGTGATTTAATTCAAAAAGTCGGGACGTGCCTGCAGAATGTCACATTCAGGGTTTTAAATTGTTCCAAGTAAACAGAAGTATCGGGAAGGGGGGTGGGGTGGCATTGTATGTCCGAGATCGCTTGAACTGTTGCATAAAAACGGGTATTAAGTCTGAAGTAACACATACAGAGTCTGTTTGCATAGAATTTTCAGAGGGGCATGAAAAATTAATTTTAGGTGTGATATACCGTCCCCCAAATTTAGATAGGGACCAGGGGAGACTACTATGGGAGGAAATTGTTAGGGCCACAAGGCACGATAATGTAGTAATTCTAGGAGACTTTAACTTTAGTCATATTGATTGGAATTTCTTGACTGGGAATTTAGAATCATACGATTTCTTAGAAGTAGTTCAGGATTGTTTTTTGAAGCAGTTTGTGACAGAACCTACAAGGGGTAATAACCTGCTTGACTTAGTTCTGGCAAACAATGAATCCCTTGTTAATAATTTAGAAGTTTCAGAGGAACTGGGTGCTAGCGACTACAAATCAATTACATTTAGAATTGAATGGAAGTATGATAGTAGGGATAACTCAGTAACAGTCCCAGATTTTCGCTTAGCAGATTACGATGGGCTTAGAGAACACTTATCTGTTGACTGGGGTAATGAAGAGAGCTATCAATATGACAGTTTTCTGAACACAATACATGCTGCTCAAAGAACGTTTATCCCTTATAAGGAAATTAGATCAAATAGAAATGACCCAAAATGGATGAATAATAGGCTGAAATATCTACTAGGGCATAAGAAAGGAATTTATAGGCGTATCAAAAGAGGCGAGGGTCATCTTATGAATCAGTATATTGACATTAAGAGGGACATTAAAAAGGGGATAAGAAAAGCTAAAAGGGACTATGAAATTAAAGTTGCTAGGGATTCTAAAACTAACCCAAAAAGTTTTTTCCAGGTCTATAGAACAAAAGTCAGAGATAAGATAGGTCCCCTTAAAAATAACTATGGGCATCTTACTGACAAAGAGAATGAAATGTGCTCGATTTTAAATAATTATTTTCTCTCGGTTTTTACACAGGAAGACACTAATAATATTCCGGTAATTAATTTTTATAGTGGACCAGAAGAAGATAAATTATGTAACATCACAGTCACTAGTGAAATGGTTGTGAAGCAGATAGACCGACTGAAGCAAAATAAGTCACCGGGTCCTGATGAGGTTTTTTCAAGGGTTCTTAAGGAATGCAAAATGGAAGTCTGTGAACCATTAACTAATATTTTTAATTTATCTCTTCAAACAGGTGTAGTGTCTGATATGTGGAAGATGGCTAATGTAATTCCTATTTTTAAAACAGGGGACAAGTCGTTACCGTCAAATTACCGCCCAATAAGCCTGACCTCAATTGTAGGCAAATTACTAGAGTCAATTTTAGCTGAGATTATAAGAAGCCATCTAGATAAGCATAGCTTGATTAATGATACTCAGCATGGATTCACAAGAGGCCGGTCTTGTCTAACTAATTATTAACTTTCTTCAGTAAAGCTTTTGAGGCTGTTGACCACGATAAAGAATTTGATATTATTTACTTAGATTTTAGTAAGGCATTTGATAGAGTTCCGCACCAAAGACTGTTAAAGAAAGTAGCAGCTCATGGCATTGGGGGAAGGGTGCTCTCGTGGATCGAGTCATGGCTCACTGACAGGAAGCAGAGAGTGTCCATAAATGGGGTTAAATCCGAGTGGGGATCAGTAACAAGTGGCGTTCCACAGGGATCAGTCTTGGGCCCGTTGTTGTTTATAATATATATCAATGATCTTGATGAAGGAATTACTAGTGATATGAGCAAATTCGCCGATGACACGAAGATAGGTAGGATAATTGATTCATAAGAACATAAGAATGTAGGAACACTGCAGAAGGCCTACTGGCCCATACGAGGCAGGTCCTTATCAAAACGACATCTACCTAAAGCTACTCAAGAAATAACTCCCGTACCCCTTGACACCAATCAAACCCAGCCCCTCCCACTCATATATTTGTCCAGTCTCTTCTTAAAGCTACCCAAGGTCCTAGCCTCTATCACCCCACTGGGAAGACTGTTCCACGCATCTACAACTCTGTTAGAAAACCAGTACTTACCTATGTCCTTTCTAAATCTAAATTTATCCAACTTAAATCCATTATTCCTGGTTCTTACCTGGTTCGACACCCTCAGTACTTTATTAATGTCTCCCTTGTTTATGCCCGTCATCCACTTATACACTTCAATGATATCTCCTCTCATTCTACGCCTCTCCAGAGAGTGGAGATTTAAGGCTTTAAGTCTATCTTCATACGGGAGGTTCCTTACACAGTAAATCATTTTAGTCATTCTTCTCTGTATGTTCTCTAATGAGTCTACGTCCATCCTGTAGTAAGGGGACCAAAACTGAGCAGCATAATCTAAATGAGGCCTCACTAGTGATGTATAGAGCTGTAAAATAACTTTTGGACTTCTGTTACTTATACTTCTTGAGATAAATCCAAGTAATCTGTTGGCCTTGTTGCGCACACTAAGGCACTGCTGTCTTGGCTTTAGATTTCTGCTTACCATGACTCCCAAGTCTTTTTCACATTCTGTATGACCAAGCTCTACTTCACCTAGATTATAGCTTCGAGGGGTATTTTCATTACCAAGGGCAAGTACCTTACACTTATCCACATTAAACTTCATCTGCCATTTTTCAGACCAAGACATTAATTTGTTCAAATCGTCCTGGAGTTCATTGATATCCTCCTCAGAGTGAATTATACGGCCTATCTTTGTATCATCAGCAAACTTACTCATGTCACTAGTAATCCCTTCATCAAGATCATTAATGTAAATTATGAACAAGAGAGGGCCTAAAACTGATCCTTGTGGAACGCCACTAGTGACTAATCCCCATTCAGATTTCACTCCATTAATGGTAACTCTCTGCTTTCTATTGGTAAGCCATGCCTCAATCCATGCTAGAACTTTACCTCCTATACCATGAGCTGCCACTTTTCTTAAGAGTCTCTTGTGAGGTACTCTGTCGAAGGCTTTACTAAAATCCAAATAAACAACATCATATTCCTTATCACTGTCAACTGCCTCAAATGTTCTATTGAAGAACGTCAGTAAGTTTGTCAGGCAGGAACGACCTCTCGTGAATCCATGCTGAGATTCATTTATCAAGTTATGCTCTTCAAGGTGATTTCTGATAATGTCAGCTATAATTGATTCTAATAACTTGCCCACTATAGATGTCAGGCTTATTGGACGGTAATTTGAAGGAGTGGACTTATCCCCTGATTTGAATATAGGAACCACATTAGCCATCTTCCACAACTCTGGCACAACACTGGTAAGGATGGACGCATTGAATACACTCATTAATGGCTGACTAAGTAAGACACATATGCAACAGTTAGGTATCTTTATTATTTTCATAATAAAGATACCTAACTGTTGCATATGTGTCTTACCTAACAACCTGTCGGTATTTTATACCATTTTAATGTTCAATCTGTCAGACACTGCAACACAAGGGTATCTTGGTACAGACCTGCAATCAACTTCGACAACTTCCACTAGTGAGAGCGGCTGGATTTGAGAGGGACCTGATCTCTCAACATCTGAGTTCTTACCTCTCCTAGTGGCCTACGTCTCACCTCTTGGCGCTATAAAAAGCTCCATCCTGTCGCTTCATCTCCATATTGTTTCATACTATGGAACAATGCTCTTCTCCAGACTGAGAGACTGACCACCTCAAAACTTTAAGGGTGATGGACTGATTACATCGTCTTCAAGTATCTTCTGCTTCTATCAACTTTTCTGTACTTGACTGAAGAAGCCTACTGTGTAGGCAAAACGTTTCATAATAAAGATACCTAACTGTTGCATATGTGTCTTACCTAACAACCTGTCGGTATTTTATACCATTTTAATGTTCAATGGCTGACTAAGCTCCATCTTGCATTCCTTAAGTACCCTTGAAAACAACTCATCGGGTCCCGGGGACTTATTTTGTTTCAGTTTGTCTATCTGTTTAATAACCATGTCCCTCGTGACAGTAATATTAGTTAACTTAAATTCATCAGGAACTAAATAATTGTTAATTACTGGAATCTCATTTACATCTTCCTGAGTAAAAACTGACAAAAAATAGTCATTAAATAAGGAACACATTTCCAGTTCATTATCCGTCAGCTGTCCATTCCCAGATTTCGTAGATGTTAGGGAACTTCAGGAGGATTTAGACAAACTCTACTCTTGGTCAGAAAAGTGGCAGATGCAGTTCAATGTAGATAAATGCAAGGTATTCAATGTGTGTATTCAATTCAATATGTATTCAATGCGTCCATCCTTACCAGTGTTGTGCCAGAGTTGTGGAAGATGGCTAATGTGGTTCCTATATTCAAATCAGGGGATAAGTCCACTCCTTCAAATTACCGTCCAATAAGCCTGACATCTATAGTGGGCAAGTTATTAGAATCAATTATAGCTGACATTATCAGAAGTCACCTTGAAGAGCATAACTTGATAAATGAATCTCAGCATGGATTCACGAGAGGTCGTTCCTGCCTGACAAACTTACTGACGTTCTTCAACAGAACATTTGAGGCAGTTGACAGTGATAAGGAATATGATATTGTTTATTTGGATTTTGGTAAAGCCTTCGACAGAGTACCTCACAAGAGAGACTTAAGAAAAGTGGCAGCTCATGGTGTAGGAGGTAAAGTTCTAGCATGGATTGAGGCATGGCTTACCAATAGAAAGCAGAGAGTTACCATTAATGGAGTGAAATCTGAATGGGGATTAGTCACTAGTGGCGTTCCACAAGGATCAGTTTTGGGCCCTCTCCTGTTCATAATTTACATTAATGACCTTGATGAAGGGATTACTAGTGACATGAGTAAGTTTGCTGATGATACAAAGATAGGCCGTATAATTCACTCTGAGGAGGATATCAATGAACTCCAGGACGATTTGAACAAATTAATGTCTTGGTCTGAAAAGTGGCAGATGAAGTTTAATGTGGATAAGTGTAGGGTACTTGCCCTTGGTAATGAAAATAACCCTCGAAGCTATAATCTAGGTGAAGTAGAGCTTGGTCATACAGAATGTGAAAAAGACTTGGGAGTCATGGTAAGCAGAAATCTAAAGCCAAGACAGCAGTGCCTTAGTGTGCGCAACAAGGCCAACAGATTACTTGGATTTATCTCAAGAAGTATAAGTAACAGAAGTCCAAAAGTTATTTTACAGCTCTATACATCACTAGTGAGGCCTCATTTAGATTATGCTGCTCAGTTTTGGTCCCCTTACTACAGGATGGACATAGACTCATTAGAGAACATACAGAGAAGAATGACTAAAATGATTTACTGTGTAAGGAACCTCCCGTATGAAGATAGACTTAAAGATGTGGAAAAAGACACTTATGTACA
The DNA here is from genome assembly GCF_038502225.1 of Cherax quadricarinatus. Classification (NCBI taxonomy): domain Eukaryota; kingdom Metazoa; phylum Arthropoda; class Malacostraca; order Decapoda; family Parastacidae; genus Cherax; species Cherax quadricarinatus. Next base: position 24,612,889 of record NC_091330.1, on the reverse strand, counting down.
GTTCAGGACATTTATTAAAGGAAACGTTTCGCCACGAGTGGCTTCTTCAGTCCTAATACAGAGAAAACTAAGAAAACACACATATATATAGTGGTGGGAGTCAGGTGAGGTGAAGCGTGGGTAGAGGTGGTAATAGTAGTAGTAGTAGTAATTGAACTAAGGAGGTGAGGTTAGAGAGGGACCTGCTGGCATCAAGTAACACCAGTTCCCAGGATGGGTAATATCCTCTACCCACGCTTCACCTCACCTGACTCCCACCACTATATATATGTGTGTTTTCTTAGTTTTCTCTGTATTAGGACTGAAGAAGCCACTCGTGGCGAAACGTTTCCTTTAATAAATGTCCTGAACTGTACATAAGTGTCTTTTTCCACATCTTGTCGGTATCACCATACCATTTCCTCATAGACTTAAAGCCTTAAATCTCCACTCTCTGGAGAGGCGTAGAATAAGGGGAGATATCATTGAAGTGTATAAGTGGATGACGGGCATAAACAAGGGAGACATTAATAAAGTACTGAGGGTGTCGAACCAGGTAAGAACCAGGAATAATGGATTTAAGTTGGATAAATTTAGATTTAGAAAGGACATAGGTAAGTACTGGTTTTCTAACAGAGTTGTAGATGCGTGGAACAGTCTTCCCAGTGGGGTGATAGAGGCTAGGACCTTGGGTAGCTTTAAGAAGAGACTGGACAAATATATGAGCGGGAGGGGCTGGGTTTGATTGGTGTTGGGGGGTGCGGGAGTTGTTTCTTGAGTAGCTTTAGGTAGATGTCGTTTTGATAAGGACCTGCCTCGTATGGGCCAGTAGGCCTTCTGCAGTGTTCCTACATTCTTATGTTCTTATGTTCTGAAGCTCGGGAGTGTCCATAACCCTAGCACTTAAGGACATAAGAACATAAGAAAGGAGGAACACTGCAGCAGGCCTGTTGGCCCATACTAGGCAGGTCCTTTACAATTCATCCCACTAACAAACATTTGACCAACCCAATTTTCAATGCTACCCAAGAAATAAGCTCTGATGTGCAAGTCCCACTCAAATCCAACCCCTCCCACTCATGTACTTATCCAACCTAAATTTGAAACTACCCAAAGTCCTAGCCTCAATAACATAAGAACATAAGAACATAAGAATGTAGGAACACTGCAGAAGGCCTACTGGCCCATACGAGGCAGGTCCTTATCAAAACGACATCTACCTAAAGCTACTCAAGAAACAACTCTTGCACCCCCCAACACCAATCAAACCCAGCCCCTCCCACTCATATATTTGTCCAGTCTCTTCTTAAAGCTACCCAAGGTCCTAGCCTCTATCACCCCACTGGGAAGACTGTTCCACGCATCTACAACTCTGTTAGAAAACCAGTACTTACCTATGTCCTTTCTAAATCTAAATTTATCCAACTTAAATCCATTATTCCTGGTTCTTACCTGGTTCGACACCCTCAGTACTTTATTAATGTCTCCCTTGTTTATGCCCGTCATCCACTTATACACTTCAATGATATCTCCCCTCATTCTACGCCTCTCCAGAGTAGTTCCACTCATCTACTACCCTATTTCCAAACCAATACTTTCCTATGTCCTTTCTAAATCTAAACTTATCTAATTTAAATCCATTACTGCGGGTTCTCTCTTGGAGAGAGATCCTCAAGACCTTGTTAATATCCCCTTTATTAATACCTATCTTCCACTTATACACTTCGATCAGGTCTCCCCTCATTCTTCGTCTAACAAGTGAATGCAACTTAAGAGTCTTCAATCTTTCTTCATAAGGAAGATTTCTAATGCTATGTATTAATTTAGTCATCCTACACTGAATGTTTTCTAACGAATTTATGTCCATTCTGTAATATGGAGACCAGAATTGAGCTGCATAATCTAGGTGAGGCCTTACTAATGATGTATAAAGCTGCAGTATGACCTCTGGACTTCTGTTGCTTACACTTTTTGATATAAATCCCAGTAATCTATTTGCCTTATTACGTACGCTTAGGCATTGCTGTCTTGAACATTAAAATGGTATAAAATACCGACAGGTTGTTAGGTAAGACACATATGCAACAGTTAGGTATCTTTATTATGAAACGTTTCGCCTACACAGTACTGAGGGACTGACCACCTCAAAACTTTAAGGGTGATGGACTGATTACATCGTCTTCAAGTATCTTCTGCTTCTATCAACTTTTCTGTACTTGACTGAAGAAGCCTACTGTGTAGGCGAAACGTTTCATAATAAAGATACCTAACTGTTGCATATGTGTCTTACCTAACATTGCTGTCTTGGTTTAAGGTTGCTGCTTACCATAACCCCCAAGTCCTTTTCGCAATCTGTATGGCTAACTTCTACATTATTTAACTTGTAAGTGCTAGGGTTGTTAGGTAAGACACATATGCAACAGTTAGGTATCTTTATTACGAAACGTTTCGCCTACACAGTAGGCTTCTTCAGTCGAGTACAGAAAAGTTGATAGAAGCAGAAGAGACTTGAAGACGATGTAATCAGTCCATCACCCTTAAAGTTTTGAGGTGGTCAGTCCCTCAGTCTGGAGAAGAGCATTGTTCCGAAGTCTGAAACAATATGAAGTTGAAGTGACAGGATGGAGCCTTATATAGCGCCAGGAGGTGAGACGTAGGTCTCACCTATTATTTCCTTCTTCACATCTATGGTGTTTCTCACTTTCTTTACCACAGGGGTACCGCTAGCAAGTTTCTTTGGGCCCATGGCAGCTTATTTCACAGCCCCACAAGCACTAAACACAATTAAATAATCGTAAAATGTGTAAATGAGATCGCAGGTTACTGTTCACTCAAGCATAAACAAAGCTAGACTGCTCACGGCGCCTGCGTGGGGACGAGGACAGAGCAGGCCAACGGACAGGTCCCGTACCCGGCGGTCCGAAAATAGGGGCGTGTTCGATAATAGGGACACAGTTTGTCCGAAAAAATGGTCTTATTTTCGAAACGTTCAATATGTGATACGTTCGATTTTTGAGGTTCCACTGTACACTTAATCAAATTAACCAACTTGACTTGCACAGTTCATTGAACATCGGCAAAAATCGAACATTTCCACTACTTTGAGCTCAATTTCAAGGTACTTTTTGTCATGAAAGCAATCAAAATCATGTCTATTTCTGTAATATACAGTGGACCCCGGTATTCGATATTAATCCGTTCCTGAGAGCTCATCAAATACCGAAAATATCGAAAACCGAATCAATTTTCCTCATAAGAAATAATGGAAATCAAATTAATCCATGCAAGACACCCAAAAGTATGAAAAAAAACATTTTTTACCACATGAAATATTAATTTTAATACACACAAACTGAAGAAGACATGCACAGTTACATGACACTTACCTTTATTGAAGATCTGGTGATGATTGATGGGATGGGAGGAGGGGAGAGTGTGGATGGTGTTAGTGTTTAGAAGGGGAATCCCCTTCCATTAGGACTTGAGATAGCAATTTCCTTTTCTGGGGTTACTTCCCTTCTTCTTTTAATGTCACTAGGACCAGCTTGAGTCACTGGACCTCTGCCGCACAACATATCTGTCCATAGAGCTCTGTACCTCCCGTTCCTTTACGATTTGTCTAAAATGGGCCACAACATTGTCATTGTAATAGTCACCAGCACGGCTTGCAATAGCTGTGTTAGGGTGATTTTCATCCATAAAGGTTTGCAGTTCAACCCACTGTGCACACATTTCCTTAATTTTTGAAGTAGGCACAATGGATTCCACAACTGGCATAGGCTTCTCAGGGTTAGCCCCAAACCCTTCAAAATCTTTCTTATTTTCTATACTAATTCTCACCCTTTTTACCACAGGGTTGGCACTAGAAGCTTTCTTGGGGCCCATGGTGACTTATTTTGCAGAAACAAGCACCAAAAACAGTGATAATATGGATAATATGGAATGTACCAAATGTATTCTTAGATGCGCACACACTGGCTGGCTTGTAAACACTGGTGCACACAGGGCAGTTTAGGCCACACATGGACACGTCTCATACGAATCATATCGAATACTGGGTTTTCAATCGGATACCGAGGCAAAATTTTTGCTTTAAAATGCATCGAATACCGGATTTATCGAATACCGATGCCATCGAATACCGAGGGTCCACTGTATCTTCCATTCTATCAAATGAGTCCAAAAAATGAGAATACAACCATAAAAACCATACGAAAATATCCTGCAAAGAGGCGGCTAATGGCTGTGAAGTTAACTCCCTTATTTATCGTCCGTCTGCGCACACTGACCACACAGACCCATTCTCTCACATGTGGGCCTACCAGCTTTCTCCCGCTTGATTTGAAGCCGCTAGAATTTTTGAGCACATATACGTCAAACATATTGGCTCGTAAGACATATATATATATATGACCGAAACAGTCAAAGGGTTAATAGAGATGTATTTTTGACTATTAGTAAGGTAAGACTTTATATATGTAAGTGCATGGCTTATCATAACATAATGATCAAGTCTGTGAAGTAGGATGCTGTGGTTTACTGCATCAAAAGCTTTCCTAAGGTCAATATAGTGTCCTAGTGGATATTCATTTTTTTTCAAGTGCTGTGTAAAGTAGTTCTAGCATTATTATAATTGTGTCATTTGTGCTTTTGTTTCTCCTGAATCCAAACTGACAGAGGTTGAGAATGCTTTGCAATGCTATTAAGGAGAGTAATCTATTGTAAACGAGTTACAATAATGAATTGCGACTATCATGCCACGGCATTATGAGCACACTAAATTAATGGAATACAGACTACTTAATACAAAAGAAATTGATCATAGTTTGTTTAAGTTGTACATCTGTTTTTATTTAAAGCAGACAGTAAGTTAACTCAAGTTACAATCTGGGGATATTACATTGGGACAATTTGAAGGTATTTTGTCACAATGTAATATCCCCAGATTGTAACTTGAGTTGGCTTACTGTCTGCTTTAAATAAAAACAGATGTACAACTTAAACAAACTATGATCAATTTCTTTAGTATTAAGTAGTCTGTAAACTTGCAAAGAAATAAAACTTGTATTGTAATACGGGGACGAATGGACAAAGTTGGAGTTAATGAATAGTGTTCAAGTAAGGTGTAAAAACTAATAAACATATAATGCTAAAATAGTAATGAAGTATGATAAACTACAGTGGACCCCCGGTTTGCGATAATAATCCGTTCCTGAGAGCTCATCGTAAACCTAAATTATTGAAAAGCGAATCCATTTTCCCCATAAGAAATAATGGAAATCAAATTAATCCGTGCAAGACGCCCAAAAGTATGAAAAAAAAAAATTTTACCACATGAAATATTAAGTTTAATGCACACAAACTGAAGAAGACATGCACAGTTTGTAGTACTCTACTAACAATAGAAAACATGACACCTTTAATGAAGATCTGGTGATGATTGATGGGATGGGAGGAGGGGAGAGTGTTGAACTTATTGTTTAGAAGGGGAATTCCCTTCCATTAGGACTTGAGATAGCAAGTCCTTTTCCGGGGTTACTTCCCTTCTTCTTTTAATGCCACTAGGACCAGCTTGAGTCACTGGACCTCTGTCGCACAACAAATCTGTCCATAGAGTTCTGTACCTCCCGTTCCTTTACGATTTGTCTAAAATGGGCCACAACATTGTCATTGTAATAGTCACCAGCACGGCTTGCAATAGCTGTGTTAGGGTGATTTTCATCCATAAAGGTTTTTAGTTCAACCCACTGTGCACACATTTCCTTAATTTTTGAAGTGGGCACAATGGATTCCACAACTGGCATAGGCTTCTCAGGGTTAGCCCCAAACCCTTCAAAATCTTTCTTAATTTCCATACTAATTCTCACCCTTTTTACCACGGGGTTGGCACTAGAAGCTTTCTTGGGGCCCATGGTGACTTATTTTGCAGAAACAAGCACCAAAAACACTGTGACAATATGGAATGTACCGAATGTATCCTTAGATGCGAGCACACTGGCTGGCTTGTAAACACTGGCATGCACGGGGCAGTTCAGGCCACACATGGACACATCTCGGACAAATCGCGTATGGCGAGTTTTTTAACGGGAACTGAGGCAAAATTTTTGCGTTAAAATGTATTGAATACCGGATTTATCAGATACTGATGCCATCGCAAACCGGGGGTCCACTGTATTAACCCTTTCAGGGTCCAAGGCCCAAATCTGGAGTCACGCACCAGTGTCCAAGAATTTTCAAAAAAAAAATTTGTTATTTTTTCTTATGAAATCATAGAGAATCTTTTTGTGAAGGTAATAAAACAAAAAGTACGAAATTTGGTGGAAAATTGACGAAATTATGCTCTCGCGAATTTTGATGTGTCAGCGATATTTACGAATCGGCGATTTTGCCGACTTTGACTCCCATTTTAGGTCAATTACATTATTCCAATCAACCAAATTCTTAGCTATTTCACTAGTATTACTTCTATTCTATCGATTGAGCACAAGAAATCGCCAAGTCAACTGTTTCAACTACAAAATAAAGTGATCGGAAGTTGTTAATTTGGCCAATTTAACACAAAGTTCAAAATATTCCAATTTCAAAATAGGGTCCAGAATGAACAATGTAGGCATTCCTGGCACTAAACTAACATTTCCTCTGTTCATTAGTTATGTTTTGAGGCTTTACAAATAAATTCCATTTTGATTTTTTATTCACATAATGAATTTTTATTCACACCAAAAAATAGATTTACTGTTATGCAATACTGTAATAATTGTATAAATATCATCACCATATTTGTGAATGTATATTAGACCCACCAGCTGACGTGTATTAGACGTGTGAGGTCGTTTGTTTACTCTTGAATATCGGCAAAAATTTAACATTTCTGCTACTTTGAGCTCAGTTCCAAGCCATTTCCAGTGCTAAAACCAATCAAAATCATCTCTATTTCTGTAATATGTCTTCCATTCTATCAAATGAGACCAAGAAATCGCAAATACACATATAAAAAACATACGAAAAAACACTGCAAAGTTGCTGTTTTAATCGAAAAATCATGATTTCATTTTTTTTCTCTCATTATACACAGTGTGCTGCAGGATCTGTTTTATGTGGTGCACACATATCACATAGATGTATTCTCTCATATCTAGGCCCAAATGTACCACTCACAGTTTATCAGAGTGAGCTGAGCTCATGGCGTAGATCTACGGTTTGGACCCTGAACGTAAAGCCGTAGATCTACGGGACAGACCCTGAAAGGGTTAAGATTAGATAATATATTAATATAGCACCCGATTTCAACTTATTGCATTAATGCTAATATAAACTGCTCACAATACAGTAAAATATAATGTGTACAGTTTTATACTATAAAGAAAAGTGAACTTGAAGTAGCTTAATAAAAAACAGAAGGGTTTAGAGTAGAATAAAATACTAGACAGAAAAAATAATGTGTATAGTTCTTTACTAAACAAGTTAGTTGTGGAAGCTTAGTTACTGTAAAATGGTAATAAGACAAAAAAAAAAAAAAAAAAAAGGTAAATAAGAAAAATTTATTTCTTTGCAAAGGTTACAATCCATGTTTACATTTCATAATATGATTGATATAGAGAAAGCCACTATCATACTGGGACATTTCATTTAATATGAGGTAGTACAATTTATGATAAAAACATGCATTTTTAGGTATTTAATAATGTTTTAACAAATAAGGGGGTAATAAAACATTTGAGAAAGTTGCTTCAAAACTGGTGAGAGATGAGCATATTGTGGGTATGATTTATATCAGGAGATGAGAGGATTTTTTAAGTATAGTCCTAAATTGACTTGTGGGCAGGGGACCTCTTGCTGGTTCAGGAAAAGAGTTCCAGATCTTCAGGCCCTATATGTGCATTGAATTTTTGCATAGTGTGAGAGACACGAGGGATGTCAAAAAGTGTTTTGTGCCTCGTGCTATGCCTGTGTTCTGTTGAAGCTGTCTACAAGTTTGAGCGGAGGGTTTATATTGGAGTTTAATGTTCTGTATATATAGTAGACAATAATGTGTGTGTATATTTTGTATATTAAGTAAGTTCAAGCTCTTGAAGAGTGGTGGGGCGTGTTGTCTGGCACATGAGTTTGTGATCATCGACACTACAGCTTTTTCATGGTCGATCGCCAAGCACACTCAATCACTCACTACAAAAGCAAAAGACTTGGCAAATGATGCAACATCCCCCCAATGAAAAGCAGGGGTGTCACTAGCACGTTAAGAGACCATACAATAAGTGTCAGGGGCCCGAGACTGTTCAACTGCCTCCCAGCATACATAAGGGGGATTACCAACAGACCCCTGGCAGTCTTCAAGCTGGCACTGGACAAGCACCTAAAGTCGGTTCCTGACCAGCCGGGCTGTGGCTCGTACGTTAGTTTGCGTGCAGCCAGCAGTAACAGCCTGGTTGATCAGGCTCTGATCCACCAGGAGGCCTGGTCACAGACCAGGCCACGGGGGCGTTGACCCCCGGAATTCTCTCCAGGTAAACTCCAGGTAAATAGGTGAAGTAAGGGTATATTAGAGAAAGATATAAAGTAAGGAGTGCCATCTGAGGTACATAGTATCATATCTTGGAAAGGATGCCTACTGTTTTGAAAACCTTCTTAGCTATATGCTGGATGTGGTTCTGAATTTTAAGATTACAGTCAAGGTGGAGACCTAGAAATTTGCCCTCAGTGTGTCTTGTAATGGAGGAACCATTTATCAATATGTTTAGCTGGATATTTGATGCTGTTTCCAAAAAGCATTAAGCAGGTTTTGTCTATATTAAGAGTGAGGTTGTTGGTCATCATCCAGTTTGGTATTTTTTGTAGCTCGCTGTTTAGTGTCACTAAGTATAACCGGGTTTGGGTGGGAGAGGATATCAGTAGTGTCATCTGCGAATAGAACAGGTTTAAGGAGTCGGGATGCATTTGGGAGGTCTTTGATGTAAATAAGAGAGTAGAGGACCTAGAACACTTCCCTGTGGCACTCCAACAACAGGCTAAGTAATGGTCATGCCATTTGTGTATACATACTGGTGTCTATCACTCAGATAAGAGTTTAGGTGATGGAGGGACTGTCCTCTGACCCCATAATGTTCTAGTTTTAGGTACAAGAGATTGTTGTCTACTGTATCAAATGCTTTCCATAGGTCTATGAAGAGCCCTAGAAGACATTCATTTTTTCAAGTGCTGTATATAGTAATTCGAGCATCTGAATATTTGCATTGTTCGTCCTTTTTTTTCAGCCTAACCCAAACTGGCACGGGTTCAGTATGTTGTGGGATATGAGGGAGGAGTAGATTTGTTTACGTATTATTTTTTTCTAAGATTCTGGAGAGGAAAGCCAAGTTAAATTATTAATCTTGTAGTGACTAATAAACAATAAAAACAGTGAGGTAAAGCACTGTTTGAAATAATAACAGCTGACAGATGACAAATATATGAGTAATAAGGAATACTACTAAGATCTTTAGAGAATAACTGGATTTTGTAATACAGTATAACACAATGGAATTGTTATTTTCATATAGTCGGACTTGAGTCCTGGAAATGGGAAGTACAATGCCTGCACTTTAAAGGAGGGGTTCGGGATATTAGCAGTTTGGAGGGATATGTTGTGTATCTTTATACGTATATACTTCTAAAGTGTTGTATTCTGAGCACCTCTGCAAAAACAGTGATAATGTGCGAGTGTGGTGAAAGTGTTGAATGATGATGAAAGTATTTTCTTTTTGGGGATTTTCTTTCTTTTTTTGGGTCACCCTGCCTCGGTGGGAGACGACCGACTTGTTGAAAACAAAAAAACAACAATGGAATTGGTTATAGATTGAGTTTTCATAACACTGCTTGTGGATATTAGTGGGTATAAAGTGCATCATATTCTGACTCAAAATAGGCCAGAATCACCAAGTTACTAGCCCCCGCACAAAACTCATGGGTCACCCATCCAGTCACTGGCCACAAACACGTGTCACCTTGGTAACACAAGTGTCTGGAGTTACTAAGTTACTCAGGGTAAATAATGAGAGCACTAAAACCTGCCGCAGACATACCAAGGCTTCCCTGCTGACTCTTGCCTCAGGACATAAATACACTGATTCTCGAGACATACCTGCTCAGCCCTCTCCTCAGTGTCTAGCTGACGTCTCCTCAGCTCATTCTCAGCCTCAGCTTCAGCATTCATGTCTGATGAGCCTGGCGGCGCTCACTTCTAAGATGTCTTGAATCTGAGGAATCTGCTGAGAATTCTTGATGACGGTAGAGTAACTGTGACCAGTCACTGTTATCACTATTGCTACTGATCACTGTTCATGCTCTAGTGTAAGCGTCATGCAGTGTAACACACTGGTGTAGCCAGAGATCACAATAATGGTGATGGAGAACACTTGAGTGTAACGTCAGATAGCAGCAGTGATCTGGTGGTACAAGCTGCGCACTCCACCTCCCCTACACTCCTCAGGACTACCCAACACAACAATCTATATTACCTATATTCTGCATTTATATACGATAAAATTCGCACTGCTGCAAGATACTTCAATGTTTACTGTTTTAATATTTTATGTAATATTATTTTCCAGAGAAACAGACAAACACGAGATATCAAGAACTCTAAGAAACTTAATAATGTGCATTCCTGAAAAAAGGTAACAAATAAAAGAAAACGGTAAATTTTGTAACGGCAACTTATATAAAGCAAGATTGACTTTGGTGTAGCACGGTATGTGTAGAAACTTGTGAGGCTTCTCTCATATTTGGTGCTTACTCCCGCCGCAGATTAATCAGGATGATTTATTTAATCTCCCTAAATCTGTGTTTTTATTTTTGCATGATACTGAGCCAATAAAAAAAATTAGGATGTAAAACTAAAGGATCCCAATGGAAATCAGTCACTGACTTTTTTGGGTTATCCTAGGTTCTCACCTGGAGTTTACCTGGAGAGAGTTCCGGGGGTCAACGCCCCCGCGGCCCGGTCTGAGACCAGGCCTCCTGGTGGATCAGAGCCTGATCAACCAGGCTGTTGCTGCTGGCTGCACGCAAACCAACATACGAGCCACAGCCCGGCTGATCCGGAACTGACTTTAGGTGCTTGTCCAGTGCCAGCTTGAAGACTGCCAGGGGTCTGTTGGTAATCCCCCTTATGTGTGCTGGGAGGCAGTTGAACAGTCTCGGGCCCCTGACACTTATTGTATGGTCTCTTAACGTGCTAGTGACACCCCTGCTTTTCATTGGGGGGATGGTGCATCGTCTGCCAAGTCTTTTGCTTTCGTAGTGGGTGATTTTCGTGTGCAAGTTCGGTACTAGTCCCTCTAGGATTTTCCAGGTGTATATAATCATGTATCTCTCCCTCCTGCGTTCCAGGGAATACAGGTTTAGGAACCTCAAGCGCTCCCAATAATTGAGGTGTTTTATCTCCGTTATGCGCGCCGTGAAAGTTCTCTGTACATTTTCTAGGTCGGCAATTTCACCTGCCTTGAAAGGTGCTGTTAGTGTGCAGCAATATTCCAGCCTAGATAGAACAAGTGACCTGAAGAGTGTCATCATGGGCTTGGCCTCCCTAGTTTTGAAGGTTCTCATTATCCATCCTGTCATTTTTCTAGCAGATGCGATTGATACAATGTTATGGTCCTTGAAGGTGAGATCCTCCGACATGATCACTCCCAGGTCTTTGACGTTGGTGTTTCGCTCTATTTTGTGGCCAGAATTTGTTTTGTACTCTGATGAAGATTTAATTTCCTCATGTTTACCATATCTGAGTAATTGAAATTTCTCATCGTTGAACTTCATATTGTTTTCTGCAGCCCACTGAAAGATTTGGTTGATGTCTGCCTGGAGCTTTGCAGTGTCTGCAATGGAAGACACTGTCATGCAGATTCGGGTGTCATCTGCAAAGGAAGACACGGTGCTGTGGCTGACATCCTTGTCTATGTCGGATATAAGGATGAGGAACAAGATGGGAGCGAGTACTGTGCCTTGTGGAACAGAGCTTTTCACCGTAGCTGCCTCGGACTTTACTCTGTTGACGACTACTCTCTGTGTTCTGTTAGTGAGGAAATTATAGATCCATCGACCGACTTTTCCTGTTATTCCTTTAGCACGCATTTTGTGCGCTATTACGCCATGGTCACACTTGTCGAAGGCTTTTGCAAAGTCTGTATATATTACATCTGCATTCTTTTTGTCTTCTAGTGCATTTAGGACCTTGTCGTAGTGGTCCAATAGTTGAGACAGACAGGAGCGACCTGTTCTAAACCCATGTTGCCCTGGGTTGTGTAACTGATGGGTTTCTAGATGCGTGGTGATCTTGCTTCTTAGGACCCTTTCAAAGATTTTTATGATATGGGATGTTAGTGCTATTTGTCTGTAGTTCTTTGCTGTTGCTTTACTGCCCCCTTTGTGGAGTGGGGCTATGTCTGTTGTTTTTAGTAACTGTGGGACGACCCCCGTGTCCATGCTCCCTCTCCATAGGATGGAAAAGGCTCGTGATAGGGGCTTCTTGCAGTTCTTGATGAACACAGAGTTCCATGAGTCTGGCCCTGGGGCAGAGTGCATGGGCATGTCATTTATCGCCTGTTCGAAGTCATTTGGCGTCAGGATAACATCGGATAGGCTTGTGTTAATCAAATTTTGTGGCTCTCTCATAAAAAATTCATTTTGATCTTCGACTCTCAGTCTGGTTAGCGGCTTGCTAAAAACTGAGTCATATTGGGACTTGAGTAGCTCACTCATTTCCTTGTTGTCATCTGTGTAGGACCCATCTTGTTTAAGTAGGGGCCCAATACTGGACGTTGTTCTCGATTTTGATTTGGCATAGGAGAAGAAATACTTTGGGTTTCTTTCGATTTCATTTATGGCTTTTAGTTCTTCCCGCGATTCCTGACTCCTAAAGGATTCTTTTAGCTTAAGTTCGATGCTTGCTATTTCTCTGACCAGTGTCTCCCTACGCATAAACTACGCAAAATAAACTAGCCACTTCGGTGGCAAAATCTAAATCTAATCTTATCTACACATATGTTGTTATGTACGATAATCTATGTAACTGTATTTGTGTATACCTGAATAAACTTACGTAACTAGGACCCACTTATGGACTACAGAAAAGATATAGAATAAATGTAAAGTACGTTTTTACTTAGGTCTTATACATAATTTGAAACTTTTAAAGAATAAACCAGATATATTTCGGTCATACTCCATAAGCCCAGCCTCCTCTTTGTCAACGCACACAACAGGAATAGTGCAGAACGTAAATGTGTGCATGTATGTATGTACTCACCTATATATACCACCTATATATGGTTGGAGGGGTCGATTCACAGCTCCTGGCCCAACCTCTTCGCTGGTCGCTACTAGGCCCTGCTACAAGAGCCTTATTGTACCTCTTCTTAAAGTTATATATTGATCCTGCCTCCAGGGCAGCATGGGTTTAGAGCAGGCCGCTTCTCCCTCTCACAACTACTAGACCACTATGATATATGGTCTAGGATGCACTAAAGGACAAATAAAATGCAGATGTAGTATACACAGACTGCCTAAGCCTTCGACTAGTGCGATCATGGTTTAATAGCACACAAAATGCGTGATAAAGGAATAACAGGAAAAGTGGATATATAAGATAGGAGACGGGAGTTGTTAGGTGGAGAGCTGGAGGTACTTGGAAGATGGAGGGAATATTTTGAGGAATTGTTAAATGTTGATGAGGATAGGGAAGCTGTGATTTCGTGTATTGGGCAGGGAGGAATAACATCTAGGAGTGAGGAAGAGCCAGTTGTGAGTGTGGGGGAAGTGTGTGAGGCAGTGGGTAGAATGAAACGGGGTAAAGCAGATGGGATTGATGGGATAAAGACAGAAGTGTTAAAAGCAGGAGGGGATATAGTTTTGAAATGATAAGTTCTGTGGAAAATACTGTGTATTTTCCGGAAATACGGTAATTTATAGGTAAATAGATGCCCTATATTGTATTTTTAAAAGAAGTGTGTTATCGAAAATGGGAAGCCTGCGCCTGCGCAGAAGACAGTCGCCATTTTGTTTGAATTGAGTAACAGACGTTGTGAATAATGGGAAGAAATTTTCGTGCTCTAGAGGTTAAAATTGGGCTGACACCTCTCAAATAGGAGACGAAATTGTTGGATGTGCATTCCTGCATAACTTGAGATATCAGGCGACTGGATAAGACAGCTCCAGGAACCTCAGATAAGTGTTTAAATTCTGCCAGCAATTTCATAAATTTAGACAGTGAGGTTTTCTGTACATGACACATTAATCTCCAGTCAAACTGGTGAATGATATTAAGATACATTTTCCTTCTGTTATGTATATGTGTATATATATAATCATTTTTTAATTTTAATATACAGTCCACAAATTTATATATTTACCAGCATTCCTGGTGATGTATCTTTTATTTATAATTAATAGGTCTAGAGCAACTTGTGGATATAACAGTGGTAGGTATCGAAGGGGGACATTTTTTGTGACCTAGGTGTCCCAAATTCCTACTTGTCTGTGTAACTCTGATAAATAATAATTATCTTTATCATTTACTGTTATATACATAATGAGTTACATTCAGATAAATGCAATTTTCCACAAGTTCTTTTATTTAATAAATGTATGGAAGAGGGTAAGGTTCCTAGGGATTGACAGAGAGCATGCATAGTTCCTTTGTATAAAGGCAAAGGAGACAAAAAAGAGTGTAAAAATTATAAGAAAATAAGCTAGTTAAGTATACCTGGTAAAGTGTATGGTAGAGTTATTATAATATTATCTTTATTTCTACAAGTACATGTACAAGGTATACAGGTCTAGCTGACATCAATGACATACTACTATATAGAAAGCCCCTTGTTATGCAGACCACTTCGGGCAAATTAGGTAAATTTTGTCCCAGGATGCGACCCACACCAGCCGAATAACACCCGAGTACCCATTTTACTGATGGGTGAACAGGGACAGCAGGTGTCTTATGGAAATATGTCCTAATGTTTTCCAGTCGTACCTGGGGATCGATCCCTAGACCTCAGTGTGTGGCCTGAGCTGAGTGCATGTACACTATAAAAAAATCACAAAAAAATAGTACAAACAGTGAGACCGCAAGCTGTCATCGCACTATTGCAGACTAGTCTAGCAGTGCAGGTGCACACTTGAATCGGTCCAAATTTTGCGTGGACACCTTCCTTAAAATGGGTTACAGGTCGTTGTACGGTGAAGTATTCAGCTTTGAAGAGTAAGTAAGTTTATTCAAGTATACACAAATACAGTTACATAGAATTATCATACATAGCAGCATATGTGTAGAGAACCTGGGATAACCCAAAAAAGTCAGACAGAGTGACTTATTTCCATTGGGGTCCTTTAAGAGAATGTGGGAAGCTGTGTCACACCATTTGCTAGTTGAATATGTAAATGCAGTGGACTTGTCGTTGATTTTCTGGTGACTATGTAAATCACAATATTGTTATCTTCGACAGTAAAGGTACAGTTGCAGAAAAAAGTTCCTGGACACACTCCTGGGCAGAAATAATATCTGGCAACTCAGTGGTAGTAAACAAAGGAGTAAAGACTATTTTCATTGATGAATTAGCACAACTTGCAATGACGATGATGATTGACAAAATTAATTCCCGGTACTTTCTGTGTATCTATTTAAAAGTAGATTTATGAATGCAGATATGAATTAATTACAGTTTGGATATCATGTCCAATATCGTAAAATCATAAAAATTATTTGAAAAGGTGACCGAATATATTGTAAGAGAAGTGTTATCATACATCAGTCATATTCACTCAGATGATGCATAATTTTAATGTTACGTACATGGACACAGATGCAACTAATGTAACATTTTATTGTGGCAACGTTTCGCTCTCCAGGAGCTATGTCAAACCGTTAGTATATGGCAGGTTGGCACTATAAACGAGTTTTCACCTGAATAACAAGTAGTTTAAGATGTCAGTTCACCTGTACAGAACAATAATCTAGAGACTGGACAAATATATGAGTGGGAGGGGCTGGGTTTGATTGGTGTCATTGGGTACGGGAGTTATTTCTAGGGAAACTTTAGGTAGTAGTCGTTTTGATAGGGACCTGCCTCGCATGGGCCAGTAGACCTTCTGCAGTGTTCCTCCATTCTTATGTTCTTATGTTAACCTTCTCCTAGAATGGGTCATTAGGGTTACTGAATTTGAATAGGTCTTACGTAATGTTCTTATGTAAAATTAAAAACATCTTCATGCCTTAAATATTAGTGTAAAATTTCTCTGTTCAGCATACACACTGACAAATGGCTGAGCATGTGTGTACCGCTGGCTTCAGGTGTTTCGTGAGGGTTTACCTGGTGGAAGGTGTATTTACCTATAGACATTTAGTAGTGAGAGCATCTGGTCCATTTCTCAATATTCTAATGCCAAGGACAGTGTTAATGTCAGTTATCCTATTACTGGTTCTAAAAACACTAAGCTCCTTCCTCATATTAAGAACCTTGGTAGATTTAGGACAACCAAGAATAATTCTGAGGACTTCATTTTGCATTACATCCAAGGACCCATCGTGTGGGCGGTAGTCAAAATATTACAGAGGTACATAATGGGTCCAGGGACTGGGCCCCAAAGTTTTGATAGCTGAAAAAGGTACAAAGGTAATGAATCATGTAAGTAAATTTACTTACGTTTATACATGGCTACAATCATGAACAAATTCTAGAGTAATGAGCAATTCACACGTCCACACCCGGTCACAACTGTCATGAGTTATTGGTGCAAATATTAATTGTTGGGTGACACACACACACACACACACACACACACACACACACACACACACACACAGAGGCAGAGGAAAGTTTTGTTCCCAAGGGAAACAGAAATAATAGGAAGACCAAAACGAGTCCTTGGTTTACCCGAAGGTGTAAGGAGGCAAAAACTAAGTGCAACAGAGAATGGAAAAGGTACAGGAGGCATAGGACCCAGGAAAACAAGGAGATTAGTAGAAGAGCCAGAAACGAGTATGCGCAGATAAGGAGGGAGGCCCAGCGACAGTATGAAAACGACATAGCATCGAAAGTCAAATCTGACCCGAAACTGCTGTATAGCCACATTAGGAGGAAGACAACAGTCAAGGACCAGGTGATAAGGCTGAGGAAAGAAGGTGGAGAACTCACAAGAAACGATCAAGAGGTATGTGAGGAGCTCAACACGTGATTTAAGGAAGTATTTACAGTAGAGACAGGAAGGACTCTGGGGGGACAGACCAGATGGGGACACCAGCAAGGAATACACCAACAAGTGTTGGACGACATACATACAGATGAGGAGGTGAAGAAACTGCTAAGGGACATCGATACCTCAAAGGCAATGGGACCGGACAACATCTCTCCGTGGGTCCTTAGAGAGGGAGCAGATATGTTGTGCGTGCCACTTACCACAATCTTCAACACATCCCTGGAAACTGGGCAACTACCTGAGGTATGGAAGACGGCAAATGTAGTTCCCATTTTCAAAAAAGGAGACAGAAAAGAGGCACTAAACTATAGACCTGTGTCATTGACGTGTATAGTATGCAAAATTATGGAGAAGATTATCAGGAGGAGAGTGGTGGAGCACCTGGAACGGAACAGGAGTATAAATGCCAACCAGCACGGATTCACGGAAGGCAAATCCTGTGTCACAAACCTTCTGGAGTTTTATGATAAAATAACAGAAGTAAGACAAGAGAGAGAGGGGTGGGTTGATTGCATCTTCTTGGACTGCAAGAAGGCCTTTGACACAGTTCCTCACAAGAGATTAGTGCAGAAGCTAGAGCATCAGGCGCATATAACAGGAAGGGCACTGCAATGGATCAGAGAATACCTGACAGGGAGGCAACAACGAGTCATGGTACGTAATGATGTATCACAGTGGGCACCTGTGACGAGCGGGGTCCCACAGGGGTCGGTCCTAGGACCAGTGCTATTTTTGGTATATGTGAACGACATGACGGAAGGGTTACCTGGAGTTTACCTGGAGAGAGTTTCGGGGGTCAACGCCCCCGCGGCCCGGTCTGTGACCAGGCCTCCTGGTGGATCAGCGCCTGATCAACCAGGCTGTTGCTGCTGGCTGCACGCAAACCAACGTACGAGCCACAGCCCGGCTGATCAGGAACTGACTTTAGGTGCTTGTCCAGTGCCAGCTTGAAGACTGCCAGGGGTCTGTTGGTAATCCCCCTTATGTGTGCTGGGAGGCAGTTGAACAGTCTCGGGCCCCTGACACTTATTGTATGGTCTCTTAACGTGCTAGTGACACCCCTGCTTTTCATTGGGGGGATGGTGCATCGTCTGCCAAGTCTTTTGCTTTCGTAGTGAGTGATTTTCGTGTGCAAGTTCGGTACTAGTCCCTCTAGGATTTTCCAGGTGTATATAATCATGTATCTCTCCCTCCTGCGTTCCAGGGAATACAGGTTTAGAAACCTCAAGCGCTCCCAGTAATTGAGGTGTTTTATCTCCGTTATGCGCGCCGTGAAAGTTCTCTGTACATTTTCTAGGTCGGCAATTTCACCTGCCTTGAAAGGTGCTGTTAGAGTGCAGCAATATTCCAGCCTAGATAGAACAAGTGACCTGAAGAGTGTCATCATGGGCTTTGCCTCCCTAGTTTTGAAGGTTCTCATTATCCATCCTGTCATTTTTCTAGCAGATGCGATTGATACAATGTTATGGTCCTTGAAGGTGAGATCCTCCGACATAATCACTCCCATGTCTTTGAAATGTCCCTGTTTGCAGATGATGTGAAGTTAATGAGGAGAATTAAATCTGATGAGGTCCAGGCAGGACTTCAAAGAGACCTGGACAGACTGGACACCTGGTCCAGCAAATGGCTTCTCGAATTTAATCCTGCCAAATGCAAAGTCATGAAGATAGGGGAAGGGCACAGAAGACCACAGACAGAGTATAGGCTAGGTGGCCAAAGACTGCAAACCTCACTCAAGGAGAAAGATCTTGGGGTGAGTATAACACCGAGCATGACTCCGGAAGCACACATCAATCAGATAACTGCTGCAGCATATGGGCGCCTGGCAAACCTGAGAACAGCATTCCGATACCTTAGTAAGGAATCATTCAAGACACTGTACACCGTGTATGTCAGGCCCATACTGGAGTATGCAGCACCTGTTTGGAACCCGCACTTGATAAAGCACGTCAAGAAACTAGAGAAAGTACAAAGGTTTGCGACAAGGTTAGTTCCAGAGCTAAGGGGAATGTCCTATGAAGAAAGATTGAGGGAAATCGGCCTGACGACACTGGAGGACAGGAGGGTCAGGGGAGACATGATAACGACATATAAAATACTGCGTGGAATAGACAAGGTGGACAAGGACAGGATGTTCCAGGGAGGGGACACAGAAACAAGAGGCCACAATTGGAAGTTGAAGACACAAATGAGTCAGAGAGATAGTAGGAAGTATTTCTTCAGTCATAGAGTTGTAAGGCAGTGGAATAGCCTACAAAATGACGTAGTGGAGGCAGGAACCATACACAGTTTTAAGACGAGGTTTGATAAAGCTCATGGAGCGGGGAGAGAGAGGGCCTAGTAGCAACCGGTGAAGAGGCGGGGCCAGGAGCTAGGACTCGACCCCTGCAACCACAAATAGGTGAGTACAGCTTTCTACAACAGATGGGAACATAAAAAGTCTGGGCTGAATGGTACTGCCCTTGATACTGGCCAGGTAGTCAGAAACTGTAAGGCTGGAGGTGATGTCCTAGTAGTCAGAAAATGTGGGGCTGATAGTGCTGTCCTGGGAGACAGTAATGGTGAAGCTGGAGGTGCTGTCCTGGGAGACAGTAATGGTGAAGCTGGAGGTGCTGTCCTGGGAGACAGTAATGGTGAAGCTGGAGGTGCTGTCCTGGGAGACAGTAATGGTGAAGCTGGAGGTGCTGTCCTGGGAGACAGTAATGGTGAAGCTGGAGATTTTGTCCAGGTAGTCGGGAATTATACGCAGGAAGGAATACATATAAATGACCTCATAGGGGACAGGAGCCGTAGTGGGGAAACAAGTGTAGTCAAAGATAAGATAAAACCAATATTGCAAACTAGAAATACCACAGGAAATAGCAAACAAGAAGACTCCACTAGCTATAGTGAGGATATATTACCAAAAACAACTGGTGGGAGCTCCATTGTTGGTGCTAGGGAGGATAGGAATAAGACAGGGAAACATGCACCAACAAGGAATACAGTCACAGAAACCCAAGGCAAACGGAAACCAAGCCTGTGCACATACTATGCACTTGGTATCTGCAGACATGGGAAATCTGGAAAAACAGACGGGACGTGCAACTATGACCACCCTAGAAAATGCCATGCCCATATGACAACAGGAAAATGCAAACTCCCTTCCTGTAAGCTTTTTCACCCTGAAATGTGTACCTCTTCAGTACAGGAAAGACTGTGCTATAACTTAAATTGCCAGGCACACCATCTTCTAAAGGGTACAAAAAGATACAAAACATCCAGGCCATGGGAAAACCTGGGTAGCCACAGTCACTCAAGAGGGAGAGGTTTTTTAGTGCCAGGAAGGAAAAAAAACTGGCAGGAAATGGCAGAAATCGTACACCAAATCCAGTCATTCCTGGAGTGGAACCACAGTCGATGGCCTCCACTCCAAACCAACAGATACAGATACTAATGCCGGAAAAAAAATCCCCCCCCAGTACCAACAATACCACCAGTCCGATGACATTCTTCTTTGCAAATATACAGGGTCTAAAGCCAGCAACAAAGAACAAAATACCTTTCATCCGTGGACTGCTTGCAGAGGCAAAGGCAATGTTCGCGGCTTTCACTGAGACCCACATAAAGGATCACTTGGACAACGAAATATGGATCCCAGGTTACAACCTATACAGATGTGACAGAGTGAACAGGCAAAAGGGGGGGGGGGGTTGGCTTGTACATCGCAGAGTCACTTGTTTGCACAGAACTGCTAAATGCCTCAAATGATGTAGTGGAAGTTTTAGCAGTAAAGGTCGAGAACCAAAACCTAGTCATTGTGGTAGTCTACAAGCCTCCGGATGCAACATCCCAGCAATTCCAGGAACAGCTGTTAAAAATTGACCACTGTCTGGAAAATCTTCCAGCTCCTGCACCCAACATCTTGCTCCTGGGGGATTTCAACTTAAGGCACCTAAAATGGAGGAATATAGCAAATAATATTGTTGCAGTAATAACACCAGGAGGCAGCTCTGATGAAAACTCACACGAGCTTTTAAATCTCTGCACAAAATTCAATTTAAACCAGCAAATAATAGCCTACTAGACTGGAGAATACACTAGACCTCATCTTCACTAACAATGATGATCTGATAAGAAATGTCACCATATCAAAAACAATATACTCAGATCACAACATAATTGAGGTTCAGACATGTATGCGTGGAGCCCCAGACCGACATAATGAGACTAGTCACTAGGGAGCATTCACCAAATTCAACTTCAATAACAAAAACATAAAGTGGGACCAAGTAAACCAAGTCCTAACCGATATAAGCTGGCAAGATATACTAAGCAACACAGACCCCAACTTATGCCTAGAACAGATTAACTCGGTGGCACTCGATGTATGCAAAAGGCTTATTCCTCTAAGAAAAAGGAGGAGTAGATGTAAAATAGAAAGAGACAGGCGCTCCCTTTACAGGCGACGGAAAAGAATAACAGAGCGGCTAAAAGAGGTCAATATATCTGAAATGCGTAGGGAGACACTGGTCAGAGAAATAGCAAGCATCGAACTTTAGCTAAAAGAATCCTTTAGGAGTCAGGAATCGCGGGAAGAACTAAAAGCCATAAATTAAATCGAAAGAAACCCAAAGTATTTCTTCTCCTATGCCAAATCAAAGTCGAGAACAACATCCAGTATTATGCCCCTACTTAAACAAGATGGGTCCTACACAGATGACAGCAAGGAAATGAGTGAGCTACTCAAGTCCCAATATGACTCAGTTTTTAGCAAGCCGCTAACCAGACTGAGAGTCGAAGATCAAAATGAATTTTTTATGAGAGAGCCACAAAATTTGGTTAACACAAGCCTATCCGATGTTATCCTGACGCCAAATGACTTCGAACAGGCGATAAATGACATGCCCATGCACTCTGCCCCAGGGCCAGACTCATGGAACTCCGTGTTCATCAAGAACTGCAAGAAGCCCCTATCATGAGCCTTTTCCATCCAATGGAGAGGGAGCATGGACACGGGGGTCGTCCCACAGTTACTAAAAACAACAGACATAGCCCCACTCCACAAAGGGGGCAGTAAAGCAACAGCAAAGAACTACAGACCGATAGCACTAACATCCCATATCATAAAAATCTTTGAAAGAGTCCTAAGAAGCAAGATCACCACCCATCTAGAAACCCATCAGTTACACAACCCAGGGCTACATGGGTCGCTCCTGTCTGTCTCAACTATTGGATCACTACGACAAGGTCCTAGATGCACTAGAAGACAAAAAGAATGCAGATGTAATATATACAGACTTTGCAAAAGCCTTCGACAAGTGTGACCATGGCGTAATAGCGCACAAAATGCATGCTAAAGGAATAACAGGAAAAGTCGGTCGATGGATCTATAATTTCCTCACTAACAGAACACAGAGAGTAGTCGTCAACAGAGTAAAGTCCGAGGCAACTACGGTGAAATGCTCTGTTCCACAAGGCACAGTACTCGCTCCCATCTTGTTCCTCATCCTCATATCCGACATAGACAAGGATGTCAGCCACAGCACCGTGTCTTCCTTTGCAGATGACACCCGAATCTGCATGACAGTGTCTTCCATTGCAGACACTGCAAGGCTCCAGGCGGACATCAACCGAATCTTTCAGTGGGCTGCAGAAAACAATATGAAGTTCAACGATGAGAAATTTCAATTACTCAGATATGGTAAACACGAGGAAATTAAATCTTCATCAGAGTACAAAACAAATTCTGGCCACAAAATAGAGCGAAACACCAACGTCAAAGACCTGGGAGTGATCATGTCGGAGGATCTCACCTTCAAGGACCATAACATTGTATCAATCGCATCTGCTAGAAAAATGACAGGATGGATAATGAGAACCTTCAAAACTAGGGAGGCCAAGCCCATGATGACACTCTTCAGGTCACTTGTTCTATCTAGGCTGGAATATTGCTGCACACTAACAGCACCTTTCAAGGCAGGTGAAATTGCCGACCTAGAAAATGTACAGAGAACCTTCACGGCGCGCATAACGGAGATAAAACACCTCAATTACTGGGAGCACTTGAAGTTCCTGAACCTGTATTCCCTGGAACGCAGGCGGGAGAGATACATGATTATATACACCTGGAAAATCCTAGAGGGACTAGTACCGAACTTGCACACGAAAATCACTCACTACGAAAGCAAAAGACTTGGCAGACGATGCAACATCCCCCCAATGAAAAGCAGGGGTGTCACTAGCACGTTAAGAGACCATACAATAAGTGTCAGGGGCCCGAGACTGTTCAACTGCCTCCCAGCATACATAAGGGGGATTACCAACAGACCCCTGGCAGTCTTCAAGCTGGCACTGGACAAGCACCTAAAGTCGGTTCCTGACCAGCCGGGCTGTGGCTCGTACGTTGGTTTGCGTGCAGCCAGCAGCAACAGCCTGGTTGATCAGGCTCTGATCCACCAGGAGGCCTGGTCACAGACCGGGCCGCGGGGGCGTTGACCCCCGGAACTCTCTCCAGGTAAATACTCCAGGTACTCCAGGTAAATACTCCAGGTAAACACACACACACACGCGCGCGCGGGGGGAGGGAGCCAGAAGCTGTGAATCGACCCCCGCAACCACAACTAGGTAAGTATACACACACACACACACACACACACACACACACACACACACACAACAGAGAAAACTAACATTGCACGAGTCCTAAGAGTTTTACAGAGAACTTTCACAGCACACACAAGTACGACAAAGCACCTAAATTACTGGGAATCGTTGAAATCCCATGATTTGTACTCCCTGGAATGCAGGCGAGAAAGATACATGATAATATACATTTGGAAAATCCTAGAGGGATTAGTATCAAACTTGCACACGAAAATCACTCCTTACGTAAGTAAAAGACTCGGCTTGAGACGCAACATTCCCCCAATGAAAAGCAGGGGCGCCACGAGTACTCTAAGAGAGACAAGTGTCAGGGGCCCAAGACTGTTCAACTGCCTCCCAGCATACAGAAGGGAGATTACCAATAGACCCCTGTCTGTCTTCAAGAAGGCACTGGACAGGCACCTAAAGTCGATACCTGATCAGTAGGGCTGTGGTTCGTATGTCATTTTATGTGCGGCCAGCAGTAACAGCATGGTTGATCAGACCCTGATGCACTATTCAGGGACACTGATCCCCGAAACCCTACAAACCTACAACTACAAATTTCTCCATTTAGAATACCTGCACCTCTTAAACCCAATCTCAACACTCTTGGATTTGACCCCTTCAGGGCATTTCTGGGTGTAGATGAAATTGTGTCGTTGAAAATCTACCTTCCACTGCAATTGACGACGCGATCAGGTCCCTTTACAATCGAATAATTGATGCTTCTAATGCAACAGAATGTCGAAGGCATCTTCAAACGCGGCAGCCACCAGTAGCTACATTGTATAGATTGAGGCAAGAATTATTTAACATGATTAGTCATCACAAACGTGACTTATGGAAATTGCTAGTTCTAAAAGCTAATCAGTATAAACGTGAGCCTGCAAAATTTTGGAGTAAGATTCGGCAACTTTTAGGTGCAAAACACAAGGCTCCTACCTACCTAATTCATACCTTCACTGATGATGATGATGATGTAGAGATTAAACTTGATGATCCACAGGACCAGGCTAATTTGATGAATGATGTATGGGAGAAAATTCTCTCCCACAATAACAGTCGTCGATTTAACAATAATCGCTATCAGTTGGTCAATGAATGGAGAGATGAGAACTTAGATGATCTACAACCACTACCTACCATCGATACATCAACTCTTGAAAGATAAGATAAGATTTCGTTCGGATTTTTAACCCCGGAGGGTTAGCCACCCAGGATAACCCAAGAAAGTCAGTGCGTCATCGAGGACTGTCTAACTTATTTCCATTGGGGTCCTTAATCTTGTCCCCCAGGATGCGACCCACACCAGTCGACTAACACCCAGGTACCTATTTGCTGCTAGGTGAACAGGACAACAGGTGTAAGGAAACGTGTCGAAATGTTTTCACCCGCCGGGAATCGAACCCGGGCCCTCCGCGTGTGAAGCGGGAGCTTTAGCCACCAGGCCACCGGGCCACCCGGCCACCCGCACACCCGCTTACTAGACCTATTACATTACTTGAGATGAGTCAGGTTATAGGAAGAATGCGAAATAGAGCCCCTGGTCTCTCTGGAATAACAATGAAACAAATAAAGTTCCTACTCAGAAATTGTAAACAGTCTTTGGTTAATATCTTTAATGCCATCTTGGCCTCCGGACATTTTCCGGTGGCTTTTAAGATTGCTAGGATGATCTTTCTTGCTAAACCCCATAAAGACATCCATCAACCAGGGAACTATAGACCTATATCCTTACTTGAAGTCACTGGAAAAGTTCTTGAGAAGATCATTTCCAACAGACTGAACTACTATATGGAGTTTAACCACCTGTTTACTGAAAAACAGTTTGGCTTTAGGTACCCATCATGCAATAAATATTTTCGATACTGTAGCGAGCCTGAAACACAAGGGCAATATTGCCCTAATTGCCACCAGAGATGTGCATAAAGCTTTTGATAGCTTATGGCATGACGGTCTTATATATAAACTTATTGACCTACCTGACCATAACTGGACCTTTCTCAGATTAATATATAACTTCTTAACTCGAAGAAAATTCATTCCTACCTTTCACGGCAGGTCGACAGAGCCTTTTATATCGACAACTGGTGTCCCACAAGGGTCTTGTCTTAGTCCACTTCTATTCAATATTTATGTGAATGATCTTCCTCAACCAGAGTTCAGTGATACAATTATAACGCAATTTACAGATGATGTTATCCATGTCGTCTCGTCAACTCCTGTAACAGGAAAATACAAGTATGAGAGAGTCATAGAAAAAATGAACATTGAACTTCGTCGAACATCTAACTGGGAAAAGAAATGGAGAATTACGACTAACCCTGACAAAGTCCGAGTAGTACGATAGGATGTTCTGCATCAACCATCGAAGACAAGGGGGGCGTCTCCATCAGAGGTACATCTGTAGCCATTAGAAATCCTAACAAGAGCTTGGGATATGAAATAGACAGGCTGCTCCACTCAACATCTCACGTTAATAAAAAAATCAACATAGCCAAAGCCGGTCATAGCAGTCTTTAGATTTAATCAAGCCCCTTCACATGTCAAAAAACATCTGTATAAAATGATGATAAGACCTATACTCGAATACCCATGTGTCCCAATGTCGTTAACAACAAAGACCAACATACTACAGTTGCAACGGGTCCAGAATAGAGCTCTCCGCTTTATTACGGGTACCAGGCTGTATAGCCCTTGTGGCTTAGCGCTTCTTTTTTATTATAATAATGTAGTGATACTGGTCCTGTGGGGAGCAGCAGCAGGATAATACTGCACCACCTCTAAGGGCCCTTAACAACAACAACAGTTTGGTGTGTGTCATGGGCACCAACACATGGTGTGTGATTCTCTCCTACTTTATCCATTTATCAGCGATGCAGATTACATGGTGAGTTTAAATATGTGGCCTGTAGTTATAACTTTTCTCTTGACATATGCAAGACATCACCATCCCTGTAGAAGCCATTATTAGATGTACTAGTCATTATATTTTGTTGTTGCAGAAGTACTATGAAGATTCTATGTTCAATAAAGCCTAGAGATAAGGCCTGTGTTTCTATCACAACAATTTATTGAACATAGAATCCTGGGCTACCTGGTGGTGATCCTGCGCTAGGCTACATCACAACATGCAGCGTTTACTGAAACCTGAGAGGCTAGACTGTGACCCCAGCTTATCAACGGCTGCTCAGGAATGGAAGCACTGGTTTAAGACTTTCGAAAACTTCTTGGGAGCCCTTCCTAAAGAAGATCTAGATAAACTAAGTCTGCTCATCAATTTTGTGTCACCTAAGATATATGAGGCTATTTCTGAGTGTAATACCTACGAAGATGCTATCAAAACCCTCAAGTCTCAGTATATTAAACCTACAAATGAAATCTTTGCACGCTATCGCCTTGCAACTCGCCACCAGCAGATTGATGAGTCCTTAGAGGAATACTTTCAAGCACTGAAAATTTTAGGTAAGGACTGTCACTTCCAAGCAGTGACAGCTGCTCAGTATTGTGAAGAGTCCATCAGGGATGCTTTTATCAGTGGCCTGCAATCACCAATAATAAGGCAGCGTTTATTGGAGAATAAAACTCTCGACTTAGCCGCTGCCTTTGACCAGGCAAGAGCTCTAGATTCAGCCCAGAAGAATTCTGAAGTATACAGTACCACTCAGCCTTCTCGAGTGGTAAGTGCTGCAATTCCTGACCAAGACTCTTGCAATGAAGTTACTGGGGAACCTGCCTCAGTGACAGCAGCAGCAGGTACGGTGTGTTTCTTTTGTGGTTTTTCAAGACATCCACGTCCAAAGTGTCCTGCTCGTGAAGCAATGTGCCATAAATGCCACAAGAAAGGTCACTTTGCTAAAGTATGTCGTGCTAATGCATCAACAAGAGCTAGTGCCTCCACACATTCCAGTGATCATGCGACTCTAGCAACAGTGACTTCTGCGGTTACTCCAAATTCACTGTCAAAGGCAGTTGTGAAAGTATTCATCAAAGGAACAGAAGTAGATGGTCTTATTGATAGTGGCAGCTCAGAGAGTTTCATCAACCTTGACTTAGTTAAACGGCTCTCCTTGACTCTACATCACTCATCAGGTACCGTTTCCATGGCATCAACATCTCTCTCTATTCAGACCTTAGGGTTTTGTAAGGTAAATCTCAGAGTTAATGGAAAGGATTATCAAGATGTACATTTAGCTATTCTGCCACAACTGTGCTCTGATGTTATCCTTGGTCAGGACTTTCAGAAGCTGCATTGTAGTGTCACCTTAACATATGGAGGTGAACTGCCTCCTCTTGTTGTCTGTGGACTTAGCACTTTAAGGGTAGACCCACCAAAGCTGTTTGCAAATCTTACCGCGGATTGCCATCCTATATCAGCTAAGTCACGCCGCTATTCTTATGAGGATCGGATGTTCATTGAGAAAGAAACTCAGAGGCTGCTGAAGGAGGGTATTATAGAACCGAGTGATTCCCCTTGGCGTGCACAGGTTGTTGTTGTTAAAGATGGTTATAGGAAACGGAGACTGGCTATCGATTACTCTGAGACAATCAACAAATTTACACTTCTTGATGGGTACCCTCTACCTCGAATTGACGATACAGTGAACAAAATTGCTCAGTACTACGTGTTTAGCACAATTGATCTGCAGAGTGCCTATCATCAAGTCCCTATAAGGAATGAAGATAAACCATACACAGCGTTTCAGGCTAGTGATGGCCTGTATCAGTTTACCAGAGTCCCTTTTGGAGTCACCAATGGGGTAGCCTGCTTCCAACGAATTATGGATTCACTCATTCAGGAAGAGCAACTCATGGGAACTTACGCGTATTTAGATAATGTTACCATTTGTGGCAAGACCCAGGAGGAACATGATGCAAACCTTGATAAGTTTTTGGAAGCCGCCAAGAAGAAAAATATCAGTTACAATGAGGAAAAGTGCACTTTTTCAACTAAAAGGCTTAGCATCCTTGGTTATGTAGTGGAAGGAGGTTCAATATTCCCAGACCCTGAACGACTACGACCTCTACGGGAACTTCCAATGCCTCAAGACAAAAAGTCACTCCGAAGAACTCTTGGTCTCTTTGCTTATTACTCACAATGGATCTACAACTATTCAAGTAAAGTCCGCCCATTGAGTGCTACCACATTTCCTGTGACAAAGGAAGCAGAAGCCGCTTTCCATACTCTCAAACAGGACATTGAAAACTCAGTAGTTCAAGCCATTGATGAGTCCCTACCATTCGAAGTGGAAACGGATGCATCTGACATTGCCATTGCTGCAGTCTTATCTCAGGCAGGACGACCAGTAGCCTTCTTTTCGAGAACTTTTCAAGGATCAGAGAAATGTTATGCTGCTGTAGAAAAGGAAGCCCAGGCCATCATAGAAGCAGTTCGCCACTGGAGGCATTATTTAACTGGTAGACATTTCACCATAAGGACTGACCAACGGTCCGTGATGTATATGTTCGACAAGAGGCACAAAAGTAGGATAAAGAATGACAAGATATTACGCTGGAGGATGGAACTATCGTGTTATGACTTTGATATTCTGTACCGACCGGGTCAAGAGAACATCTCACCTGATGCATTCTCTAGGTCCCACTGTGGAGCAGCATGTCATGATTTGCAATCACTCTCAGCTCTCCACAAGGCTTTGTGTCACCCAGGAGTTACACGCCTGTACCATTTTGTCAAATCAAAGAACATGCCCTACTCAGTGGAAGATGTGCGACAAGTGATCAGAGCATGCAGAGTATGTGCAGAGTGCAAGCCAAACTTTCATCAGCCAGAGAAGACTCATCTCATAAAATCCACCCAGCCTTTCGAAAGATTGAATATAGATTTCAAAGGACCTCTACCAAGCACAAATCAGAATAGGTATTTCCTTAACATAGTAGATGAATATTCAAGGTTTCCCTTTGTATTCCCCTGTGCAAATATGGCTGCTTCAACTGTTATTAGTTGTCTTTCACAGTTGTTCTCTATTTTTGGTATGCCAGCTTATATCCATTCAGACAGGGGATCCTCGTTCATGAGTAACGAACTTCAGGAGTTTTTGGCTAGCAAAGGTATTGCCTGCAGCAGAACAACAAGCTACAACCCTCAAGGCAATGGTCAAGTGGAGCGGTTCAATGGTACTATATGGAAGGCAGTTACAATGACATTAAAGTCGCGCAATCTACCTGTTCAACACTGGCAAACTGTCCTACCTGATGCTCTTCACTCTATTAGATCACTGCTGTGCACAGCTACTAATGCAACCCCTCATGAAAGACTCCTCAACTATTCACGTCGTTCCTCTACGGGAGCCTCCGTGCCCACTTGGTTATGTCATCCTGGACCCGTTCTCCTGAAGAGTCAACGTAGGATGAACAAGACGGATCCTTTAGTGGAAGAGGTAGAGCTCCTGCAAGCTAATCCACATTACGCCCACATTCGCTACCAAAATGGTGAAGAGACTACAGTATCTACAAGACATTTAGCCCCAGTTGAAATCCCTATTAGTGTGGAATCTCAAGATACACCAATAGATGTGAGAGATGCTTCGTTTTCTCCTGGAAAGCCCCTTGAGACTACCCCTATGGAAATAGAGGATTCTGCTCCAGCAGTTAATCAAACCCCGCTGGAAAATATCGAACCTGGTGAAGAGGCTCAAGGGCTACGAAGGTCGGGACGTGTACGTCGCCCACCTAACAGTTTGGGAGATTACTGTCTCTGATATTTTAGAAGGGGGAGATTGTAGTGATACTGGTCCTGTGGGGAGCAGCAGCAGGATAATACTGCACCACCTCTAGGGGCCCTTAACAACAACAACAGTTTGGTGTGTGTCATGGGCACCAACACATGGTGTGTGATTCTCTCCTACTTTATCCATTTATCAGCGATGCAGATTACATGGTGAGTTTAAATATGTGGCCTGTAGTTATAACTTTTCTCTTGACATATGCAAGACATCACCATCCCTGTAGAAGCCATTATTAGATGTACTAGTCATTATATTTTGTTGTTGCAGAAGTACTATGAAGATTCTATGTTCAATAAAACCTAGAGATAAGGCCTGTGTTTCTATCACAACAAATAATAATACGGGTACCAGGAGGAGAGAGAGTCAAAATGGCAGATTTACACGTACAACAGGATATTACTGCCTTAAATGTACGCCTTGAGGGTGTCCTCGTGCAAAAAATTGTAGCTCTTTTGTTTACCGTCCGATTTCCTCCAGTTTTGGTGCACAAGACAAAGTGTTTTCACAATTTCTTGAAAATGTTTATCAAAAATATGCCTCAAACAACAACTGAGAAAAGACTGATTTACTGAAAATTCCCTTGTGTCAAAATTTATTCCTATATGGGACGACGTAAGGTTGTTTGGACACTTGGTGCCGAGAGAACAATGCTTATACGTACTTACCCCAGAACCTTGCCTCTAAATAACTTATCTTTATTTCACAAAAATATAAAGTTTTAGTTCCTGGAATGTTGCAAAAAGTCTGCCCTTTACTCCCACATTACTCCGAAAGTATTTGGAATATTTCCAAAAATGAAATGGGGCAAAATAGAGAAATCATTATTCTACAATTTTTGTGAATGTTATTCCATTTAATTAAGTAATAAAGGCAGAAATAGGTACATTAGGTGAATAAGTTACTTCCGAGATATTGGCCGGGAGCGCCGGCCGGCCCCCCGTCTCAAAATTTTTTTTCCGCGAAAAGCGCGTTTGTTTGGGTGTATTTTAATAAACTGATGTTCTAGTGCAGTTATCCTCTTCAAAATACCGTTTTCTCTTACTCAGATACCAAAGAATACGACATGAGAAGATTCACTCACTTATATCGAAATATTCCCGATGGTCTCTTGCCATATTATGGCTTATTTTATTCAGTCTAGAGTATATAACATGTTTATATGTTATTTATAGTGTTTATTATATCATATTAGATCAATTCTGATAGATAAATAAGCCGTAGAGTTGATATATAAGCTGATATAAGCGTAATAATGAAGTGATTTCTCCTGGTACTCTCGGGAGCGGGAACACTGCCTAGCGTTCCCATATGGTGCCTGGTTGTCTCTAAGTCTATGGATAAGCTCTACCTACTGTTTTATGATGCCAAATAGTCAGTTATTATATTAGAAAGAATAATGCAAGAAAAAGAGATAAAAAACAAGGAAAAAATTCCAAAAAATATATGGGCTGTGAGCAGACTCGTTACCCACATCGCCGTCACCATACCTGATATAAATGACTATAATTTCTTGTAGAAACGTCGTAGAACATTCATTCTGGTACCATTGTGTTGCCAAAGAGTTAAGCTATTTTTTTTCGGTATATATAACTCAATTTCCATAATTTTTCGATTTTTGGTTGAGCGCGCGCGGAAATTGCCCGGGCCCCCCTTGATACGCTGAAGAAGAGACAACTCTATGCAATGCAAGAACTCTACATACCAGATAGAGAACATCCTCTCCAAGTTGAAAATACCACGGATTATATCATTAACACTCCTCCTCACAGGACCCAAAGAATGACTCTCCCACAGAGGCTGCGTCGCTTCATTCATAAAGACGATTACCATCGACTAATGATCTTGAGCAACCTCCTTGCAGATGAAGATGATTGGGTAACACCAGAACCCTTCTATGTCTACTAAGAATATTATTGCCCCTAATTATGGAGATATCTTGTATAACATTTCTACTTTCACATCTACTGTTATAAATTCGCTACATTTACTATGGCGGGACACCACCTTGAAAGAAGCTAACGTGTCAAGTAATTCTTCATGAATTGTTCAGAAAATAACCGCCTTGCCTTGTCGTTTAAATATTCGTTATGCAATCGCAAAAAAAAGCAATTTCAACTTGTATATCCGCTACTAACTCAGAGTCATATACCTATATATCTGTTATATCTATGTGACTCTGATGGGTAAGTGTTATACCCCTTCAATAAGTTATACTATTGTAGTGATACTGCTCCTGTGGGGAGCAGCAGCAGGATAATACTGCACCACCTCTCGGGGCCCTTAACAATAACAACAGCTTGGTTTGTGTCATGGGCGCCAACACATGGTGTGTGATTCTCTTCTTTTATATCCATATATTAGTGATGCAGATTACATGGTGAGTTTAAATATGTGGCCTGTAGTTATAACTTTTCTCTTGACATATGCAGGACATCACCATCCCTGTAGAAGCAGTTATTAGATGTACTAGTCATTATATTTTGTTGTTGCAGAAGTACTAAAATCACAAGGGTATTAAAAGAGGATAACATCAAAGCTGCTTTCATAGAAAACCTGGAAGCTTTCTACAACAGATGGGAACATAAAAAGTCCGGGCTGAATGGTACTGCCCTTGATACTGGCCATGTAGTCACAAACTGTAAGGCTGGAGGTGATGTCCTGGTAGTCAGTAAATGTAGGGCTGATAGTGCTGTCCTGGGAGACAGTAATGGTGAAGCTGGAGGTGCTGTCCTGGGAGACAGTAATGGTGAAGCTGGAGATACTGTCCTGGGAGACAGTAATGGTGAAGCTGGAGGTGCTGTCCTGGGAGACAGAAATGGTGAAGCTGGAGATACTGTCCTGGTAGACAGTAATGGTGAAGCTGGAGATTTTGTCCAGGTAGTCGGGAATTATACGCAGGAAGGAATACATATAAATGACCTCATAGAGGACAGGAGCCATAGTAGGGAAACAAGTGTAGTCAAAGATAAGATAAAACCAATATTGCAAACCAGAAATACCGCAGGAAATAGCAAACAAGAGGACTCCAATAGCAATAGTGAGGATAAATTACCAAAAACAACTGGTGGGAGCTCCATTGTTGGTGCTAAGGAGGATAGGAATAAGACAGGGAAACATGCACCAACAGGGAATACAGTCACAGAAACCCAAGGCAAACGGAAACCAAGCCTGTGCACATACTATGCACTTGGTATCTGCTGGCATGGGAAATCTGGAAAAACAGATGGGACATGCAACTATGACCACCCTAGAAAATGTCATGCCCATATGACAACAGGAAAATGCAAACTCCCTTCCTGTAAGCTTTTTCACCCTGAAATGTGTACCTCTTCAGTACAGGAAAGACTGTGCTATAACTTAAATTGCCAGGCATACCATCTAAAGGGGACAAAAAGATACAAAACATCCAGGCCATGGGAAAACCTGGGTAGCCACAGCCACTCAAGAGGGAGAGGTTTTTTAGTGCCAGGAAGGAAAAAAAACTGGCAGGAAATGGCAGAAATCGTACACCAAATCCAGTCATTCCTGGAGTGGAACCACAGTCGATGGCCTCCACTCCAAACCAACAGATACAGATACTAATGCCGGAAAAAAAATCCCCCCCCAGTACCAACAATACCACCAGTCCGATAACATTCTTCTTTGCAAATATACAGGGTCTAAAGCCAGCAATAAACAACAAAATACCTTTCATCCGTGGACTGCTTGCAGAGGCAAAGGCAATGTTCGCGGCTTTCACTGAGACCCACATAAAGGATCACTTGGACAACGAAATATGGATCCCAGGTTACAACCTATACAGATGTGACAGAGTGAACAGGCAAAAGGGGGGGGTTGGCCTGTACATTGCAGAGTCACTTGTTTGCACAGAACTGCTTAATGCCTCAAATGACGTAGTGGAAGTTTTAGCAGTAAAGGTCGAGAACCAAAACCTAGTCATTGTGGTAGTCTACAAGCCTCCGGATGCAACATCCCAGCAATTCCAGGAACAGCTGTTAAAAATTGACCACTGTCTGGAAAATCTTCCAGCTCCTGCACCCAACATCTTGCTCCTGGGGGATTTCAACTTAAGGCACCTAAAATGGAGGAATATAGCAAATAATATTGTTGCAGTAATAACACCAGGAGGCAGCTCTGATGAAAACTCACACTCACACGAGCTTTTAAATCTCTGCACAAAATTCAATTTAAACCAGCAAATAATAGAGCCTACTAGACTGGAGAATACACTAGACCTCATCTTCACTAACAATGATGATCTGATAAGAAATGTCACCATATCAAAAACAATATACTCAGATCACAACATAATTGAGGTTCAGACATGTATGCGTGGAGCCTCAGACCGACAAAATGAGACTAGTCACGAGGGAGCATTCACCAAATTCAACTTCAATAACAAAAACATAAAGTGGGACCAAGTAAACCAAGTCCTAACCGATATAAGCTGGGAAGATATACTAAGCAACACAGACCCAAACTTATGCCTAGAACAGATTAACTCGGTGGCACTCGATGTATGCACAAGGCTTATTCCTCTAAGAAAAAGGAGGAGTAGATGTAAAATAGAAAGAGACAGGCGCTCCCTTTACAGGCGACGGAAAAGAATAACAGAGCGGCTAAAAGAGGTCAATATATCAGAAATGCGCAGGGAGACACTGGTCAGAGAAATAGCAAGCATCGAACTTAAGCTAAAAGAATCCTTTAGGAGTCAGGAATCGCGGGAAGAACTAAAAGCCATAAATGAAATCGAAAGAAACCCAAAGTATTTCTTCTCCTATGCCAAATCAAAATCGAGAACAACGTCCAGTATTGGGCCCCTACTTAAACAAGATGGGTCCTACACAGATGACAGCAAGGAAATGAGTGAGCTACTCAAGTCCCAATATGACTCAGTTTTTAGCAAGCCGCTAACCAGACTGAGAGTCGAAGATCAAAATGAATTTTTTATGAGAGAGCCACAAAATTTGATTAACACAAGCCTATCCGATGTTATCCTGACGCCAAATGACTTCGAACAGGCGATAAATGACATGCCCATGCACTCTGCCCCAGGGCCAGACTCATGGAACTCTGTGTTCATCAAGAACTGCAAGAAGCCCCTATCACGAGCCTTTTCCATCCTATGGAGAGGGAGCATGGACACGGGGGTCGTCCCTCAGTTACTAAAAACAACAGACATAGCCCCACTCCACAAAGGGGGCAGTAAAGCAACAGCAAAGAACTACAGACCAATAGCACTAACATCCCATATCATAAAAATCTTTGAAAGGGTCCTAAGAAGCAAGATCACCACCCATCTAGAAACCCATCAGTTACACAACCCAGGGCAACATGGGTTTAGAACAGGTCGCTCCTGTCTGTCTCAACTACTGGATCACTACGACAAGGTCCTAAATGCACTAGAAGACAAAAAGAATGCAGATGTAATATATACAGACTTTGCAAAAGCCTTCGACAAGTGTGACCATGGCGTAATAGCGCACAAAATGCGCGCTAAAGGAATAACAGGAAAAGTTGGTCGATGGATCTATAATTTCCTCACTAACAGAACACAGAGAGTAGTCGTCAACAGAGTAAAGTCCGAGGCAGCTACGGTGAAAAGCTCTGTTCCACAAGGCACAGTACTAGCTCCCATCTTGTTCCTCATCCTCATATCCGACATAGACAAGGATGTCAGCCACAGCACCGTGTCTTCCTTTGCAGATGACACCCGAATCTGCATGACAGTGTCTTCCATTGCAGACACTGCAAGGCTCCAGGCGGACATCAACCAAATCTTTCAGTGGGCTGCAGAAAACAATATGAAGTTCAACGATGAGAAATTTCAATTACTCAGATATGGTAAACATGAGGAAATTAAATCTTCATCAGAGTACAAAACAAATTCTGGCCACAAAATAGAGCGAAACACCAACGTCAAAGACCTGGGAGTGATTATGTCGGAGGATCTCACCTTCAAGGACCATAACATTGTATCAATCGCATCTGCTAGAAAAATGACAGGATGGATAATGAGAACCTTCAAAACTAGGGAGGCCAAGCCCATGATGACACTCTTCAGGTCACTTGTTCTATCTAGGCTGGAATATTGCTGCACTCTAACAGCACCTTTCAAGGCAGGTGAAATTGCCGACCTAGAAAATGTACAGAGAACTTTCACGGCGCGCATAACGGAGATAAAACACCTCAATTACTGGGAGCGCTTGAGGTTTCTAAACCTGTATTCCCTGGAACGCAGGAGGGAGAGATACATGATTATATACACCTGGAAAATCCTAGAGGGACTAGTACCGAACTTGCACACGAAAATCACTCACTACGAAAGCAAAAGACTTGGCAGACGATGCACCATCCCCCCAATGAAAAGCAGGGGTGTCACTAGCACGTTAAGAGACCATACAATAAGTGTCAGGGGACCGAGACTGTTCAACTGCCTCCCAGCACACATAAGGGGGATTACCAACAGACCCCTGGCAGTCTTCAAGCTGGCACTGGACAAGCACCTAAAGGCAGTTCCTGATCAGCCGGGCTGTGGCTCGTACGTTGGTTTGCGTGCAGCCAGCAGCAACAGCCTGGTTGATCAGGCGCTGATCCACCAGGAGGCCTGGTCACAGACCGGGCCGCGGGGGCGTTGACCCCCGAAACTCTCTCCAGGTAAACTCCAGGTAAACTATGAAGATTCTATGTTCAATAAACCCTAGAGATAAGGCCTGTGTTTATATCACAACAATTTATTGAACATAGAATCCTGGGCTACCTGGTGGTGATCCTGCGCTAGACTACATCACAACATGGAGCGTTTACTGAAACCTGAGAGGCTAGACTGTGACCCCAGCTTATCAACGGCTGCTCAGGAATGGAAGCACTGGTTTAACACTTTCGAAAACTTCTTGGGAGCCCTTCCTAAAAATGATCTAGATAAACTAAGTCTGCTCATCAATTTTGTGTCACCTAAGATATATGAGGCTATTTTTGAGTGTAATACCTATGAAGATGCTATCAAAACCCTCAAGTCTCAGTATATTAAACCTACAAATGAAATCTTTGCACGCTATCGCCTTGCAACTCGCCGCCAGCAGATTGATGAGTCCTTAGAGGAATACCTTCAAGCCCTGAAAATTTTAGGTAAGGACTGTCACTTCCAAGCAGTGACAGCTGCTCAGTATTGTGAAGAGTCCATCAGGGATTGTGAGGGAAAAGTTCAATAGATAGGAGTAGAGATATAGTAACGATAGTTTCATTGCCGGCTACTAGTTAAGGTAGGGTCAGTCTAGCTCCCCCTATCCCTTCCCCTCCCTCTTCCACCCCCCTCGAAAGGTGACGTGTGGGGCTCTTGTCAAACAGCAAATTACTCGACTCACAGCTCCCAACACTACTGTAAGTACATGCCTGCCTTGTATTCTAATGGATTTATTGGTTAAAAGCTTCACTTATGACCAATAATAAACTTAGGCCTTTCAGTCTTGCTCTAGGTTGACTGTTGTAATAATCACCACGTCTTTTGAGTATTGTACACTGCCATGGAGAGTGATTATTTAAGCAGTGGGTAACCTGTCTATCTTTTCAGCTTGGATGACAGTGAGGGTCACCTGTCAATCAACGAGAAGAACGGATTGAGAAGGACTAACGTCCAGAGACTTCCCCACTTTGGATCTAAGTACCCGTGTACCTGTATGAAATTGCAGGACGTAACCCCTCATCATTGCAGCGGTAAAGAACCTGCTTTCCTGTCATCGGGATAATAATCACGGCGATTCTCTGTGAAGAACTAGCCAGTGGTGGTCACCAACACCTACGACCCCCCCCCCATCATCAGCAACGGCTACGATTTCAACACCAGACACCCCAATAGATATTAGCGTTGAATTCAGTTATTTATATTTTTCATTTTTCATTTTCTTTAATGTAGGATTAATATTTCATATTTAAGTGTTTTATATTTTAAATTTCTATATAATAAAGTGTTTGTTTGTCTGTTATTATTTCTTTTTCTATTCACTAATTTTCCTGAGGAGGAGCCAGCCTTGGTAATACTGTCTGAAGTTTTTACAGGGCTGAGTAAGCCTTCACAAGTGGCGACCTTGCCAGGATTCAACTCTACTGAATCAAGATTCAACTCCATCTCGAATCTACCATTGGACCTTCAACGCCGCATACCACAGACAGTTACCACCAGCCATGAGTAATCATTCTCTATGGTAGGACTACAGTAAAGGTATTTAAAAGATTTGGTGATTGTTATAGTCTCAATTTATTGTAAGTCAAGTCAGGCAGGATATAATATTTAATTCTGCCACCTAATTGTGTGTAAGCTTGAAACACTTTGGAGGATTAGACTCTAGGGACCCGAGATTTTCCAGTGACAACTTGTTTCATTGAGCTCTTCATTATATCAAGGGAACTGTCATAGGACACTCTTGATTTGTTGGTGAGAAGATTGGATGGTCAAGTGACCCCATTCTACTTACTGTTTGCTCGGAGCTGGCATAGAACCCTTCGTTTTAATTAATACATATGGTTTAATTGAAGCAGGGATCGAGCCCTCTGGTTTATTTAGTTTGAGCGGAGCAGGAATTGAACCCTCCGTTTTCTTTAATACCCGTTTCATTTCCCCTGATAGTTTAAGTTATTCTTGCAAGTATGGATGAATACCAGTTTTGGATGAACGCTGGAAGTAAGTTAGGAATAACAGGGAAAAATTTAGAATCTTTCATTAGTGCTAAGATCCAGGAAAGACTTGAAAGAGAGAGAATTGAGAGAGAAGAAAGACAGCTAGAAAGGGAAAGAGAAGAGAATAATGAGAGAGAGAGAATCGAAAGAGAAGAGAAAAAGGAGAAAGAACCTTGAAAGACAGGAGAAAAAGGAGAGAGAGAGAGAATTGAGAGAGAAATCCAAGAAAGACAGTTAGAAAGAGAGCGAGAAGACCAAAAAGAGCGTGATAGACTTGATCGTGAGGAAAGAGCTATAGAACGTGAGGAAAGAGCTAGAGAGCATGAGTTAATAGAGAGAAAAGGATCGCGAGCTCGAATGATCTCCGAATTAGAGAATAAAAAGTTAACTTTTACACAACAACAATTAGAGGAAGGAGTAATGGAACAACGGGCAGTCAGTGCACATATTCCAACAACTAATTTACCTCCCTTCACAGAGGGGGAAGACATAACTTCATACATTATCAGGTTTGAAAATACCGCTACCCTCTGTGAATGGCCTGCTGACACCTGGGCTACCAGGTTAGGAATGTTATTTTCTGGTACAGCCTTGAATATCTATGCAACTTTGTCGCAGGATATCATGTGTAATTATAACCTACTAAAGAAGGCAATCCTTAAAGCATATCAAAAAACCACTAATTCTTACAGGAAAGATTTCAGGTATACCACCTTACAGCCTGGCCAGAACTTTCAGCAGCTACAGGTAACACTCTTTCGTTTGTTCGACTTTTGGATAGAGTTCAGGAATTGATCACAGTTATGAATCTCTTAGAGACTTCATGGTTGCTGACCAGTTCCTGACAGCTCTTCCCCATCAGATACGAACATTCATCAGAGAACGTAACCTGATTAAAGCTGAGGAAGTTGCTGAGGCTGCTGACCTGTATGCTGAGGCTCACAATTCCTATAAACACCTAAAGGGATCGAACCCTAAGGGCAAGGGTTCATCAGACCTTAAGAAATCAAAGCCTCTAGTGGAAAGTAAAATGACTTCTTTTATTCCTGTTTGTCATTTGTGTGGTGTTAAGGGACATAAACGTCCAGATTGTCCTAAGAAGGTCCAAAAAGTTGGAAGATATTTCAAAGACTGTAATGACCAAGCACCCTTCTGTTCAGGAACAGTTAATGGACTTAATGTATCTACCATTTTACGAGACACTGGATGCACATGTATAGTCATTTCTGATAAGCTGTTCCCTAACCTTAAAGAAACTCATTCCTCTGCTATACTTTCAGACTACTTGGGCCGTACGGACACTTTTCCTACCATCCGTTGTTACATTAGGTCTAAATGGTTCACAGGTTGGTCTGAAGCCGTACTAGCTCCCATCACTTCTTGCTCCGTACTAATAGGTAATGTAAAAGGTGCCATCCTTCCTTCTGAGGTTGACATTTCATCAACAAAGATGGATATAAGTGTTTCAGATCCTCTTCCTGTAGAGTCAGAGAAGCCCCTCGAAAGTTCAGACGAGACAATGTCTCGCGATATTCATGTGGGATTAAAAACCAGTGATGCTACTCTCGAAAGCGAGGAAGTAGGATCACAGGTTTACTTGTTAGATGAAAGTGAAGATATCACCTCCGATACCATAAATGTCTTGACTAGGGCTCAGACCAAAGCCCAGGCTTCTCCTACTGTCCATCCTTTGATTTTCCCTGACTTTAAGCCTTTAGATGTATCGAAGGACTCCTTTGCCAATTTACAACGTAATTGCCCTTCTCTTCAGAATTGCCATAATGCCGCTAAACAAAATCAAGTTATCCAAAGGAAAAACTTTTCATATAAATTTGAATATATAAAAGGTATCTTGTACAAGTCAGTATTCAAATTAAATTCAGATGAGATAGACTATTCCATCTTAGTTGTTCCAAGTCAATGCAGAAAGACTGTTCTTAAAATGGCTCATGACCTGCCAGTGGCCGGACATTTCTCGCATCGTAAAACCTTAAATAAAATTAGGGAAACCTATTTTTGGCCAAAAATGTCCTCAGATATCACTACCTATTGTAGATCGTGTAAAGTTTGCCAACTGTCATCCTCCCGAGGTACCAGGCGAGTACCTATGGTCAAAATGCCTATCTTTACGGTACCGTTTGAAAGAGTAGCTATTGACATCGTTGGTCCTTTATCTCCACTTTCATCTGGGGGACATAGATATATATTAACATTAGTTGATTATGCTTCGAGTTTCCCTGAAGCCATACCCTTAAAGACCATAACTACTACAGAGGTGGCTGAAGCCCTTTTGTCCATCTTCTCCAGAGTGGGCATCCCTAGAGAAATTTTGTCTGACCGTGGGACACAATTCACATCTGACTTAATGCAACATCTATACCAGCTTCTGGGAGTGAAGCCTCTCTTCACCACACCCTATCATCCCAGACTCCACAAAAGTCATTATTTTTTTTTTTTTTTTTTTATTTTATTTAAACCATGACATTACAAAATATAATATGTAAAACTCATTTAAGTCGATAATTAACACAATCCTCCCTACAGCTAATATTACACACCACACTTACAACTCCGTGTGGGTACACCCCCCCCTCCCTGCTCCCTCATCCTATCACTTAACCCAAACCTGTTGGAGCTACCCAACAGAATTACATGATATGAACAACACTTTTATATACACATCCCTCGAAATGGTACTTAATAATCGACTACAGACCATACAATGCATTGCACTGAACATATTATACAGACATATTACCCCCCCCCCCCTCCGTGGTTATCCAACCACCCCACTATTTACAACCTAACATACTATAAACAATGAATGTTGCCTAATCTAAAGTCACACAGCAATGATCCAACATTAATTTATGTAATTGTCCTAATGGTTCAGTTACATAACAATATGTATTACATAACAATGGTGATATAGAAAAGTCACAAAGACATACAAAATTACTACAAAACCATAAGAATAAACTTAGTCTCAAAATCCAACACATGTAAGCCTTTACACATTTAAACATGCAATTCCAGTGTTAAAACAATAACACAGCTTCAACTATGACATTCAAGCTCTATACAGCTTATATGGACATTACATAGTACTATTGACAACAGTACAATACAACATAAAATATAACCATGACATAAGTAACACATAAAGACTGTGCCTAGCACGCACCTAACCACAAAAACCTATAACACCACTGTTGCCCAACTTTATTACACTATCTGACGTGCATTAACCTCTTTACTCTCAAAACAAAACTGAATTGCAGAACACCAGTGACGAACAATAATGCACAGACATTAATACAAACATATCACATCATATCTCTGGACACCGTGCATGATCACAGCATCAACACTATGCAGTGCAAGGCACCTAGAAAAACAAGTTGGAGCAAATACATGCAATTATTATAGCAAATCTCCAAATTACAATGTCATTACCGTAAATCAATATTACCACACACAATATGTATAATAAGTATAAAGTCCAGTCACACAAAAACTGGCCAGCTCCACAGGTGCTAGCACCCGTGGTCCACATATTATTCACTCATGCATCACTCATCCAACACTCTCGCAAAACTTTTGTTATCCCTTACCAGGGAGGCAACCCTGTTTTCACCCCTGACTTCCCTACCCCAGCAACACTTTCCAATCATACCCTCCCCTCCCTCGTCTATTACAAGTCTAATAAAACCTGTAACGTAAGTTGCCTATATCCCTCTGAAAAATCCTTCACCCACCTCCTCCCATAAATTTCCTTATTTCTACATACCGTTTTATAGAACGTTAACGCTAACACCCTCCTCTTCACCTCAGTAACCTGTTTGCCCCGCAATCCCCACACTATATAGATATAATCTGCCATAATGTACCCCACAGCTCTGATTACGCTTTCCTCCCAACCCCCCACGTCGAGACTTAATGCTCTCAATACAGAAATTCCTTTACCCCCTATCCTATTTATCACCCTATTTAACCACCCCTTGACACTCCTCAGTCCATCACAAAAATATACTACATGAAAAGCCGACTCCTCCCCACCACATATCCCACACTCCCCCCCGTCAACGACTCGTCTATCCCGTAGAACCACACCCGACGGTAAAATGCCATGCAGAAAACGATACATTACATCCCGAACACGAGGTTGCAACCTCATCCTACTCAACCTATTCCATATACTTCCCCATGCATACATGGGGAAAATTCCCTCTACAGGCGCTACAACCCTCCCGGCTAACAATCTACACAACCTACCTATTTTAACCTTTGCTGGCTCTCGATCCCACGCCAGAGCCCTCAACACAGTTTCACACTCATGCAACTCAACTCCTGTATACATCCGTTGCAATCTGTTATGGATCCTGGCCAAACCCCCCCCACCCACACTTTCCCTCATCACCTCCCTTTTAATGAAGACACATTTGACCCTCCGCTTTAAGTCCAGCAATCCCAGCCCCCCCTTACTTACAGGTAACATTACCACATCCCTCTTAATCCAATCACAGCTCGAACCCCACAAGAATTTAAAAACCTTCCTAAGTATGTTCGTTATTGCTGGCCCAGTTAATGGGAACACGGCTGCCACGTGCCATACTTTGCTATACAGTAAGATATTAACAACAATGGCACGCTGCACAAGGGTCAAATGA
Organism: Cherax quadricarinatus; assembly: GCF_038502225.1. Taxonomy (NCBI): domain Eukaryota; kingdom Metazoa; phylum Arthropoda; class Malacostraca; order Decapoda; family Parastacidae; genus Cherax; species Cherax quadricarinatus. The sequence goes on along the minus strand of NC_091330.1, from coordinate 24,568,968 downwards.
TAAGGTCGCAATGCACCCAAGCGTCCCTGAATCCTTTCTACCATCCTAAGCGAGTTTTCCATGCGTGCCACAGGTAGATCGTCTGCATAAATAAGACCGCAGATTTTTAACGAATGCACCTGCCTCCTCACAACTGCACTACCCCAATCAACCCTACCCGCCCAAGCTCCTAACCCCATGACCATCGATTTATCTGAATTTACCCTCATACCAGTTGCCCCTGCGAACATTTGTACTACCCCGTCTAATGTGTCCATTGACATCCCCTCCCTGATCAGAACAGTTGTATCATCCACATACCCAATTAAAACTGGCCAAACCCTCGCAACCTCACACCCTGGTCCCTCTACGTTACACATACGCTGCTCCATCAATCTATAAAAGGGGTCCTGTACGCACGCAAACAATAATTGTGACATAGGACACCCCTGCCTAAGTCCCCTACCCATTACAATCTTCCCACCCAATCGACCATTAATCTGTACCCTCGCCATTGCACCTCCATACAACGCCTCAACCCAGCCCACTATTTCTTCCCCAAACCCCTGACCCCTGAGGATGGCTTTCAATGCTTTCCGATCCACTCTATCGTATGCCCCTTGCCAATCGAGCGCCACCAAACCTCCCTCCCTCCCCCCCCTTTTGCCTCCACGAAATCCCTAAGTAACCCATGCCCCTCCACCATAGACCTCCCTGGCAAACCAAACTGAGTTTTTGATACTACCCGCCCTACCACACACTTGACCCGATTTCCCAAAATCTTCGCAAACAATTTATAATCTGCGCATAACAACGAGATCGCCCGATAATCCCGAAGCGTATGCTGCCCCTTACCCTTCGGTACCAATACAACGACAGCCGTTGCCTGCTTCTCACCCAGCTCACCTCTCTCCTTCATGCAATTTAATAACCTAACCAGAAAATGCCTCAATAATTCCCAATGCTGCTGATAAAACACTGCCGGGAGTCCATCAATTCCCGGTGCTTCGCCCTTTCGCATTCCACTTAAAGCCCTCCATATTTCCCCCTCAGTTATTTCCCCACCCAGTGCTTCCCTATCACTGTTACGCAACTGACATACCACACTCCCACACACCTGTTCTAAAACCCCATCCTCTACCCCTTCTCGTTGCCAGTACTTCTCATACCACTTGTCAGCAAACGCCCCCATTCCTTCCGTAGCTTGTATGACCTGCCCCTCCCTGTACCCTCCTATCGATTCATGAACCTCCAACCATGGAATAGTCATTGCCTGCTGTCTTTGTTTCTGCCTACGCACTACGCACGATGAAGGTCTATCGCCCCATAACACCTCTTCCACCCCCGCCTGTACCCTCACCACTTGGAACCTCTCATCCTGTACCTCACGCAGCCTCCCTTTAATTGCCATAATTTCATCCATTGGATAAGTGCCCGCCACCGCCCCCCTCGCATAACAACCCCGTAATCTATCCTCCAAATAGTTAGCAAGCCCATATTTTAAAGAATTGATACGTTTCCCTTCCTTTACGTAATATTGCTTAATCCGTTCTTTAGCCACACCATCCCACCACATCACCACATCCTCTACCCCTTTTATCTCTGCACGTAACCCCTCCCACAGCGTTGCAATCCCTCTATCCCCTCCTCATCACCTAACACACTTGTATTTAATTTCCAATATCCCCTAGATATACCTGCTAGTGACTCCCACACCACCTCTGCTACTACCGCCCGATGATCCAAATAAGCTACTTCTATTGTACGGAAAAATGTCAACCCAACCCCTTGAGATATATACAGCCTATCCAACCTAGCAGCGTAACCCCGTCTTACAAAAGTGTGCTCTACCTCCCACGCCCCTCCTCCAACCGCATCCCGCAACTGAATATCCCTCAAAAGATCTCGCAAGGCCGCCGACACGTGCCCCGCCCCTTTTGGTTCCACGTCAGCCCTCCTAATAACGCAGTTCCAGTCGCCACCAACGACGGCCACTGCAGGTAAACCACGTAAGAAGAAAACTAGTTCTTCACATACAAAATCCCTTTTTACCCTCACATCATTTTCCGCTGGTGCATACACACATACAAAAGATACCCGCTGTCCCATCCACCACCCATCCACGCGCAATACTCTTCCCCCTCCCCCCCCCTCACTTCTTAGCAACACAAACGGGCTTGCCTCCCTGATCAATATACCCACACCACCTTTCAGACGTGCAGATGGCAGAGTCATGACCTGAAACCCCTCCACCTCGAGCACTCTTCCCTCCTTGAAATTGTGTTCTTGCAGGAACACTACATCCACCCTATATTTATACAGAAACATTCGAAACCATTCCTTCTTCACACTATTACACAGTCCATTTACGTTCACAGTCATACACCTAAGGCCTCTTTATAGTTTCCAACCCTTCCTCCTCTCTTCATTCATCCCAGGGCCTCCTGCCCCAGAGCCAGCACAAGGCTTCACACCATCAACCCCTCCCCCTTTTTTGCGATGCCTCTTATCGTGACTGCTTCGACATTGCTCTTCCTTCCTCCCAGACCTCTGCGCCGGCGTCAGGACATCATCTGAGTCTGACGCCGCCGCTCTCTTCCTCGTGATGCCCTCCACATCCATGTTATCTTCAGAGGTTCCCTCACGATGAACCTCTACCTCCACCACGCCCCGTTCCACAGCACACGGCGACAACTCTCTCTTACTAGTTGGCCCGTCAACCCTGCTATGTTTTTTATCCTTACATTCCTCTACAGGCACCGCCGTGTCTCTCACCAGCTCAGGAACAACATCCACTGCAGGCGGTGTCAATGTCCTTAACACTTCCTGAAGCTCTTCCTCTAGAGCCTGCACCTCCTCCTGCACTTGCACTTCTGTACTTTTCCTTTGTGTAGTAACAGATCCTTTTACATCACAGCTTACCTCACACATGCCATTCTCCTCTTTGGAATCCTCCACCTCTTCACTCCACAAGCGCCCAGGCCCTTGCTTGCGCACTGGGCTCTCAACAGCTATCACACTGGTAACTGGTGCTTCACCAGTTTGCGCTGGCGCCCTCCTCAGCTTCACGCACTCTGCCGCCATATGGTCGTACGCCCCACATATTCTGCACGTACGTCTCTGTCCGGCATACGATACCATAACTTGCGTCCTGAAGTCCTCCAACACGACGTAAGACGGTATGGGATGTCTCAGAGTCATCTTCAGGGAAAAGGTACCCTCCGGACGTCCCATGTAAGCACCTGCTGTCCACTTGCCCTTTTGTGCCAGATGTACGGTTCCATATGTCTCAAAAACACTCCTTATGTCAGCCTCATCTGCCTCAAATGGGACATTACGTGTCTTAACCCACGTAAAGTGGCGAGATACGTCGATCAAACGCACCTTCACAGCTGGAGTAGCGTCAAGACTCACGTCTTGGAACCTCGTCACCAAAGACTCATACACGGACGTGGAATTCAGTTTGACGAAGATTCTATAAGCCCCATTCAGGGCTACACCATACACCTCATCGTCCTGGATTCCATAGGTCTCCCTAATGATTGTTGGGAGTAAGACTTGCACTGAAGAGGGTGAAATCGCCCCACGAAGCAGCTCAATACCAATGGTATTTACGCGCCTCCTCACACTCAGCGCCATGTTGATACAAGGTAGCTCGCCTGAACAGCAGAGGGGTGCAGCGCACAACCTCACTCGACCGTGGTCAGGCAGCGAATGCCATTTAAGTATGAAAAGTCATTATTAGACCTTAGTGCAATTACAAGTGAGAGTCTTGTTCTATTTTTAATTTGTATTTTTATATTACTAGTTTATACCTAGTTGTACTTTAGTTCATTCCAGCACAACACATAGACAACATCAACTTCATTATGTGTAGTAGTGACTATACTCTACATGACCAAAATACTCTAGCTATATACTTGTCCAGACTTCCTACCACTACAGATATCAGTACTAGAACTCAACACACAACTCAGGATATAAATAACCATAATTTAAACCTAGAAGATGATTGATCACGTTGACCCTGATCTAAACCTCCATAATCTGACACCCAATCAAAACCTATTGGAAAGTAACTGCCTTTATTACACAGCATCACTATCCTAAACAATGCTAAAAGTCTATCAGTACTTAACTACAACATCAGGTCCTTAAGCAAACACTATGATGACCTCCTAGCACTCCTTGAATCACTAAAGACACCCTTCTCCTGCATTATTCTTACTGAGACCTGGCTTAAGCAGGACACAATAGATATCTACCCTCTACCAGGATACACAGCAATTCACAACTGCAGACCAAACCAAGTTGGGGGTGGTATTGCAATCTATTACTCTAACCAATTATCTTGTCTTAGCACCACTTGCTTTAGTGATGATTATGGGGAATACATTTTTGCTAATTTTACTGTAAAAAACCTTAAGACGCCTATAACAATCGGTGCCATTTACCGGATACCTCGCACAAACATCCCAAATTTCAGTGAGAAATTAAAGTCACTAATAACAGACAAATGAATAAGCACCACCTTCTCTTAGCCGGAGACTTCAACATCAACCTTGGCTTACTAGATGATCAGCCTGTAACTGATTTCATCAACAATATGAACAACACACTTCTCATACCAACAATAACTAAACCAACCAGGCTCACTGAGACAAGTGCAACCATAATAGACCACATATGGACCAATATACTAGCCCCCCTTAAATCAGGGATAATCACAGATAGCACTACAGACCACTACCCTACCTTCCTCCTGACAAACATTAGTAAACCACCACTTGAATACAATAAAGTCTCATTTAGACTCCATGACGAGGCCTCAGTAAGGAAGTTCACAGCTGACCTAGAGACTGTTGACTGGCCTACAGAATTCTCCAAGGCCAATGGTATTGATGACTGGACAGACATTTTTCTTAACAAATTACTTAGACTATACAACAAACATTGTCCTATAAAAACAAAACAGATCATAAACAAATGGCTTGGTTGCCCATGGCTAACCAGCACCATTCTGAAATCCATTGACAAGAAACACCAATATGAAAAGCAATATAGACAGGGCTTAATACACAAAGATATTCTTAAACACTATTCATCAGCTCTCACCAAAGTAATAAAGAAAGCCAAACAACTATACTACTCCAGTAGATTCACAGACACTAGAGGAGATATAAAAAAGACCTGAAAAACACTCTCTCAGATTCTAGGGACCCACAAACTGAGAAAAACTAAGAATATTGTCCTAACTAAACCTAATGAAACACCACTACATCCCACTGACACAGCTAACAAGATAAACGACTTCTTCTCAACCATAGGATCTAATCTCACCAGTAAAATCCCACATACCAATGCCCATGCCGGGGACTACCTAGATGGGAATTTCCCTAATTCCTTCTATCTTGCACCAACTGAGCCCACGGAAGTCACCGAGATTATAAAGTCACTTAAAAATAACTCTGGGAATCTGTCTCATGTCCCATCATTACTGTACAAGCGAGCGGCCCATGTCCTTTCGCATGCTATTTCATTACTTTTTAACAAGTCACTAGAGACTAGCACCTTCCCGAAACTACTCAAGATGGCAAGGGTTACACCAATACATAAAGGTGGTGACCCTACAGACTTAAACAACTATAGGCCAATTTCTAACTTACCATTGCTATCCAAAATCTTTGAGAAATTCGTGCACAGGAGACTGTATTCATTTATAACGGCTCAAAACATACTCGACCCCTGCCAATTTGGATTCAGGAAAAATAAAAGAACTAATGATGCAATCATAAAAATGCTAGATCTGCTTTACACAGCATTGGAAAATAAGGAATATCCACTAGGAATTTTTATTGACCTAAGAAAAGCTTTTGACACAGTAGACCACGACATCCTACTCCACAAACTTGATCATTACGGTATAAGAGGCCATGCGCTTGCTTATTTCAAATCTTACATTACTAATAGGTATCAGTATGTCACCATTAAAGACACAGCATCAGCAACACGGCCACTTGATACTGGAGTTCCGCAGGGAAGTGTCCTTGGTCCCCTGCTCTTCCTCATATACATCAATGACCTTCCAAACGTATCCCAACACCTGAAACCCATTCTCTTTGCTGACGATACGACTTATGTCATCTCTCACCCTAATCTTGCCACCCTCAACACCATTGTGATTGAGGAGCTGATTAAAATATCTACTTGGATGACAGCCAATAAACTTACGCTTAACACTGACAAAACCTACTATATTATGTTTGGTAGCAGAGCAGGAGATGCACAAATTAACATTAAGATTGACAACACTCTAATTACCAGAAATAATGGGGGCAAATTCCTAGGCTTATACCTTGACAACAACCTGAATTTCAGCACCCATATCCAGCATATAACCAAAAAAGTATCCAAAACGGTTGGGATCCTCTCCAAGATACGATACTACGTGCCGCAAAATCCCCTTCTCACACTATACCACTCACTTATTTATCCATACCTCACCTATGTTATTTGTGCTTGGGGATTAACTGCAGCAACACACCTAAAGCCAATAATAACCCAACAAAAAGCTGCAGTAAGAATAATCACTAAATCCCATCCCTGGCAACACACCCCCCCACTCTTCATAGACTTAAACTTACTCCCAGTTCAGTACATCCACACTTACTACTGTGCAATCTACATCTACAGGGCCTTAAACTCTAATATCAACCTTGACCTAAAATGCTTTCTTGATAGTTGTGACAGAACCCACAGGCATAACACCAGACACAAACATCTCTACGACATTCCCCGTGTCCGACTAAACCTTTACAAAAATTCAATGTATGTCAAAGGCCCTAAAATCTGGAATACCCTACCTGAGAACTCTAGAACTGCAGACACATTCATCACCTTCAAAACTACCATTAGAAAACATCTTATCTCCCTGATACACCCCGTCAACTAACTACACGAATACCACCTGGTGGTTCACACTTACACTCACTCATTTGACCATAAACAGAAATATTAATCTCAATCTTAAAATAATGAATCCTGTGATACTCTAATACTGAAACTATGTACTGTGCCAAAACAAAAGCATTCACATTGCTAAACTCACAAACTAGTATTTAGTCACTTAGCCATAATACCAACTTACCTCATAATTTGTAATATTTTACAATTAAGAATAAAACTAAGTCTGCCCGAAATGCCTAGCCATGCTAAGCATTTTACTACATGTAAACCACACAATAACCAAATTTCTGTAAACTCAGCATTGTAATCCTTTTAGAGAATAAACTTTGAATTGAATTTGAATGGGAGGATTGAGCGCCAGCATTCGATTCTCAAGTCCATTTGAAGGAAACTTTGCTCCCTTAAACCTAAGGATTGGCATCGTTACCTACCCTTTGCTTTGTTTGCCATGAGGGAAGTTCCCAGTGACTCTTTGGGGTTTTCACCTTTTGAACTTCTCTATGGTAGACAGGCCAGAGGTCCACTGTCCATCCTCATGACTTATGGACTAACGAGGAGGTAAATGCTGAGGTTCAGTCTTCTTACCAGTTTCTCCTTGACCTTAGATCCAAACTTGAGGAGACCTCTGACATAGTTTCGAAAAACCTAAGCTTGTCAATGAACCAGTACAAAACCTATTTTGATTCCAAAAGTCAGAGGAGAAGTTTTAAAGTAGGTGATGAAGTTCTTGTACTTTTGCCGATTAAGTCAAATTATTAGTAGCATGGAAAGGTCCATATAAAGTATTAAAAATCTGTGGGAAAGTTGACTACCTCATTGAAGTCAAGGGGAAACCTAAGCTTTATCATTTCAACATCCTTAAGAAATATTACCGAAGAAATTCGGTTAACTGCCTTAATTACTTTGACTTAGTTTTTCCACACGAACTTGATAAGACAACTGAAGAATGTAAAGTGTGCATAATTGACACCTCTAACTTAGACTATGATGAAGAACTACATGACTTGGTGACTCTTGACCACTCGGATGCAACCAATATTAATATTAATGAATCTTTGGATGACCATAAGAGACATGAACTACTTCAATGTGTGAGTAACTTTTCAGACGTCTTTACTGATATTCCAGGTGTTACCTCCACGGTAGTCCATAAGATTGACTTATTGACGGACAATCCTATCAAACGGAAATTATACCCAGTTCCAGTTCACCTTAGGGATGCATTTGACCGAGAGGTAGACAAATTATTAAAACTAAAGATCATTGAACCTTCATTATCTGCATATTGCTCACCAGTAGCCATGGTTAAGAAGGAGGATAATTCATATAGACTTGCTGTTGACTTCAGAGGTCTTAATGCTATAACTCGGTGGGATGCTGAGCCTCTGCCCTTAATAGATAGCGATCTACACAAATTTTATGACGCTTCCTTCTTTTCAGAGATTGATATTGCACAGGCATATCATCAAGTAATGTTAGATCCTTCTTCTAAGCAGTACACTGATTTTCCTACACACCAAGGACTGATGCAGTATAGAACTATGCCCTTCGGTTTGGTAACTGCCTGTGCTACCTACGTGAGTGATGAGAAAGGTCTTGGGTAATATGCCAAATGTTTCAGTTTAAATTTGATAACATTTACGTAATGACATCTACGTGGGGAGAACATATCCAAACATTAACATCAGTTTTGCGTAGGTTACGCTCACATGGCCTCACTGCCAAGCCGAAGAAATGCTTCCTTGGGTATAACAAGATTAGGTATCTTGGATTGATACTTCTCCCCAGTAAGATCAAAGCTTTATTAGAATTTAAATTCCCCAAAACCAAGAAGCTCATGCGAAGCTTTCTTGGTTCTGTAAATTTTTATGCACGGTTTATCCCAAACCTTACTGATCTTACAGGCATCTTATCCGACTTCCTTAAAAAGTCTGTGAAGGAACCTCTTGAACTTTCCGACGTAGCTCGGGAAAAGTTTAATGAGATTAAAAGTATCTTTTCGAAAGACCCTATACTTAAGATTCCAGATATTAATAAAACATTTTGTTTGAGAACTGATGCCTCCAATACTGGCTTAGGTGCGGTGTTACTACAATACCATGATGGTACTCCCTTCCCTGTATGCTTCCTAAGCCGGAAACTCCTTCCCGCAGAAACAAGGTACTCCACAATAGAAAAGGAATGTTTAGCCCTTGTGTGGGGCATCTCCAAACTTAAATTTTATTTGCTGGGAAAAGAATTCATTTTAGAAACAGACCACAAACCTTTGATATACCTAGAAACTTTTAAGGGAACCAACAGTCGCCTCTTGAGGTGGACATTGGCACTCCAGGCTTTTAAGTTCCATAATGTGTATATCAATGGTTCATCCAATTATTTCTCTGACTGGCTAAGTCATGACAGTCAGTAGAAGATTTGTTGCCTTGCGCGACTTCCACATGTTAGAACTTTTTCCTCGCCTATTCTTCTTATACTCCTTGACTATAAGTCTTGGTATGGGGGAGTGTGAGGGAAAAGTTCAATAGATAGGAGTAGAGATATAGTAACGATACTGGCTACTAGTTAAGGTAGGGTAAGTCACGCTCCCGTTTTTCCCACCTTTTCTCCCCCACCCCTAAAGTGATAGTTTGATTGCCGGCTGCTTGTTAACGTAGGGTCAGTCTAGCTCCCGCTATCCCTTCCCCTCCCTCTTCCACCCCCCCTCGAAAGGTGACGTGCGGGGCTCTGGTCAAACAGTAAATCACTCGACTCACAGCTCCCAACACTACTGTAAGTACATGCCTGCCTTGTATTCTAGTGGATTTATTGGTTAAAAGCTTCACTTATGACCAATAATAAACTTAGGCCTTTCAGTCTTGCTCTTGGTTGACTGTTGTAATAATCACCACGTCTTTTGAGCATTGTACACTGCCATGGAGAGTGATTATTTAAGCAGTGGGTAACCTGTCTATCTTTTCAGCTTGGATGACAGTGAGGGTCACCTGTCAATCAACGAGAAGAATGGATGGAGAAGGACTAACGTCCAGAGACTTCCCCATTTTGGATCTAAGTACCTGTGTACCTGTATGAAATTGCAGGACGTAACCCCTCATCATTGCAGCGGTAAAGAACCTGCTTTCCTGTCATCGGGATAATAATCACGGCAATTCTCTGTGAAGAACTAGCCAGTGGTGGTCACCAACACCTGCGACCCCCCCCCCCATCATCAGCAATGGCTACGATTTCAACACCAGACACCCCAATAGATATTAGCGTTGAATTCAGTTATCATTTATATTTTTCATTTTTCATTTTCTTTAATGTAGGATTAATATTTCATATTTAAGTGTTTTATATTTTAAATTTCTATATAATAAAGTGTTTATGTTTGTCTGTTATTATTTCTTTTTCTATTCACTAATTTTCCTGAGGAGGAGCCAGCCTTGGTAATACTGTCTGAAGTTGTTACAGGGCTGAGTAAGCCTTCACAGGGATGCTTTTATCAGTGGCCTGCAGTCACCAGTAATAAGGCAGCGTTCATTGGAGAATAAAACTCGTCTTAGCCACTGCCTTTGACCAGGCAAGAGCTCTAGATTCAGCCCAGAAGAATTCTGAAGTATACAGTACCACTCAGCCTTCTCGAGTAGTAAGTGCTGCAATTCCTGGCCAAGACTCTTGCAATGAAGTTACTGTGGAACCTGTCTCAGTGACAGCAGCAGCAGGTATGGTGTGTTTCTTTTGTGGTTTTTCAAGACATCCACGTCCAAAGTGTCCTGCTCGTGAAGCCACAAGAAAGGCCACTTTCCTAAAGTATGTCGTGCTAATGCATCAACAAGAGCTAGTGCCTCCACACATTCCAGTGATCATGCGACTCTAGCAACAGTGACTTCTGCGGCTACTCCAAATTCACTGTCAAAGGCAGTTGTGAAAGTATTCATCAAAGGAACAGAAGTAGATGGTCTTATTGATAGTGGCAGCTCAGAGAGTTTCATCAACCTTGACTTAGTTAAACGCCACTCCTTGATTGCACATCACTCATCAGGTACCGTTTCCATGGCATCAACATCTCTCTCTATTCAGACCTGAGGGTTTTGTAAGGTAAATCTCACCTGGAGTTTACCTGGAGAGAGTTCCGGGGGTCAACGCCCCAGCGGCCCGGTCTGTGACCAGGCCTCCTGGTGGATCAGAGCCTGATCAACCAGGCTGTTACTGCTGGCTGCACGCAAACCAACGTACGAGCCCGGCTGATCAGGAACCGACTTTAGGTGCTTGTCCAGTGCCAGCTTGAAGACTGCCAGGGGTCTGTTGGTAATCCCCCTTATGTATGCTGGGAGGCAGTTGAACAGTCTCGGGGCCCCTGACACTTATTGTGTGGTCTCTTAACGTGCTAGTGACACCCCTGCTTTTCATTGGGGGGATGTTGCATCGTCTGCCAAGTCTTTTGCTTTCATAGTGAGTGATTTTCGTGTGCAAGTTCGGTACTAGTCCCTCTAGGATTTTCCAGGTGTATATAATCATGTATCTCTCCCGCTTGCATTCCAGTGAATACAGGTTCAGGAACCTTAAGCGCTCCCAGTAATTGAGGTGTTTTATCTCCGTTATGCGCGCCGTGAAGGTTCTCTGTACATTTTCTAGGTCAGCAATTTCACCTGCCTTGAAAGGTGCTGTTAGTGTGCAGCAATATTCCAGCCTAGATAGAACAAGTGACCTGAAGAGTGTCATCATGGGCTTGGCATCCCTCGTTTTGAAGGTTCTCATTATCCATCCTGTCATTTTTCTAGCAGATGCGATCGAAACAATGTTATGGTCCTTGAAGGTGAGATCCTCCTACATGATCACTCCCAGGTCTTTGACGTTGGTGTTTCGCTCTATTTTGTGGCCAGAATTTGTTTTGTACTCTGATGAAGATTTAATTTCCTCGTATTAACCATATCTGAGTAATTGAAATTTCTCATCGTTGAACTTCATATTGTTTTCTGCAGCCCACTGAAAGATTTGGTTGATGTCCGCCTGGAGCCTTGCAGTGTCTGCAATGGAAGACACTGTCATGCAGATTCGGGTGTCATCTGCAAAGGAAGACACGGTGCTGTGGCTGACATCCTTGTCTATGTCAGATATGAGGATGAGGAACAAGATGCTTTTCACCGTGCCTGCCTTGGACTTTACTCTGTTGACTACTACTCTCTGTGTTCTGTTAGTGAGGAAATTATAGATCCATCGACCGACTTTTCCTGTTATTCCTTTAGCATGCATTTTGTGCGCTATTACGCCATGGTCACACTTGTCGAAGGCTTTTGCAAAGTCTGTATATATTACATCTGCATTCTTTTTGTCTTCTAGTGCATCTAGGACCTTGTCGTAGTGATCCAATAGTTGAGACAGACAGGAGCGACCCATGTAGCCCTGGGTTGTGTAACTGATGGGTTTCTAGATGGGTGGTGATCTTGCTTCTTAGGACTCTTTCAAAGATTTTTATGATATGGGATGTTAGTGCTATCGGTCTGTAGTTCTTTGCTGTTGCTTTACTGCCCCCTTTGTGGAGTGGGGCTATGTCTGTTGTTTTTAGTAACTGTGGGACGACCCCCGTGTCCATGCTCCCTCTCCATTGGATGGAAAAGGCTCATGATAGGGGCTTCTTGCAGTTCTTGATGAACACGGAGTTCCATGAGTCTGGCCCTGGGGCAGAGTGCATGGGCATGTCATTTATCGCCTGTTCGAAGTCATTTGGCGTCAGGATAACATCGGATAGGCTTGTGTTAACCAAATTTTGTGGCTCTCTCATAAAAAAATAATTTTGATCTTCGACTCTCAGTCTGGTTAGCGGCTTGCTAAAAACTGAGTCATATTGGGACTTGAGTAGCTCACTCGTTTCCTTGCTGTCATCTGTGTAGGACCCATCTTGTTTAAGTAGGGGCCCAATACTGGACGTTGTTCTCGACTTTGATTTGGCATAGGAGAAGAAATACTTTGGGTTTCTTTCGATTTCATTTATGGCTTTTAATTCTTCCCACGATTCCTGACTCCTATAAGATTCCTTTAGCTTGAGTTCGATGCTTGCTATTTCTCTGACCAGTGTCTCCCTACGCATTTCAGATATATTGACCACTTTTAGCCGCTCTGTTATTCTTTTCCGTCGCCTGTAAAGGGAGCGCCTGTCTCTTTCTATTTTACATCTACTCCTCCTTTTTCTTAGAGGAATAAGCCTTGTGCATACATCGAGTGCCACCAAGTTAATCTGTTCTAGGCATAAGTTGGGGTCTGTGTTGCTTAGTATATCTTTCCAGCTGATATCGGTTAGGACTTGGTTTACTTGGTCCCACTTTGTTTTTGTTATTGAAGTTGTATTTGGTGAATGCTCCCTCGTGACTAGTCTCATTATGTCGGTCTGGGGCTCCACGCATACATGTCTGAACCTCAATTATGTTGTGATCTGAGTATATTGTTTTTGATATGGTGACATTTCTTATCAGATCATCATTGTTAGTGAAGATAAGGTCTAGTGTATTCTCCCTTCTAGTAGGCTCTATTATTTGCTGGTTTAAATTGAATTTTGTGCAGAGATTTAAAAGCTCGTGTGAGTGTGAGTTTTCATCAGAGCTGCCTCCTGGTGTTATTACTGCAACAATATTATTTGCTATATTCCTCCATTTTAGGTGCCTTAAGTTGAAATCCCCCAGGAGCAAGATGTTGGGTGCAGGAGCTGGAAGATTTTCCAGACAGTGGTCAATTTTTAACAGCTGTTCCTGGAATTGCTGGGATGTTGCATCCGGAGGCTTGTAGACTACCACAATGACTAGGTTTTGGTTCTCGACCTTTACTGCTAAAACTTCCACTACATCATTTGAGGCATTTAGCAGTTCTGTGCAAACAAGTGACTCTGCAATGTACAGGCCAACCCCCCCCCTTTTGCCTGTTCACTCTGTCACATCTGTATAGGTTGTAACCTGGGATCCATATTTCGTTGTCCAAGTGATCCTTTATGTGGGTGTTTACCTGGAGTTTACCTGGAGAGAGTTTCGGGGGTCAACGCCCCCGCGGCCCGGTCTGTGACCAGGCCTCCTGGTGGATCAGCCCCTGATCAACCAGGCTGTTGCTGCTGGCTGCACGCAAACCAACGTACGAGCCACAGCCCGGCTGATCAGGAACTGACTTTAGGTGCTTGTCCAGTGCCAGCTTGAAGACTGCCAGGGGTCTGTTGGTAATCCCCCTTATGTGTGCTGGGAGGCAGTTGAACAGTCTCGGGCCCCTGACACTTATTGTATGGTCTCTTAACGTGCTAGTGACACCCCTGCTTTTCATTGGGGGGATGGTGCATCGTCTGCCAAGTCTTTTGCTTTCGTAGTGAGTGATTTTCGTGTGCAAGTTCGGTACTAGTCCCTCTAGGATTTTCCAGGTGTATATAATCATGTATCTCTCCCTCCTGCGTTCCAGGGAATACAGGTTTAGAAACCTCAAGTGCTCCCAGTAATTGAGGTGTTTTATCTCCGTTATGCGCGCCGTGAAAGTTCTCTGTACATTTTCTAGGTCGGCAATTTCACCTGCCTTGAAAGGTGCTGTTAGAGTGCAGCAATATTCCAGCCTAGATAGAACAAGTGACCTGAAGAGTGTCATCATGGGCTTTGCCTCCCTAGTTTTGAAGGTTCTCATTATCCATCCTGTCATTTTTCTAGCAGATGCGATTGATACAATGTTATGGTCCTTGAAGGTGAGATCCTCCGACATAATCACTCCCATGTCTTTGACGTTGGTGTTTCGCTCTATTTTGTGGCCAGAATTTGTTTTGTACTCTGATGAAGATTTAATTTCCTCATGTTTACCATATCTGAGTAATTGAAATTTCTCATCGTTGAACTTCATATTGTTTTCCGCAGCCCACTGAAAGATTTGGTTGATGTCCGCCTGGAGCCTTGCAGTGTCTGCAATGGAAGACACTGTCATGCAGATTCGGGTGTCATCTGCAAAGGAAGACACGGTGCTGTGGCTGACATCTTTGTCTATGTCGGATATGAGGATGAGGAACAAGATGGGAGCTAGTACTGTGCCTTGTGGAACAGAGCTTTTCACCGTAGCTGCCTCGGACTTTACTCTGTTGACGACTACTCTCTGTGTTCTGTTAGTGAGGAAATTATAGATCCATCGACCGACTTTTCCTGTTATTCCTTTAGCACGCATTTTGTGCGCTATTACGCCATGGTCACACTTGTCGAAGGCTTTTGCAAAGTCTGTATATATTACATCTGCATTCTTTTTGTCTTCTAGTGCATTTAGGACCTTGTCGTAGTGATCCAATAGTTGAGACAGACAGGAGCGACCTGTTCTAAACCCATGTTGCCCTGGGTTGTGTAACTGATGGGTTTCTAGATTGGTGGTGATCTTGCTTCTTAGGACCCTTTCAAAGATTTTTATGATATGGGATGTTAGTGCTATTGGTCTGTAGTTCTTTGCTATTGCTTTACTGCCCCCTTTGTGGAGTGGGGCTATGTCTGTTGTTTTTAGTAACTGAGGGACGACCCCTGTGTCCATGCTCCCTCTTCATAGGATGGAAAAGGCTCGTGATAGGGTGTCAGTGAAAGCCGCGAACATTGCCTTTGCCTCTGCAAGCAGTCCACGGATGAAAGGTATTTTGTTTGTTGCTGGCTTTAGACCCTGTATAGTTGCAAAGAAGAATGTCATCGGACTGGTGGTATTGTTGGTACTGGGGGTGGGGGATTTTTTTTCCAGCATTATTATCTGTATCTGTTGGTTTGGAGTGGAGGCCATCGACTGTGGTTCCACTCCAGGAATGACTGGATTTGGTGTACGATTTCTGCCATTTCCTGCCAGTTTTTTTTTTTCTTCCTGCCACTAAAAAACCTCTCCCTCTTGAGTGGCTGTGGCTACCCAGGTTTTCCCATGGCCTGGATGTTTTGTATCTTTTTGCACCCTTTAGATGGTGTGCCTGGCAATTTAAGTTATAGCACAGTCTTTCCTGTACTGAAGAGGTACACATTTCAGGGTAAAAAGGCTTACAGGAAGGGAGTTTGCCTTTTCCTGTTGTCATATGGGCATGGCATTTTCTAGGGTGGTCATAGTTGTACGTCCCCTCTGTTTTTCCAGATTTCCCATGTCTGCAGATACCAAGTGCATAGTATGTGCACAGGCTTGGTTTCCGTTTGCCTTGGGTTTCTGTGACTGTATTCCCTATTGGTGCATGTTTCCCTGTCTTATTCCTATCCTCCCTAGCACCAACAATGGAGCTCCCACCAGTTGTTTTTGGTAATATATCCTCACTATTGCTAGTGGAGCCCTCTTGTTTGCTATTTCCTGTGATATTTCTAGTTTGCAATATTGGTTTTATCTTATCTTTGACAACACTTGTTTCCCCACTTCGGCTCCTGTCCCCTATGAGGTCATTTATATGTATTCCTTCCTGCGTATAATTCCCGACTACCTGGACAGCACCTCAAGCTTCACCATTACTGTCTCCCAGGACAGCACCTCCAGCTTCACCATTACTGTCTCCCAGGACAGCACCTCCAGCTTCACCATTACTGTCTCCCAGGACAGCACCTCCAGCTTCACCATTACTGTCTCCCAGGACAGCACCTCCAGCTTCACCATTACTGTCTCCCAGGACAGCACCTCCAGCTTCACCATTACTGTCTCCCAGGACAGCACCTCCAGCTTCACCATTACTATCTCCCAGGACAGCACTATCAGCCCCACATTTACTGACTACCAGGACATCACCTCCAGCCTTACAGTTTCTGACTACATGGCCAGTTTCAAGGGCAGTACCATTCAGCCCAGACTTTTTATGTTCCCATCTGTTGTAGAAAGCTTCCAGGTTGTCTATGAAAGCAGCTTTGATGTTATCCTCTTTTAATACCCTTGTGATTTTAGTCCACAGATTTTCCTCATTTGGGCATACCCAAAAACACTTCCCTGTTTTAATACTGCTTGTAGCTAGTTCTTGGATATCTGCACAAGGGGCGTGACACCAATTTCCACAAAAATGACAATTTATCCATGTGGAAGCCCGTTTGTTTGATTGACTATAGACTATACAGAGCTTCATAATGATTTGAATGGTTGATTTACTGTAATTCTACTAGCAACCTCTTGAATATTCTATTAATAACCTCCTTAAATGAAGCTCTAGCTATTTGTATTTCTATTTCTAACTGTACTTGTATATTGGACAGCTTACCATGTACATTCCTGATTTATATTTATTGTTTGTGTTTGATAAGGGCGCCTACAACCCCATCCGTCTGCTTTATTGTCCAACGAATCCGTTTGAAACCAGTCATGGGTTCGAACCATCAAGGGTTCGGCCCATCAAGGGTTCGGACCAGTCGATCTGATCTGATCAGTGGGTCACTTATTTAAAACATACTGGTCGGTGATTTGGGCTAACACACGGAGGATCTACTTGAAATTATCTACCCAAGTAATATGTGATTTGATTGATACAAAAGTATAACTTGCGTGTTGAAGAGCCGGTGATTTCTGGCAGCTCCTACAGTGACGAACGGTCGAGCCTCAACCCTTGTTTATCAATCACTGTATCTAGCTTTTCTAGTTTTTTTCGTCTCCACCACAATAAATGCTATATTATCACTATAGTTGACTGGTGGAAATTTTGGAGGAAGGACCCTTTTTCTGTAGTAATAATTGCTTCTCGTTGTGTATGTTGCACCGCTGGTAACTACAGGTTATATGAAATTCACAGTATACGTCTGGTATTTCAAGAAAAAAGAAACTAATGAAAGTCACTCCACTCCACTAAGTACCACCTGCAATAGCACCCTAGTTTTTCAACAAAAGTGACTATATGAATAAAGAGAAATATTTTAGCATCTTAATTTGCCCCTTGATTGTTATTAAGACTAAAAGTAAAATTTCTGAATATAGGGCAGTAAACACTGATGTAATATTTATAAACTGGGATTAAAGGGAAAAATTTGGTAAGATTGTGAAAAAAGATAATAATGGATTTATAACAGTGTATAAATGGGAATAATTGGTAATACAGAAACTAGGAAAAGTAAAGTTCTTATTAATAATAATAAATTGTAAATGGGAAATTTGGCAAAACAATATTAAATAAAATTAAAATTACTTATTAACTTTAATAACATTCAATAAGAAGAACTGTAAAAAGTAAATATATTTATAAATGGTAAAAATAAGGCAGTAATATGAAAGTGTAAGAAAGAGACGAAGGCCTGAGCTTGCTACCATCTGCAGCTCATAAGACTGCCATCCAAACGAGCCCCTTTGGGGCGGGGCAGATGGCAGACCAGAGGCCTAGCTTCTCCCTACGAGCCCCGTGAGGGCGGGGACTGTGGCTAGGCCTGGGGACAGTTGGTCCCAAAGATGAGGGAGTACTTGTACCTCCTCCCATGGGAGACTTAGGTCTCGAGACACTCCCCAGATAGGGAGCCAAGGCCGGGTCACCACTACTTGGAAAAGACCCGGGCCGGGAGAATACCGGCGAAAAAAAAATATGAAAGTAAAAAATAGGGCAGTAATGTGAAAGTAAAAAATAGGGCAGCAATATGAAAGTAAAGGTTAAAATTAAAATAAAAGTGCATAAGACACTGGGTATAGGATTCAATGAGAAGTTTACTCTGGTGAACTTGACAGTAAATCAGTAAAACTTCGGCATCGACACCATGCCTAACCCTTCTAGGGTAGGGTAGGTGCCTGAGCCCGAGCTTACAGCTCAAACCACTGTCATTCCCAATAGCTCCCCTGGGGCGGGGATGGCAGACCAGAGGGAACAGTTGGTCCCAAAGATGAGGAGGTACTTATACCTCCTCCCATGGGAGACTTAGGTCTCAGACACTCCCTAAAGAGGGAGCCAAGGCTGGGCCACCACTTGGAAAAGGCCCGGGCCGGGAAAAATTACCGGCGAATCTTTAATAATAATAATAATAATAATAATAAAATTTCGGGTTTATAAAATACAAGTAGAGCAATAAATGTAAATTACTAAAAGGGTAGTTGCCTGTACTGAGCAATACTATTTGGGAGGCAAGCTGTGAGGTAGAATGGTTACCTGACTAGTAAATTGTTCAAGTAATTGTTCAAGGCAAGTTCTGGAATGATTTAACAAATTTAAGTCACACAAGGAACTGTGTGTCACATATGAGACAGTGAGGTAGTAGATACTATCTACGAAGTGATAGTACAGGGAATAGTACAATAATGGAATAATAGCATACACTAATGTAGATAAGGACAGTACAGAAAATACACCTAAGCAGGAAGCTCGTGGCCCAATGTTAGCACTATCAGCTCACGTCTGAAATACATGAGTTCGATCCCTACACAGGAGGAAACAATCCACAATAGGTAGCTTTCTTGGACTATCCCGAGTTACTAATCCTCTGGGTAAATATTCATTATAAAATCTTCTACATGCCCGGTGGCCTGGTGGCTAAAGCTCCCGCTTCACACACGGAGGGCCCGGGTTCGATTCCCGGCGGGTGGAAACATTTCGACACGTTTCCTTACACTATTGTCCTGTTCACCTAGCAGTAAATAGGTACCTGGGTGTTAGTCGACTGGTGTGGGTCGCATCCTGGGGTTCAAGATTAAGGACCCCAATGGAAATAAGTTAGACAGTCCTCGATGACGCACTGACTTTCTTGGGTTATCCTGGGTGGCTAACCCTCCGGGGTTAAAAATCCGAACGAAATCTTATCTTATCTTATCTTATATACTCTTGATTTTCCTCAGTTAGCCAATAAAATGTCTTCAAAGAAAATGAATTTTTCTTCAAACATTGTGGTTAACTTAGCTATAATTTTTTTTTTGAATAATGTATCGTAGTTGAGTGTAGAAGAAAAGATTGTTATTCGAATTATTAACCTGGAGAATTAACTCAGGATAACCTATTAAAGCTGTCATCGGTTTACCTTATTTATATCTGGGTCCTTTTAATACTTGCCCCCCCCCCCATCCCCAGGATGTGATCCACACCAGATGGGTAACACCCAGGTAAGATAAGATAAGATTTCTTTCGGATTTTTAACCCCGGAGGGTTAGCCACCCAGGATAACCCAAGAAAGTCAGTGCGTCATCGAGGACTGTCTAACTTATTTCCATTGGGGTCCTCAATCTTGTCCCCCAGGATGCGACCCACACCAGTCGACTAACACCCAGGTACCTATTTGCTGCTAGGTGAACAGGACAATAGTGTAAGGAAACGTGTCGAAATGTTTCCACCCGCCGGGAATCGAACCCGAGCCCTCCGTGTGTAAAGCGGGAGCTTTAGCCTGCTTACTCCTAGGCGAACAGGGGAAATAGGTTTTATGAAACATGCTCAACGTTTCATTTCGTCCAGAAACTGAATGAGTAAAGGGTAAGACTCGAATTTGAAAAAAAAAAAAAATTTTTTACTGTAGTAGTACTTAAAATGTTTGTGAGTACATTAAGACAACCATATTAAACTGAGTTACCATAATGTGTGTCATTGAACGGTGTTGTCCCTACCCTTTACCACCACCATCGCTCTTACTCATACTAATAGAGGGCTCTTGATCCAAAAAAAAATGGAGCTATCCACCACTTTCATAGATCAAAGCTAATTACTTATCATTCCCCAGACGTGGTATGATCCTTATAGTTTGGAATGCTGAGCTGCTGCTGTTGTCGAGAGAGGTAGGGAGGGGTCACAGGTGGGCGTGACTGTGACTCCAACATGAGTAGGGATCCTGAAGAACCGAGGTACTGAGATCATTTGAAAACTACAATCCTTCCGAAGAAATAGAGTCGCTATTCGTGAACCATTATGAAACTTTGGTGGGGTGATGACTGGAAATTGGCTGTAGGATGGTGTATAACTGATTGCGTGTCAGCTACGAGTGGAAGGAGACCAGTTTAGGTACAGATGCTGGATTAATTTTCAGATCTAAGTAAGATCTATGCTGCCCCTTATCTCGCCTGTGTCGGATGACCAGACCCGACAATCATGGCTAAAATAAAGAAACAGAAAATTACAGACTTCTCGAGAAATCAGTCATATGATAGGCATACTGCCTTTGTGTAAAATTAAATTTACCTGGATGTAACTCATAAGATACATACCAGTAAATGGTTAAAAAGATAATTATTCTTTATCAAGGTTACAGAGACAAGTAGAAATTTTAGGACACTTAGGTCGCAAAAAATGTCCTCCTTCGATACCTACTATAATCTATCTCTTCACTCTGGACCTATATTAATTTCAAATGAAATATACATCACCAGGAATTCTGGTAAAAACATTAATATAAATATGTGGACTGTATATTAAATTTAAAATGTGAATACATGTACAATGAAGGAGAATTTATAATAATAAGACTCACCAATTAGTCTGAAGATTACGGTGTGTCATACCAACCCCCCTGCCTAAATATGAAGAAAATACTGGCTAGAATCTCAACATAAATAGACATGACTTAGCTGGGGTTCCTGGACCGTCCTGTCCACTCGCCTAATGTTCACGTTATGCAGGACTGCAAATCCAACAATTTCGGCTCCTATTTGAGAGGTTTTAAGCCCAATATAACCCCTAGAGCGACGAAAATTCTTCCGATTTTCACTAACGTTTGCCTTGGTCAATTCAAAACATGGCGACTCCCCTATGCTCGTCAGCGCAGGCTCAGTGTTTCCCTGTCGGTTCTATACTTTAAAATACACTTTAGAGCAGTGTTATTCACTAATTCACTAAGAGCCACTTCGGTTAAACACATTGATTGAGAGAGCCGCAGCTACTGCAAGTTAGCATAACTCAACTAAATTAAATAGTACTGAGCTGCTAGTGAAATATAGTAAATGAGAAAAATTAGGCATGGTAATATTAGCCTGCATATCTTGTTATTGGTGGCTCACGAGCCGCGCAATGAATACCACTGCTTTAGAGCAATAGTAATGTATTAATCAGGTATATTTACATTATAAAGGACATACAGCATAATTTTGGGAAATTATTTTCCACTGGTAAAAAGGATTTAGGAGTTCTGGTTAGCAGTAATCTAAAATGAAAACAGTAGTGCATTAGTGTTTGCAATAAAGCTAACAGAATTCTTGGCTTCATATCTAGAAGTATAAATAATAGAAGTCCTCAGGTTGTTCTTCAACTCTATATATCCTTGGTTAGGCCTCATTTAGACTATGCTGCTCAGTTCTGGTCACCGTATTACAGAATGGATATAAATGCTCTGGAAAACGTATAGAGGAGGATGACAAAGATGATCCCATGTATCAGAAATCTTCCCTATGAGGATAGACTGAGGGCCCTGAATCTGCACTCTCTCGAAAGGTGTAGAATTAAGGGGGATATGATCGAGGTGTATAAATGGAAAACAGGAATAAATAAAGGGGATGTAAATAGCGTGCTGAAAATTTCCAGCCAAGACAGGACTTGCAGCAATGGTTTCAAGTTGGAAAAATTCAGATTCAGGAAGGATATAGGAAAGCACTGGTTTGGTAATAGAGTTGTGGATGAGTGGAACAAACTCCCGAGTACAGTTATTGAGGCTAAAACGTTGTGTAGTTTTAAAAATAGATTAGATAAATACATGAGTGGGTCTGGGTGGGTGTGAGTTGGACCTGACTAGCTTGTGCTGCTGGGTCTGTTGCCGTGCTCCTTCCTTGAGTGGAGGTGACCAGACTGGATGGGTCATTGGGCTAATCCGGGGGGGACATGGACCTGCTCCACATGGGTCAGTAGGCTTGTTGCAGTGTTCCTTCTTTCATATGTTCTTATATAATGATGTCCAGGTGGACCTGAGCTTAATGATCCAGGTGTAGACTTTAAACCCAATAAAATATGCAACCCATCCACCACGATTCACACCCTGCCTCACTCACACCCTGCCTCACTCACACCCTGCCTCACTCACACCCTGCCTCACTCACACCCTGCCTCACTCACACCCTGCCTCACTCACACCCTGCCTCACTCACACCCTGCCTCACTCACACCTGCCTCACTCACACCGAAAGTCAAGTCTGACCCGAAGCTGTTGTATAGCCACATCAGGAGAAAAACGGTTACTGACCAGGTAATCAGGCTGAGGAAGGAAGGAGGGGAGCTCACAAGAAACGACCAAGAAGTATGCGAGGAGCTCAACATGAGATTTAAAAGAAGTATTTACAGTGGAGACAGGAAGGACTCCAGGAAGGCAGAATAGGGAGGTACACTAACAAGTGCTCGATGAAATACTAACAACTGAGGAGGTGAAGAAGCTGCTATGTGAACTTGATACCTCAAAGGCGGTGGGACTGGACAACATCTCTCCGCGAGTCCTTAAAGAGGGAGCAGAGATGATGTGTGTGCCGCTAACAAAAATCAACATATCCATTGAAATTGGGCAACTACCTGAGGTATGGAAGATGGCAAAGGTAGTCCCAATTTTTAAGAAAGGAGACAGACACGAGGCATTGAACTACAGTCCTGTGTCACTGACATGTATAGTATGTCAAGTCATGGAGAAGATTGTCAGGAGGAGAGTGGTGGAGCACCTAAAAAGACACATGCTTATAAAAGACAACCAGCACGGTTTCATGGAAAGAAAATCTTGTGTCACAAACCTACTGGAGTTTTATGGCAAGGTGACAGAAGTAAGACACGAGAGAGAGGGGTGGATAGACTGCATTTTCTTGGACTGCAAGGAGGCCTTCGACACAGTTCCTCACAAGAGGTTAATACCAAAGCTAGAGGATCAGGCAAGCATAACAGGAAAGGCACTACAGTGAATCAGAGAATATCTGACAGGGAGACAACAACAAGTAATGGTACGTGATGAGGTGACAGAGTGAGCACCTGTGACAAGCAGGATTCCACAGGGGTCAGTCCTGGGACCTGTGCTATTTTTGGTATATGTGAATGACATAACGGAAGGGACAGACTCAGAAGTGTCCCTCTTTGCAGATGATGTTAAGTTATTGAGTAGAATTAAATCGGATGAGGATCAGGCTGGACTACAAAGAGACCGGGACAGGCTACAAGCCTGGTCCAACAACTGGCTCCTTGAATAATCCCGCCAAATGCAAAGCCATGAAGATCGGGAAGGGCACAGAAGACCACAGACAGAGTATAGACTAGGCGACCACAGACTGCAAACCTCACTCAAGGAAAAAGATCTTGGGGTGAGTATAATACCGAGCACATCTCCTGAGGCGCACATCAACCAGATAACTGCTGCAGCATATGGGCTCCTGGCAAACCTAAGAATAGCGTTCCGATACCTCAGTAAGGAATGATTCAAGACTCTGTTCACCGTGTCCGCCAGGCCCATACCGGAGTATGCAGCACCAGTTTGGAACCTACACCTGGTTAAGCACATCAAGAAATTAGAGAAAGTGCAAAGGTTTGCAACAAGACTAGTCTCAGAGCTAAGGGGAATGTCCTACGAAGAAAGGTTAAGGGAAATCGACCTGACGACACTGGAGGAAAGGAGAGTTAGGGAAGACATGATAACGACACACAAAATACTGAGAGGAATTGACAAGATGGACAGAGACAGGATGTTTCAGAGGTGGGACACAGCAACAATGGTTCACAATTGGAAGTTGAAGACTCCGATGAGTCGTCAAAGGGATGTTAGGGAGTATTTCTTCAGTCATAGAGTAGTTAGGAAGTGGAATAGTCTGGAAAGTGATGTACTGGAGGCAGGAACCATACATAGTTTTAAGATGAGGTTTGATAAAGCTCATGGACCAGGGAGAGAGAGACCCTAGTAGCGATCAGTGAAGAGGCGGGGCCAGGAGCTATGAATCGACCCCTGCAACCACAAGTAGGTGAGTACACCCTGCCTCACTCACACCCCGCCCCACTCACACAACGGCTCAATGGGCAAACATCGAACTAAAGCTAAAGGAATCTTAAAGGAGTCACGAAACGCGGGAAGAACTGAAAGCCATAAATGAAATCGAAAGAAACCCAAAATATTTCTTTTCTTATGCCAAATCAAAGTCGAGAACAACATTCAGTACTGGGTCCTGCACAGATGACAGCAAGGAAATGAGTGAGCTACTCAAGTCCCAACCAGACTGAGAGTCAAAGTCGTAAATTAATTTTTTATGAGCGAAACACAGAATTCGGTAGAATCAAACCTATCTGATATTATCCTGACGCCAAATGATTTTTAAATGGCCATAAATGACATGCTCATGCACTCTGCCCCAGGCCAGACTCATGGAGCTCCGTGTTCATCGAGAACTACAAGAATTAACATCCTATTGAGAAGGAGCATGGACACAGGGGTCATCCCACATCTGCTACAAACAACAGACATAGCCTCACTCCACAAAGGAGGCAGTAAAGGAATAGCAAACAGCTACAGACCGATAGCGCTAACATCCTATATCACAAAAATCTTTGAATGGGTTCTAAGAAGCAAGATCCCCACCCATCTAGATACCCAGCAGTTACACAACCCAGGGCAACACGGGTTTAGAGCGGGTCGCTCCTGCCTGTCCCAACTACTGGACCACTATGACAAGGTCCTGGATGCTCTAGAAGACAAACAAAATACAGATGTAGTATACATAGACTTTGTAAAAGCCTTTGACAAGTGTGACCATGGTGTAATAATGCACAAAATGCGTGATAAAGGAATAATAGGAAAAGTTCGTAGATGGATCTATAATTTCCTAACAAATAGAACACAAAGAATAGTAGTAAACAGAGTAAAGTCTGAGGCTTCTAAGGTGAAAATCTCTGCTTGATAAGGCACAGTACTCGCTCCCATCCTGTTCCTTATCCTCAGATCTGACATAAACAGCGATGTAAGCCACAGCACCGTGTCTTCCTTTGCAGATGACACGAATCTGCATGACAGAGTCCTCCAATGAAGACACCGCCAGACTCCAGTAGACAACCAAATCTTTAAATGGGCCGCAGAAAACAATATGAAGTTCAACTATAAAAAATTTCAATTACTTCGATATGGAAAACGTGAGGAAATTAAAACTGTATCGGAATATAAAACAAATTCCATCTATACAAAAGAGCGAGAAACTGATGTAAAAGACCTGGAAGTGATAATGTCAGAAGATCTCACCTCCAAAGATCACAACATTGTATCAATCGCATCTGCTAGATAAATGAAAGGATGGATAATGTGAACCTTCAAAACTAGGGATATCAAGCCCGTGATAACACACTTCAAGTCGCTTGCTCTATCTAGGCTGGAATATTACTGCAGACTAACAGCACCTTTCAAGGCAGGTGAAATTGCTCACCTAGAAAATGTACAGAGAACCTTCACGGCACACATAACTGTGATAAAATGCCTCAGTTACTGGGAACGCTTGAAGTTCCTTAACTTGTACCCCCTAGAACGCAGGCAGGAGAGATACATGATAATATACACTTGGAAAATCCTAGAGGGATTAGTACCAAACTTCCACACGAAAATCACTCCCTATGAAAGCAAAAGACTCGGCAAACGATGCAACATTTTCCCAGTGAAAAGAAGGGGTGCCTCTAGCATGATAAGAGACAACACATTAAGTGTGAGGGGCCCAAGACTGTTCATCTGCCTCCCAGCATAGACTCCTGGCTGTCTTCAAGAAGGCACTGGACAGGCACGTAAAGTTAGTACATGACCAACCAAGCTGTGGTTCCAACGTCGGGTTGCGTGCGGCCAACAGTAACAGCCTAGTTGATCTGGCCCTGATCCACCATGAGGCCTGATCACAGACTGGGCCGCGGGGGCGTTGACCCCAAAAACCCTCTACAGGTATACTCCAGGTATAT
This sequence comes from Cherax quadricarinatus, assembly GCF_038502225.1. Taxonomy (NCBI): domain Eukaryota; kingdom Metazoa; phylum Arthropoda; class Malacostraca; order Decapoda; family Parastacidae; genus Cherax; species Cherax quadricarinatus. The sequence continues at coordinate 24,542,300 of NC_091330.1, read as the reverse complement.
TAAAACTGATTTAATGGTAATAAACTTGGCTTTCTTTAGCCATTTGCTCAGTTGTACTTCACGTTATGGTTCTATAAGTAGGTCCTTTAGACGTGTTCCTGGCGAGGAATCTGGTCTTAATTTGGCCTCATGTTTGGCGTTTTTCTCTTATATTTGCTGGGCAAGACTTCTCTGTGGCTTTATATATCATTAGATTTTACTACTCACGCTTAGGTTCATCATTAGACTTAATAATAATCTCGTGTCTATACTGCTAACTAAATGTGGTGTTAGTTTCGTTTGCACAAATTAATTAATATATGCAGATATATAGAGATAAGTTTAAGGCCGAAAAATGTGTAAATAAACATTTAGGTAAGGTTTAAGATTTTTATTAAGGAGATATATCGCCTTAAGATGTGACCACCTAAAATACTATTCCATCAAGGCTGAAGGACCGATTACATCATCTTCATTCACTACTACTACACCTGCTGCCTCTGCACTTGACTGAAGAAGCCTACTGTGTAGGCGAGACGTTTCCACAGTAAAGATACTCAATTGTTGCAGATGTCTTAATCATCAACTTGTCAGTATTTTATATAATTTTCATCATTAATCCAGTACAGAGAACGACTAAGGCAGTAATACAATGGTGAAGGTCAGGTGTTGTGAGAGTGAGGGGCGGGCCTAAGTGATCAATCAATCAGTCAATCAATCAAGTTTATTCTCTATAAGGATTGCAATGCGGGGTTTACAGATTTTGAATATTGTGTGGTTTACATGTTTTAAAATACTAATTACAGAGGGGGCCACTAAGACACCTAGCATGGCTAGGCATTTCGGGCAGACTTGGATTAATTCTAAACTTTAAATTATTATTCTGTGATGGCAGGATTTTCCTTGGGTACAACGCTATGTGCGATGTTTTTGGAAATGGTGAAGCTCCAAATATTTTGGGCTGTGTTGTCGGTGGTAGCAACGAGTGACGCTGCTGGTCAAATTCCTTGGTGACTGGCTTTGCGTTACGAAAGTTCGAGAGGAGTCCACAGGTTTTGCGATGGATGACAAGAAAGTTGCACTAGTAAGAATGTTCACTGATACGTTTGTGTATAATTCAAGGAAGTTCATCAACACAAACCCCGGCATTGACATTCTTGCGTTTTTGTGCTTCCTGAAGATGCTAGATCCTTTATAGTTCAGTTGGTTTGGTTTTAGCAAGTAGGTAGTTGTGTCAGTTGCAGCAGTGGTGTGCACTCGCCTGCACCACTCCATCCAAAAGCAGAACTTATGGTAACTAGAAGTAGAACTACTAATGCACACAGCTCTGAGTGGCAGTGGAATAACATGAATAGTTATGATAGAAACAGTATTAAGAAGAGGTAGTTTAAGCCCATACACTCCATCTACTTCCGTCTACCCTGTAAATCTCATGCCATTCTTCCAGTATGGGACGGTATATTTTCCTCCCCGTTTTTTTGCCGATTGTGACCGGAGGAAGTGGAGGACAAATAGAGATCCTTCTGCTTTACTATCCTTGTCTCAGTCACTTAGTACGTCATATTTCCTAATCTCGATAGACGAAAATAGTTTTCTGTTTTACACATGTACTCCCACATATTCTCTCTCTGTCTTTCTGTCTCTCAATTACTTTGATTTCTATTTATTTCCTCTCCTTGACAGTTCCTTCTATTTCTCTATTCTCCCTTCTCACTTTCCATTTTCACTCTTCCTCTTTACATTTTCTCTTTATATCTTCCATTTCCTTACTCCATTTCATTTTTAACTTTCCTCATGTGTTCCCAGTCTTCCATTTCTTACTTAATTCACCTCCTCCTAGTTTTCTTCATTCGCCCTCTTCCCATTTTTTCCCTGTCACTTTTCTAGTTTCCTTCGTCTATCTCTCCCCTTTATTCTTTAATTCAGATCCGTTCATTTCCCTCTTCGTTGTTTTTTCTTTCACTTCTCTCTTCCAGTCCCCTCATTTCATTTTCTCCCTTATCTCAATTTAACATTTTCTCTTTGCTCCTGCATTTATATCTTCTCCACAATTATTTATATTTCTTCCTTCTAAAATACCTCATTGCTGTTCCAGAAGTAAGGCAATTTCTCAGCAATCAGTCACACTCAGTCGAAGTACAGCTTGAGTGTTATCGATCAGCTAATGAAGGTTAACAATCATCTTGACTTGTGGCTTCTGATTTGCTTTCTCTTAATCGTTTTGTTACTCGTGTTGCCGTTGTTATTGTTATTATTTTTCTTGCTTTTTTTGTATCAAGTCTTTTCATTGTCATATCCTTTTCTTGGGTGATAGCGAGAGAAGCAATAAAGAGGAATACTCAGTTTTAAACCTGGAATGTCCGGAGGTAAATTTTTTTTTTTTTTTAGTCGCCGGTACTCTCCCGGCCCGGGTCTTTTCCGAGGAGTGGTGACCCGGCCTTGGCTCCCTATCTGGGGAGTATCTCGAGACCTAAGTCTCCCATGAGAGGAGGTACAAGTACCCCGTCATCTTTGGGACCAACTGTCCCCAGGCCTAGCCACAGTCCCCGCCCTCACGGGGCTCGCAGAGAGAAGCTAGACCTCTGGTCTGCTGAGCTGCAGGTGGTAGCAAGCTCAGGTAATGAGAAACTAATCTTGGTTGTGATTTACAGGCCTTCAAACTTTGATAGGGATCGCGGTAAACTTCTGTGAGACGAAATTCATAATTAATCTAGTTACGAAAATGTTGTGTTAATAGATTTTAACTTTAGATAAACTCACTGGAGTAATTTGACAGGATATCTAAAGTCTAGCAACTTTCTTGATTTGATCCAGGATTGTTTACTAAAACAGTTTGTAAGATAAGATAATATTTCGTTCGGATTTTTAACCCCGAAGGGTTAGCCACCTAGGATAACCCAAGAAAGGGAGTGAGCCATCGAGGACTGTCTGTCTTATTTCCACTGGGGTCCTCAATCTTGTCCCCCAGGATGCGACCCACACCAGTCGACTAACACCCAGGTACCTACTTGCTGCTAGGTGAACAGGACAATAGATGTAAAGAAACGTGTCGTAAATATTTCTAGCCAGCAGGGAATCGAACCCGGGCCCTGAGTGTGTGAAGCGAGGGTTTTGCCAGCCAGGCCACGGGGCCACAGAACGAACGAGAGCAAACAACCTGCCTGACTTGATTCTTGCTAACAAGGAATCACTAATTAATAATCTTGAGGTTAATGATGAGTACTGGCGAAAGCGATCATAAATCACTCAATTTCAGTGATAACTACAACTAAGTCGATGTCCCTGACTTCCGCTTGGCCGATTTTACAGGACCGAGAAATTACCTGTGTGAGGCGAACTGGTGGGATCTGACCGGTAAAAAATCATGTAGGTCAGGTAAGTGATGATGGTTGCCAATACGTTTTTCAAAGCATAGTTCAATCCGCCCAGACTACTTATGTTCCAACCAGGCAAATTAGATCAAACAAAAATTATCCTAAATTGAAAAACAGTAGAATAAAACATTTCGTTGGTCAAGAAGAGGCATTTACAGGCGAATGAAAGGGGAAGAAGGGCACTTAAGAAATCAATATATTCAATTAAAAAGTGAAATGAAAAAAAAAATAAAAGCAAAAAGAGATTATGAAGTTAAAGTCGCAAAGGATTCGATGATTAACCCAAAAGGTTTCTTTCAGGTATATAGAAGTAAGATTAGTGACAAGATAGACCCACTTAAAAGTTGCTTGAGTCAGACCACTGACAACGACAAAGAAATGTACTCAATCTTTAACACTTTCTCTTAGTTTTTACGAAGGAAGAAGCTAGAGAGATTCCAGAAATATAAAATTATATAGACAGGGACGAAAAAAAAGTTGTGCATGATGAGTCACTAGTGACATGGTTCTCAGACAGATAGATAAATTGAAACCTAATAAATCCTCGCCCTGTTAAACTGTTCGCTAAGGTTATAAAGGAATGTTTTTTTTTTTCTTGAACTTAGCAAATCATTGGCTAGTCTTTTCAACATATCACTACAAAGTGGCACAGTGCCAGATAAATGAAAATGGCAAATGTGATATCTATGAAACAGGAGACAGGTCTTGAACTTTGAATTATAGACCACTTAGCCTACCCTTCACTGTGGGAAAAGAGATGGAATCAATAATAGCCGAAGGTATTCGAAGCCACCTTGAAAGTCATAAACTGAGCAATGAATCTCAGCACGGTTTTACAAAGGGGCGTTCCTGCCTTACGAATTTACAAACTTTTTTCACTAAGCGTTCACAATAAAGAGAGCAGAATTCTTGGCTTCATATAATGAAATATAAATAACAGGAGTCCTCAGGTTATTCTACTCTATATAACGGTGGTTAGGCCTCATTTACATTATACTGCATAGTTCTGGTCACTGTATTACAGATTGAACATATATGCGCCGGAAAATGTACATAAAATCTTAACAAAGTTGATCCCATGTATCAGAACTGTTTCTTACAAGGATAGACTGAGGGCCCTGAATCTGCACTCTCTAGATAGGCGTAGAATTAGGAGGAGAATATGACTGAAGTGTATAAATGGAAAACAGGAATAAGGGGGGATGTTGTTAGGTAAGACACATATGCAACAGTTAGGTATCTTTATTTCGAAACGTTTCGCCTACACAGTAGGCTTCTTCAGTCGAGTACAGAAAAGTTGATAGAAGCAGAAGAGACTTGAAGATACCTAACTGTTGCATATGTGTCTTACCTAACAACTTGTCGGTATTTTATACCATTTTAATGTTCAAGGGGGGATGTAAATAAGGTGTTTAAAACATCTAACCAAGACAGAACTCGCAGCAATGGGTTCAAGTCTGAAAAAAAATAGAAACTGTATAGGTAAGCACTAGTTTTGAAATAGAATTTTGGATGAGCGAAATAAAATTCCGAGTAGAGTTATTGAAGCTAAAACCTTGAGTAGCTTTAAAAATAGGTATAGTTTGTGACAGAATCAACGAGGGGAAATAACTTGCTTGATATAGTTCTAGCTAACAAGGATACCTGCTGTGCAGGTAAAACTTAAGAACATAAGATGAACATCAAAATGGTATACAATACCGACAGGTTGTTAGGTAAGACACATATGCAACAGTTAGACAACTTTATTCCGAAACGTTTCGCCTACACAGTAGGCTTCTTCAGTCGAATACAGAAAAAAGGCAGGAACAGTAGAGATGTGAAGACGATGTAATCAGTCCATCACCCTTGTAGTCGTAGAATTTGAGGTTGTCAGTCCCTCGGCCTGGAGAAGTTCAGTTCCATAGTCAGGAACTATCTGAAGATCAAGCGACAGTGCGGAGACTTAAATACTGTCAGAAGGAGAGGTGCAGAGTAGTAGTAGTAGTAGTAGTGATAATGTAACCACTGAGAGGTCATGTCCCTCTCAGATCCAACAGTTCTCACTTGAAAAGCTTGTCCAAGGTGTTTTCTGTACCAAGATGCCATGTGTTGCAGTGTCTGACAAGATGAACATCAAAATGGTATACAATACCGATAGGAGGAGCACTGCAGCAGGCCTGTTGGCCCATACTAGGCAGATCCTTCACAAATCCATCCCACTAACAGAATATTTGCCCAACCCATTTTCAACGCTACCCAAGCAATAAGCTTTGATCAATTTATTTACTCATGTGCAAGTCCCACTCAAATCCAACCCCTCTCACTCATGTATTTATTTTTTTATTAACACATCAGTCGTTTCCCACCAGGCAGGGTGGCACAAAAAAAAAAAAACTATATTCATTCATTCCATCACTGTCTTGCCAGAGGCGTGGTCACATTACGGTTATAAAACTGAAACATTAACACCCCTCCTTCAGAGGGAGTGTGTCCGGCCTGCCAGTTTCCCTGAATCCCTTTATAAATGTCAAGTCCTAAAACCCATTTGTCTCCATTTGCTTTATCAAATACTCTCACGCATGTTTGCAGGAAGTCTAAGCCCTCGCACACAAAACCTCCTTTACCCCCTTCTGCCAACCTTTCCAAGGCCAACCCCTACCCCCGCCTTCCCTCCATTACAGATTAATACACACTCGAAATCATTCTATTTTGTTCTATCCTCTCTACGTGTCTGAACCACCTCAACACCTCCTCAGTCACCTGGGCTGAGGAGAGGTTTTAGCTTCAATAACCCTACTAGGCAGACTGTTCCACTCATTACCTACCCTATTTCGAAACCAATATTTTTCTATATTCTTTCTAAATCTAAACTTATCTAATTTGATTCCATTACTGTGGGTTCTCTTTTGGAGAGATATCCTCAAGACCTTATTTAAGAACATAAGGATATAAGAAAGGAGGAACACTGCATTAGGCCTTTTGGCCTGTTGACCTGTACTTAGCTCTGTGAGGACATATCTACTGTCTGTGAATCTGAACCAAGATGTCCTCCAATGAACAACTTTACCAACAGCTTAATGAGGATCTTAGGGTGGCTAAGCTCGAGATATAGCGATTGATGGACGAAAACAAGAGGATTCGTAGTAATACTGTTGTCAGTCCTCAGGTCACAAAGGGAACTCGGACAGTGGCCAGACAACATGAGATGAAGCAGAGGATCAAGAGGACAGAAGGATTGGCAGAAACAACGAAGAACAAGACTACTGTGGAAACTTCGAACCCATTTTCTATGCTACTCAACGAATGTGGGTTGTCTACTGGGAACGTCATCACGAGTACCAAGGAAGCACTGGCAGCCGAGGTTGAGTTGACATCCCTTGAAACCCCAGCAAAGATCATTCCAATGAAAGACAAACTCCACCAGTGAAGGTAAGAACATTGTTTTAGTTGGGGCCAGTCAGGCTTTTATGGATAAGGCATTTTGTCTTAGAGACAGGAAAAGGAGGCAGAGGGTATGTTTTCCTGGGGCTGGGATGGATGATATTGCTAGCCGTCTAGACATCATGAAAGGTAATTGAAGCAATCCTATTATTTGCCTCAGTGTGGGAGGCAATGATGTTGGCAGATGTAGGAGTGAAGACCTGATCAGCAGGTAAAGGATAGCAATAGAGATAATGAGGAAGATGGGTGAGAACCCTGTGATATGTGGCAATTTGTCGAGGCGAGGAATTGGAACTCAATGGTTGTCCAGGGCAATTGGTGTCAACTGCTGACTGAACAAGCGCTATAAGGAAAATGCAATAACATTCATAGACAACTGGGATCTCTTCTGCGGCGGAAATGTCATGTATACCAGGGATGGGGTTCACTTATCTAGGTTTGAGGTGGGGGCACTGGCTAATGCAGTGGAGGGAGCTGTTAGGTCTTTAAACTAGAAATAGTGGTATGGGCTTTTTTGGGAAAGCAGTGAATTCTCAGTGTAGCGATAGTGTGAGTTTCAGAGAAACCAGTTATAGGCAGAATGAGGTAGAGTTATTGGTGAATATAGGAAAGCCAGTGGCACTAGGCGATAAGGACAGTAACAGGGATAGTGTAGGAGCAGAAATCAGCAGGAAGAGAAAAGAGAAGGGAGGGGTTTCTAAATTATGTTATACTAATAGTCGTAGTGCTAGAAGTGAGATGGACGACTTGAGATTAGTTGCAAGTGCAGGTAACATTGGTGTATTTGCCATAACTGAGACGTGGTTTAATATGAAATAAGGGGACATGCCTACTGAATGTCACATTCAGGGTTTTAAATTGTTCCAAGTAGACAGAAGTATCGGAAAAAGGGGTGGGGTGGCACTGTATGTCCAGGATCGCTTGGACTGTTGCATAAAAACGTGTATAAAGTCTGAAATAACATGTACTGAGTGAGCCAGGGTAGAATTTTCAAAGGGGCACGAAAAAATTATTTTAGGCGTGATATATCATCCCCAAAACTTAGACAGGGACCAAGAAAGACTACTGCGGGAGGAAATTGTTAGGGGCCACAAGGTACGATAACGTTGTAATTCTAGGGGACTTGAACTTTAGTCAGATTGACTGGAATTCCTTGACTAGGAATTTAGAGTAAATTTTAATGTCTAACTTCTTAGAGGTAGTTCAGGATTGTTTTTTAAAGCAGTTTGTTACAGAACCTACAAGGGGAAACAATCTGCTGGACTTTGTTCTGGCAAACAAGAAAACCTTTGTTAATAATTTAGAAATTACAGTGGAACTTGACGCAAGCGACCATAAATCGATTACCTTTAGCACTGAATGGAAGTATGATAGTAGGGATAACTCAGTAACGGTCCCAGATTTTCGCTTAGCAGATTACAATGGGCTTAGAGAAGACTTATCATCTGTGGACTGGGGTAATGAAGAGAGCTATCAATATGACAGCTTTCTAAACACTGTACATGCTGCCCGAAGAATATTTATTCCGAAAAAAGAAATTAGATCGAAAAAAATGGCCCGAGATGGATGAATAATAAGCTCAAATATCCTGAATTCATCTCTTCTCCACAATTATTTACATTTCTTCCATCCAAAATACTTCATTGCTGTTCCCAGAAATAAGCAAACTTTTATAACAATCAATCACGCTCAATCGAGGTACAGCTTGAGTGTTATTGATCAGCTAATGAATGACAAACATCTTGATGACTTGTGCCCTCTGATTTCAATTCTCCTAACCATTTTATTGCTCCTATTGCTTTTATTATCGTTGCTACTGTTTTCGTTGTTTTTATTGTTGCTTTTGTTGTAGTTATTATTGTTCTTGTTGTCTTTCTCATTATATAAAGCCTTTTCATTGTCATATCCTTCATGGATGATAGTGAGAGAAGCAACGTACTGGGACTCCTTAAAGAGGAATACACGGTCTTATACGGCGTCGTACCAAAATTTTGAATGTCCGGAGATAAATGAAAAGGGCGGGGGGATTCTTTTAATCGAAATGCGTTGAGAAAGCTTTTTGCAATAGACAATATACGTTTCAAGAAGAAGATAATATATAAGTGAGTTAAATAAGATGAATTGCACAGCAAGATCAGGCTGATAGACTGTGTTAGTGAATCAAAGCACGAGAAATACGGTAGGACTGAGAGGTCATTTTTTCACCCAGTTCATTATTTAATCGTAGTTGGAGGAAGGTGAAGTAGAGAGGAAAAGGTGTCAATGGGTTAAAAGTGAAGTGAAAGAGAACGAGGAAGTAGACGGTTAGCGAGAAGCGTGACCAGCTGATGGAAGCCTAGTTTACTTTAGCCAGGCAAATAATGGCGATGAAATCGAAGACACTTAGTGTAGATTTAAGAACGAAATGTTAGTGAGTAGCTGAGGTTTATGGGTCCTCAAGACAAAGTACAGGAGGGATGTTAATGCAGTGGGTGGAGGAGCAGGAAAAAATGGACGAAAAAGTTTTTTATTTTAATATATGCAGTGTTTTTGTAGTGTTAAAACAGTCGAAGATGAAACACATATTTATAATAAAGAGAATTAGGATGATTCAGTTACCGAAGAAAAATTTGGTAATATTACCGTCACGAGGGACATGGTTATCAAACAAACAGATAAACTGTAACAAAATAAATTTCCGGGCCCTGATGAATAATTTTTAAGGGTAATTAAAGATACCTGGTTAGAGTGTGTTTAATGCGTCCATCAAAACTGGTGTTGTGTCAGTGATGTGGAAGATCGCTAATGTAGTTTCTATATTTAAATCAGGGGATAAGTCCATTCCATTAAATTACCTGTGGAAAATAATGTATTTTCCGGAAAAAATACAGTGTATTTTTTATGTAAATTAGGGTAATACATTGCATTTAATAAAATTTGTTATAAAAAATGGGAAATTCTGCGCCTGCGCAGAGGAGACTCTCCATGTTTGAACTAGTCAACACAAACGTTAGTGAATAATCGGAAGAATTTTCGTGCTCTAGAGGTTATATTGGGCTTAAAACCTCTCAAATAGGAGCCGAAATTGTTGGATGTGCATTCCTGCATAACTTGAGATATCAGGCGACTGGACAAGACAGCTCCAGGAACCTCAGATAAGCTATCTAAATTGTGTTGTAATTCTGGCCAGTATTATCATCATAAATTTAGTTAGAATGAGTTTTTTTTTGAGTATGATGCACATTAATCTCCAGTCAAATTGGTGAGTGATATTAAGACATATTCTCCTTCTCTTATGTAAATGTGTATATATATAATCATTTATTAATTTTAATATACAGTCCACAAATTTTTATATTTACCAGAATTCCTGGTGTGTATGTACATTTCATTTGTAATTATAGGTCTAGAGCAACTTGTGGACATGACAGTTGTAGGTAATGAAGGGGGACATTTTTGTGACCTAGGTGTCCGAAATTCCTACTTGTCTAAGTAACTTTGATAAATAATAATTATTTGTGTTACCATTTACTGGTATGTACCTTATGAGTTACATCCAGATAAATGCAATTTTCCACATTACCGTCCAATAAGTCTGACTTCTATAGGAAGCAAATTAGTAGAATCAGTTATAGCTGATACTGCAGATAAATGACTCAGAGAACCGACAACTTGATAAATTAGACACACGTGCAGCACTTGAGTGTTTTTATTGAGGAAACGTTTCCAAATCCTGTAGGATTTGGTGGCTAGCGAAAATCACATGACGCTTTAAAACCCACACGACCACCAAATCCTGTAGGATTTGGTGGTCGTGTGGGCTTAAGTGTCATGTGCTTCTCGCTCACCATGAGGCGGGAGAGCACAACATGGGTTAGAGTCCTTGGCTAGCGCAGTGATGTTGTTGATCAGTACCACTCGTTCGTGGTTACAATTATATATATATATATATATATATATATATATATATATATATATATATATATATATATATATATATATATATATATATATATATATATATATATATATATAATGTCGTGCCGAATAAGTAAAACTGGTCAATTAACAAGATCTCATTTAAAATTACGTCCTTTCTAAATTTTTCTCTTATACGTTTAAAGACATATTTTTTCATTTATGTTAATGTAAAACTTAATAATTTTGTACCAACCTTAAAAAACTTACCTAACTTCATTATAACAAGAGCAATTTAATTTAGCCAAATCCAACTAAATATATTTTAGATAAGTTTACAATAATTTAATAATAAACAAACACAATGAAATATATTTTTTTCGTTGGGGGCAGAATGATTTTTGGGAAATTATTGCATTCACAAATTTTCTTGGTCTTAGGACATACGGAGGTGTGGGAGCTTTCAACCTAATTTCTTTCTCATCCCTGTTTGGTGTACTGGTGTACGAGGGATGAGAATGAAATTAGCTTGAAAGCTCCCACACCTCTGTATGTCCTCGGACCAAGAGTAACACACCTAGCTTGGCTGGGTGCTTGGTTCTTGTAAGATTGTGTGGTCCTGTGGTTTAAGGAGTCATCTGGTTCTTGCTTGCGATGGCGGGCCAGTACAATATGGGTTCGAATCCTTAGCTAGTGCAGTACTGTTGTTGATCAATACCACTCGTTCGTGGTTACAATAATATATATATATATATATATATATATATATATATATATATATATATATATATATATATATATATATATATATATATATATATATATATATATATATATATATATATATATATATATATATATATATATATATATATATATATATATATATATATATATATATATATATATATATATATATATATATATATATATATATATTATATATATATATATATATATATATATATATATATATATATATATATATATATATATATATATATATATATATATATATATATATATATATATATATATATATATATATATATATATATATATATATATATATATATATATATATATATATATATATATATATATATATATATATATATATATATATATATATATATATATATATATATATATATATATATATATATATATATATATATATATATATATATATATATATATATATATATATATATATATATATATATATATATATATATATAAATATATTATTTAAAGACAAAATACATTGACGAAACATTCACAAAAATATGATACAAAGTTAAACAACATAGGTAACTCAGAGCTACATCTCGAATATTTCGTCCAGCTCCCCTGCGGTGGGCCGCGTGCCCAGAATGCTGCAGGCATTTCCTCTCTGGATCGCAACACTGAGTCTCTGAAAGAGGAAGCTGGTCGCCCTGTGGTCCTTGGTTTCTATGATGAGCTTTTCACCCAGCTCTTTGAGGAACTTTAGAGCACACTTGCTCCATGCTCCAAGGGTCTCCGACCCTATTGGAATGAAGTTATAGCAAGGGGGAAGGTCTTCATATTTTCGGATCTTCTGGGTCTCCCTGTGGCTGGCAGCTCCACCCCCTTCCACTACAGAGTATGGCAAGTAGGTGTCTGCCAATGTGGCAGCACAGGTGTAGTCCCAGGCAATCTGCTTTCCATCCTTCCAGGGTAGCATAGCGGCTCCATCAGGACGCTTTTGACTTCCATCAGACCTCTGTACTTGGGGTTCCCGTTGAGCTGGGCAACGGGCTGTGGCGAGGCTTCTCTTTATTATGTCATTGATCTCCTCATGTCTGGCATACTTCCCTTCTGCTGTGTGACACACGAGACCATGGAGTCCGAATTGATCAGCTGTCGCCCTGCCGCAAATACACCTATGTTCGGTGAGGATGGGGGCGGCTAGGCGAAGAGCAACACCAATCCGATATATATATATATATATATATATATATATATATATATATATATATATATATATACATACATACAAACACTGATCTCTGGCTGAAGGAGACTCGAACCTACGAACCTTGGAACAAGGTACGCAGTGCTATACCAACCTTGAGGTCTAGCGTGAGCTAGATGTTGATCCAAGGCAGCCAGCTTTCAAGCAGGAGGCTTACAGCTTTTCATCTCATCCCCTGCGTATATACATCAGCCTTACTACACGCCAAGGTATTGGACCAGTGTAGCTAGGTTGGTATAGCACTGCGTACCTTGTTCCTAAGTTCGTAGGTTCGAATCTCCTTTACCCAGAGATCAGTGTTTGTGAATATTTCGCCTGTTCTTGCGAATTCCTAGCATATATATATATATATATATATATATATATATATATATATATATATATATATATATATATATATATATATATATATATGGTAGGTAAGTTTGGGGTGCCATGTGTAAATGATAATGGGAGCCCTTTGATTGAACTTTGTATAGAAAGGGGTTTAGTTATAGGTAATACATATTTTAAGAAAAAGAGGATAAATAAGTATACAAGATATGATGTAGGGCGAAATGACAGTTTGTTGGATTATGTATTGGTAGATAAAAGACTGTTGAGCAGACTTCAGGATGTACATGTTTATAGAGGGGCCACAGATATATCAGATCACTTTCTAGTTGTAGCTACACTGAGAGTAAAAGGTAGATGGGATACAAGGAGAATAGAAGCATCAGGGAAGAGAGAGGTGAAGGTTTATAAACTAAAAGAGGTGGCAGGGTAAGATATAAACAGCTATTGGAGGACAGATGGGCTAATGAGAGCATAGGCAATGGGGTCGAAGAGGTATGGGGTAGGTTTAAAAATGTAGTGTTAGAGTGTTCAGCAGAAGTTTGTGGTTACAGGAAAGTGGGTGCGGGAGGGAAGAGGAGCGATTGGTGGAATGATGATGTAAAGAGAGTAGTAAGGGAGAAAAAGTTAGCATATGAGAAGTTTTTACAAAGTAGAAGTGATGCAAGGAGGGAAGAGTATATGGAGAAAAAGAGAGAGGTTAAGAGAGTGGTGAAGCAATGTAAAAAGAGAGCAAACGAGAGAGTGGGTGAGATGTTATCAACAAATTTTGTTGAAAATAAGAAAAAGTTTTGGAGTGAGATTAACAAGTTAAGAAAACCTAGATAACAAATGGATTTGTCAGTTAAAAATAGGAGAGGAGAGTTATTAAATGGAGAGTTAGAGGTATTGGGAAGATGGAGGGAATATTTTGAGGAATTGTTAAATGTTGATGAAGACAGGGAAGCTGTGATTTCGTGTATAGGGCAAGGAGGAATAACATCTTGTAGGAGTGAGGAAGAGCCAGTTGTGAGTGTGGGGGAAGTTCGTGAGGCAGTAGGTAAAATGAAAGGGGGTAAGGCAGCCGGGATTGATGGGATAAAGATAGAAATGTTAAAAGCAGGTGGGGATATAGTTTTGGAGTGGTTGGTGCAATTATTTAATAAATGTATGGAAGAGGGTAAGGTACCTAGGGATTGGCAGAGAGCATGCATAGTTCCTTTGTATAAAGGCAAAGAAGATAAAAGAGTGCAAAAATTATAGGGGGATAAGTCTGCTGAGTATACCTGGTAAAGTGTATGGTAGAATTACTATTGAAAGAATTAAGAGTAAGACGGAGAATAGGATAGCAGATGAACAAGGAGGCTTTAGGAAAGGTAGGGGGTGTGTGGACCAGGTGTTTACAGTGAAACATATAAGTGAACAGTATTTAGATAAGGCTAAAGAGGTCTTTGTGACATTTATGGATTTGGAAAAGGCGTATGACAGGGTGGATAGGGGGGCAATGTGGCAGATGTTGCAAGTGTATGGTGTAGGAGGTAGGTTACTGAAAGCAGTGAAGAGTTTTTACGAGGATAGTGAGGCTCAAGTTAGAGTATGTAGGAAAGAGGGAAATTATTTCCCAGTAAAAGTAGGCCTTAGACAAGGATGTGTGATGTCACCGTGGTTGTTTAATATATTTATAGATGGGGTTGTAAGAGAAGTAAATGCGAGGGTCTTGACAAGAGGCGTGGAGTTAAAAGATAAAGAATCACACACAAAGTGGGAGTTGTCACAGCTGCTCTTTGCTGATGACACTGTGCTCTTGGGAGATTCTGAAGAGAAGTTGCAGAGATTGGTGGATGAATTTGGTAGGGTGTGCAAAAGAAGAAAATTAAAGGTGAATACAGGAAAGAGTAAGGTTATGAGGATAACAAAAAGATTAGGTGATGAAAGATTGAATATCAGATTGGAGGGAGAGAGTATGGAGGAGGTGAATGTATTCAGATATTTGGGAGTGGACGTGTCAGCGGATGGGTCTATGAAAGATGAGGTGAATCATAGAATTGATGAGGGAAAAAGAGTGAGTGGTGCACTTAGGAGTCTGTGGAGACAAAGAACTTTGTCCTTGGAGGCAAAGAGGGGAATGTATGAGAGTATAGTTTTACCAACGCTCTTATATGGGTGTGAAGCATGGGTGATGAATGTTGCAGCGAGGAGAAGGCTGGAGGCAGTGGAGATGTCATGTCTGAGGGCAATGTGTGGTGTGAATATAATGCAGAGAATTCGTAGTTTGGAAGTTAGGAGGAGGTGCGGGATTACCAAAACTGTTGTCCAGAGGGCTGAGGAAGGGTTGTTGAGGTGGTTAGGACATGTAGAGAGAATGGAGCGAAACAGAATGACTTCAAGAGTGTATCAGTCTGTAGTGGAAGGAAGGCGGGGTAGGGGTCGGCCTAGGAAAGGTTGGAGAGAGAGGGTAAAGGAGGTTTTGTGTGCGAGGGGCTTGGACTTCCAGCAGGTATGCATGAGCGTGTTTGATAGGAGTGAATGGAGACAAATGGTTTTTAATACTTGACGTGCTGTTGGAGTGTGAGCAAAGTAACATTTATGAAGGGGTTCAGGGAAAGCGGCAGGCCGGACTTGAGTCCTGGAGATGGGAAGTACAGTGCCTGCACTCTGAAGAAGGGGTGTTAATGTTGCAGTTTAAAAACTGTAGTGTAAAGCACCCTTCTGGCAAGACAGTGATGGAGTGAATGATGGTGAAAGTTTTTCTTTTTCGGGCCACCCTGCCTTGGTGGGAATCGGCCAGTGTGATAATAAAATAAAAAAAAAAAAAAAAAAAAATATATATATATATATATATATATATATATATATATATATATATATATATATATATATATATATATATATATATATATATAAATAGCCAGCAACCACTCAGAGGTGGTTACTGTTAAATGAGTGTGAATCGAAAACTTTTAAATTGTTTTACACAATAGTAAGACTGCTGGTGTCTTTCATTTTTGTCTTATAAAGACGCAGGATAACTGGTACATCTTTCTACTTTTACTTACACTTACGTCACATTATACAAAAATGTACACGTATATCGATACAGAGCCATCTGAGTTTTCTTCTGTTTTCTTAATGGTTCTTATTTATTTTCTTTCATCTCCATGGGGAGGTGGAGAAGAATTTTTCCTCCTTAAGTCATGCGTGTCGTAAGAGGCGACTAAAATTCCGGGAGCAAGGGGCTAGTAACCCCTTCTCCTGTATAAATTACTAAATTTAAAAAGAGAAACTTTCGTTTTTCTTTTTGGGCCACCCTTCCTTGGTGGGATATATATATATAAAATTGGGAAGTTTGAATGTGTGTGCAGATGAATTGGATAAGCTGTATGCTTTCAAAGATGGAGTAGATTACAGTCTTGGGTTGTCAGTTAGCAGCTTGAGAACAATAATACGAAAAGAACTTCAAATGAAATTTATTGACTTAAGACTTAGGGAGACTGACACAAGTCAGCCCATCTATCATCATTCTATCATGCAGGAGGAGCCACGTGTCTATGGTGCATCTAACAAGATAAGCAAACTATTAGATGTCACTACCACCCGGCTCCGGCAGGGTTAATTAAGTATCTTTGGCAGGTTACATCACCACCACCAGATATAGATCAAACGAAATGTAAACTTTGCCAGATGGACTATTGTCACACCCTGCGTCATTATGTACTGGAGTGCGATAAAATTAATGAATTTAGAGACAACTCACTCAGAAATGTTCAAGATATGTCATTATATTTTATCCACAGTAGTATATTACAGACCATTCTGGAGAAATACCCTGACTTTGCTCACTGTAAATAAATCCTTACCACGTGTGTATGTAGTCACCTATTTGTGGTTGCAGGGGTCGAGTCACAGCTCCTGGCCCCGCCTCTTCGCTGATTGCTACTAGGTCCTCTCTCTCCCTGCCCCATGAGCTTTATCATACCTCGCCTTAAAACTATGTATGGTTCCCGCCTCCACTACGTCACTTTCTAGGCTATTCCACGGCCTGACTACTCTATGACTGAAGAAATACTTCCTAATATCCCTTTGATTCATCTGAGTCTTCAACTTCCAATTGTGACCTCTTGTGTCTGTGTCCCTTCTCTGGAACATCCCGTCTTTGTCCACCTTGTCTATTCCGCGAAGTATTTTATATGTCGTTATCATGTCCCCCCTGACCCTCCTGTCCTCCAGTGTCGTCAGGCCGATTTCCCTCAACCTTTCTTCGTAGGACAATTCCCGTAGCTCTGGGACTGGTCTTGTTGCAAACCTTTGCACTTTCTCTAATTTCTTGACGTGCTTGACATGGTGTGGATTCCAAACTGGTGCTGTGTGTGTGTGTGTGTGTGTGTGTGTGTGTGTCTATAAGATAAGATAAGATTTCGTTCGGATTTTTAACCCCGGAGGGTTAGCCACCCAGGATAACCCAAGAAAGTCAGTGCGTCATCGAGGACTGTCTAACTTATTTCCATTGGGGTCCTTAATCTTGTCCCCCAGGATGCGACCCACACCAGTCGACTAACACCCGGGTACCTATTTGCTGCTAGGTGAACAGGACAATAGGTGTAAGGAAACGTGTCGGAATTTCCACCCACCGGGAATCGAACCCGGGCCCTCCGTGTGTGAAGCGGGAGCTTTAGCCACCAGACCACCGGGCCACCCCTAGACCACCGGGCCACCCCAACAATTAATATTTGCACCAATAACTCATGACAGTTGTGACCGGGTGTGGACGTGTGAATTGCTCAATACTCTATAATTTGTTCATGATTGTAGCCATGTATAAACGTAAGTAAATTTACTTACATGATTCATTACATTTGTAACTTGTGAGTTCATTACATTTGTACCTTTTTCAGCTATCACAACTTTTGGGCCCAGTCCCTGGACCCATTATGTACCTCTGTAATCTGTAAATGCTTTTGTAACTTATCATGATTGTGACCAGATCTACCAGGAGTTGATTACCTTTGTAACTTGCTCAGCTATTAAAAACTTTGAGGCCCAGTCCCTGGACCCATTATATGTACCTCTGTAATCTTTTGACTACCTCCCACACGATGGGTATTGGTGCATAATAAACATATTACACTAACTTCGGCTTGGATTTTTTTTTTACGATTCTGCCTCAGCCCAAGAAATAAAGATTTAACAACACTGAAACATGTATGCCACCATCCTTGGTGCGCCAGCGCGGCGGGTGCCTGGGCCGGCAGGGTGGAGATGATGACACACTGTATATCAGGTGGGTGTGAGTGCCGCTTCCCTACACACACACGAGGGTACTCGCCCACCATGGACCGCTGGCCACACCGGCTGCTACTCCTGCCCATCCTGGTACTCTTAGGTACGTTCAAATCTTTCTCAAAAAGGTCTCCTCTGATATTATCCATGTTCAATCCCCAGGCGAGGCGAGACGTTGGATCACGATCCCTTACACCTGCTCCTCTTCATCTAAAAGAAAATAGGTAATTAGGAGGTTGACGAATCCTGAGGGTCGTATCTTAGAGGAGAGGACAAACAAAAATCTCAACAAAAATAAGCCATTTTAATTGGCTTTCTTGGGTTATCCATTGTCTTCTGGGCCTTGCATTCAACTTACAAATAAAAGGTTCCAGTTACCACCCTGGCCAGGGCGAGACATATGGACAAAACCCGTCCTCCCTGATACCCACTGTCCTTGTTTACCTGGCAGTAAGAAGGTACCAGGGTCATTAAGACGGCACCAAGGTCAGTAAGAAGCTAACTGGGTCATTAAGAAGGTGTCTTGGTCAAAAAAAAATACCAGGTTAGTAAGAAGATGCCAGGGTCAGTACGAAGGCAACAGGATCAGTGTGAAAGTACCAAGTTTAGTAAGAAGGTAACTGGTTCAGTAAAAATTTACCTGGGTCACAAGGTACCAAGGTTATTAAGAAGTTCCCTGGGTCAGTAAGAAGGTATCTGGATCAACCAGAAGGTACCAGGTCATTAAGAAGGTGGCTGGGTAAATAAGAAGATACCCGGTCAGTAAAAAGATATCTGGGCCAATAAGAAGGTACCAGGGTCAATACGAAAGTACCTGGGTCACTAAAAAAGGTATCTGGGTCAATAAGAAGGTACCAGGGCCAATAAGAAGATATCAGGGTCAATAAGAAGGTACAAGGGTCATTAAGAAGGTACTGGGGTCATTAATAATGTACCTAGGTCATTAACACGGTACCTAGGACAGTAAAAAGGTACCTAGGTCAGTAAGAAGGTATCTGGGTCAATAAGAAGGAATACGAGACAAGAAAGTCAATAAGAAGATACCTAGATCAATAAGAAGGTACCTAGGTCAATAAGAAGGTGTCTAGGTCAATTAGACGGTACCTAATTAATATTAATATTAATTATTATTAATATTAATATCTTTATTTCTACAAGTACATGTACAAGGTATACATTCCTAGCTGACATCAACGACATACTGCTATATAATAAGCCTTTGATATGTAGAGCATTTCTGGCAAATTAGGTCAATTTTGTCCCAGGCTGCTACCCACACCAATTGACTAACTCCCAGGTACTCATTTTACTGATGGGGAACATAGACAACTGGTGTAAAGAAACAAGCCCAGTGTTTCTACCCTCGCCGGGAATCGAACCCGGACACTCACCGTGCGAAGCGAGAGCTTTAGCCACCAGGCCACGGGGCACCGTAAGGGTCAGTCAGAAGGCAGCAGAGTCAGTAAGAAGGCACCAGGGTCAGTAAGAAGGTACCAGGGTCAGTAAGAAGGCACCAGGGTCAGTAAGAAGGTACCAGGGTCAGTAAGAAGGTACCAGGGTCAGTAAGAAGGTACCAGGGTCAGTAAGAAGGTACCAGGGTCAATAACAATATAGCTGGGGTCAGTAAGATTTTACCTGGGTCAGTAAGGCTTGAAGCAAGCCTAGTTCGCTAGTCGAGTTGTTTGCAGGATTGTATGGTCCAGTGGGTTAGAGCGTCGTTAATTTTCGCTCACCATGAGGAGGGCTAAAACAAAACGGGTTCGATCCCCCAGCTAGTCGCAGTGTTGTTATTGATTAAATACCACTTGTAGAAGAGCACAAGTGGGTACAGGATCTGATGTTCTTTACAGATGTAATGCAACACCTCCAATCTTTAAATCTGGCACTTCAAGGAATCTACAAAGTTATTATAAAACTTTCCCAATCAGTTTTCAGTTTCCAGAATAAAACAGAGCTTTTTCAATGAGATCTGGGAATAAAGAAATCTGACCTCTTTTACCAACCTTAAATTAAGAATAACTGCTTTCCTGATGTTGAAATTGAAGACAGTAAATTGACACGATACGAAGGAAACTTAGAGACACTTTATAATGATTTTGAGAACAGGTTTGAGAAACTAAAAAGATAAAGCCATCTTCTGAATTTCTTGTGAATCCTTTAGTGATTGATGTCATCAACGATGGATGTCCTGTTGTTGCACATTTTGCCATGTTGATGTTGCACAATAAAATGTCGCATCAGTTGCACTTGTGTCCTTTGACGTAACATATTATCGGTAATTCTACCAATGTTAATACATTCTGTCGGGCACTGCTCTCTGTCTCAGTGCTCGCAAAAGGAATAATATAGTGTGGCTTAAGTTTCCTATGTAAGTAGATATTTATTTCGCAAATTTAGTCAATAACAGGATGAATTCGCAAGCTACCACAAGGAAATTGATATCTCAAAATTCTTCAGTGAAAATGTCAAATTATCACCCCCACAGCTCTAAACCAACAGGAACCGTGTCACTAAGTAGGAAACATCAGCTTGGAAAATTTAAAGCCAATCAGAGGAAGATTTCGCTAATTATTGCACGGAGATCTGTATTCCAAATTGCCCTAGCATTCTAAATTAAAGATTCACAAAAGCATACGCGGAGCTCAGTAACGATCAGACTTTGGATCTCTCAAGAGGCGATAAATCCAACATATTTGCTATTTTGGATAAAACCGAATATTTAGATAAAATGAACAATTTATTGAGTGATAATGAAACGTATGAACCGCTCATTAAGAACTCCACCGACCAGGTAAATAGCCATTTGAATGTACGTCGTAGAATGTTGTTGACGGAGAATGATGAATTAATCATCTGTCAGCTGGGTCAGTAACTCTACCGTAACTTTATGGGTTGATAAAGACTCAAACCAGGGAACCCAGTTCGTCCTATTACAAGTTCAGCTGGCTCGGCAGCATATAACCTATCTAAATGGTTGGTTAAACTTTCAACTCCCTCATTCGTAGGAACTCGGATGCGTATATTAAAAATAATGTTGACCTTACTGAAAGGCTCCAGAAATTAAATGTTTCACACGACTTTACCCCTGTGAGTTTTGATGTCACAGCACTCTACCAGTGTCCCTGTCCCTGACTTGCTTACGCATCTTGAAGAGGAGAAATATATTCTCCGCGAATATAATTATTGAGCTGATTAAACTTTGTGTTACTGATTGCAAGTTTGTGTTTGAGGGCTCAAAAACAAGGCATGACCATGGGAAATCCCCTCGGCCCCTTACTTAGCATCTTGTATATGGAACTCTACGAGACTAGACTTCTTAAAAATGTTCCCCTAAATAAAGCTAGGTGGTTCAGATACATAGATGATTTTCTTTGTCTATGGCCTAGAGATCACAACATTGATGAGTTCCTACCTAGACTCAGTGGGCTAGTACCTTTCATTAGGTTCACAACAGAACATGAAATAGACAACTCTACCTTTTGTAGATAATTTAATTCATCGTGTTGACAGAAAATTCAAATATACAGTTCGCACGAAGTCCACCAATGTGTCATCATATATTCATTACTATTCCAGGCATGAATCTAGAGTTAACAGGAGTGTTTTCCTTACAATGTTCATGAGAATCTTGCGTATCTGCAGGTTGAAGTATTTAGAAGATGAAATCAATAAGATATTTAATATAGCCACAAAACTGAGATATCTCGGGGATTTTGTTGAGAAGGCACTATTGTCAGATAGAAAAACTTTCTACAGGACTGAACCTCATGAAGTGCCTGCCAGGAAAAATGTACTGGTTTTACCATACAGTGATAATTTGGTCTGCCTGCGTGAGGCACTAAAAAAGTTCAATATAAACCTTGCTTTCAAAAACAATGGGACAGTGAAACAGAGGTTGATTAAAAACACAGTCTAATAATATTGGTGTTTACAAGGTCCCATGCACTCTATACTCCCTCTCTTATGTTGATCAAACAGGTAAACCTCTGGAAGCCAGATTAACCCAACACCAGTACTCAATCAGGATGGGTCAGGAGTCGAATGTTACCTTTCACCAAGTCAGTTCCTGTAATTACCCACATGGGGGGAGGGGTTGCTGCTCAGATCATTGTACCAAACAGTTCCGTCATGGAAAGAAACAACATTTAATACTCTTTCTTGAAAAATGTAAGAAATGCCGTATATAACTCAAATTATGTGTTGTACAAGCTCGATAGCTATTTAGTGGACTCTGTTGTGTACAACCTTAAACAACAATGTTACACACAATTACAGGCGTACTCATTATGTCATGGGGTCTCGTGATGCTCTGGTGACGTTTGACTAGTGTCTGCTCACCAAACATTGTGTTAGGTCCGTCGTGAATGTCGGCATAATATATAACCCGTTTAGCTGCTACTGTATCGTACGCTTACAGGTACACAAAGTTACAATCAGTGATGGCAACATGATCGATATAATATATAAACATTAAAAGTAAGTAAGTAGTTAGGTTTATTCAGATAGGGATATGGATGGATACAGTTGCACGAATTATCATACATAGTGGAAAGTTCACATGGTTGATTACAACTCAGTGGATTACAGAGTTAGGCTGTTAGTAGTATTAAAGGATATTCGAATATTCATGAATTGGAATACTATAGGAATATCATCGGAATATTATAGATTCACACATAATACAGGCATATTAACTGACCCTGAAAATATTGGCAGACAGTATTTGGGATCAAGAACTTGCAGTGTTGCAGAAAAGAGGTTGAAGTCCAAGCAAACACGTTCAGAGGGAATGGTAACTCGATGAGCGTAAAATTAATGGCATGACAATTATCAAAACTTCGGTCAACTGGCAGATATCAAGGTATTTTCCATACATTAGAAAACAGGTCCACCGCCGACTCATTTAAAGAGAATTCAGTTAAAGGGGGAAAAATCTGTAGTTTATCCAAAGGGAAAGTACAGCCATAGTTTATACCACAAGTTCAAGACATCTGTAATTTATCCAAAAGGAAGATGACCACAGTTTATTCAACAAGATTTTGAGGTGGACACTGGTTGAACCATCAGAACCATGCCAAAGAAGGCCTATTTTCTCTGTGTGCTACATTTAATACAATCCATCACATTTACATCGAGTCCTGTCATAAGCTATGGACTATAGCCTCCACCATAAATGAATTTAATTTGAATAAGCCACCACTATTATTATATAATGAATGTTTATCATATTTTACGATAGCCGATTCTACAATCTTCCGTCCAAGCAAAGTGGAACTAGGGACAATGACT
The DNA here is from genome assembly GCF_038502225.1 of Cherax quadricarinatus. Taxonomy (NCBI): domain Eukaryota; kingdom Metazoa; phylum Arthropoda; class Malacostraca; order Decapoda; family Parastacidae; genus Cherax; species Cherax quadricarinatus. Next base: position 24,518,750 of record NC_091330.1, on the reverse strand, counting down.
TCAGCTTCAGGAGTAATGTGGCTGAGAATCACATTTGATTCATGGGCACTCCATATCTAATATTTTTGTTGTGATACCCTAATATCTAGAGGTTTGCCAGTCTGTCCAACATAAGATAAGTTGCCCCAATTGCAACTGATTCTCTACACACCACCGACACAATGTTGTGGAGAATTCTTTATCAAAATGTTTTTAACAGTCCATGAACTTTTAAAAACTACCTGTATGTTAAATTTTTTTAAGAGCATTCGGCAGGACATAAATTATCATTTTATGGGAGGACCACCAAATTCTTGATCAGAGGTGTTATCCTAGGTTCAGTTCTATGATTATTTTTTTAGAAACCAACTACACTTATTTCACAAAATCCTTTGGGTACCGCAGTTTCGTTGCAGTATCAAATATTTTCCTAATTTCTTCATCGACAAATTCCGGTCTACATACTCAGTAAGCTCTCATAAACATGGTGAGAAAGTCATTCCTTTTTACTCTGGTCTCATGGTTGGAATAATAATGGATATATAAGCACACATTAGTGACCTTGAAATATACTGTAAATTTGAATTTGCTATCAACCTGGTGTATCCACACATCTAGGAAAGGACGTTTAGATTCTACTTCTTTCTCCACAGTGAATTTAACAGACAGGACCAATACATTGAGACTCGGTAAGAATGTATCCAGGGCCATATCATTCGGCCAAAATTACAAGATGTCATTCACATATTTAACCCATCTAGCTTTACAGGGAAGGATGTCTTTCAATAGCCTCACCTCGAAAAACTCCATATACAGATTGCTCAATAGGTGAGACAATGGATTTGCCAGTTAGTAGTATTTCCCTTCAAACTTAAACTTGCGGTCAACTACATATAATTTAATCAGCTCAGTAATGGAATTTTTATCAAAAGGCATGAAGAACTTGTCTAATTCTACTTCCAAGTAATATAGCAAATCGGAAACAGGAACTCTGGTGACCAACGCCGTGACGTCAAATTTTGCAGTTTGTCTGAGAGATCAACATTATTTTTTATGAGCTTCAGAAATGTTGCCCAGCACTGGAGATATTATTTTTACCAACCATTTTGACAAAGGCATATGTCGCCGATCATACTGGGTTAATACTAGGTCACGCTGGAAAACCGGACTTGTGGTTTTAATCAAACCATACATGTAAGAGAGTGTAGCCGACCTAGCTAATAACTGTTTAATCAGTTCCTTATTACCTCTCAGTACGGTATTTATAAGATATATAAGGTATACTTAAGGTATATATAAACTCTCCTCGTGGTTGTTTTATTTATTATTATTAAAGATTCACCGGTATTCTCCCGGCCCGGGCCTTTTCCAAGTGGTGGCCCGGCCTTGGCTCCCTGTCTAGGGAGTGTCTGAGACCTAGGTCTCCCATGGGAGGAGGCACAAGTACTCCCTCATCTTAGGGACCAACTGTCCCCAGGAATAGCCACATTCCCCGCCCTCACGGGGCTCGTAGGGAGAAGCTAGGTCTCTCTGGTCTGCCATCCCCGTCCCAAAGGGGCTAATGGGAATGACAATCTTGTGAGATGAAAGCTCGGGCTCAGGCACCTACCCTACCCTAGAAGGGCTGGGCATGGTGTCGATCTCGTGGTTGTTTTGCGTCTTGTATAGCTTACTCGATTTTTTTTTTGTGCGATTAAGCTATGTAAGACATGTATACAAGAACATACATACATACGTATATATATATATATATATATATATATATATATATATATATATATATATATATATATATATATATATATATATATATGTATGTATATATATATATATATATATATATATATATATATATATATATATATATATATATATATATATATATATATAATGTGTGTGTGTGTGGCGCCGAATAGGTAAAATTGGTCAATTAGCAAGAAATCATTTAAAATTAAGTCATTTATAAAATTTTCTCTTATACGTTTAGAGATATATTTTTTCATTTATATTAATGTAAAAATTAATAATTTTGTACAAGTATAGAACCTTAGAAAACCTAACTAATCACATAACAAGCGCAATTTAATTTAGCATAATCCAACTAAATATATTTTAGATAAAGTTTACAATAATTTAATAATAAACAAACACAATGAAATATATTTTTTTCATAAGGTTCAGAATGATTTTTGCAAAATTATTGTATACACAAATTTTCGCTTCCCTTATTCGGCAAGAAGAACGTTGCTATTTAAGCCAAAATCGCAAATTTTACCCATTCGGCACAACATTATATACGTATATATATATATATATATATATATATATATATATATATATATATATATATATATATATATATATATATATATATATATATATATATATATGTGTGTGTGTGTGTGTGGTGCCGAATAGGCAGAACTTGCGATCTTGGCTTAAATAGCAACGCTCATCTTGCCATATAGGACAAGTGAAAATTTGTGTATGCAATAATTTCGCCAAAATCATTCTGAACCTAACGAAAAAAATATATTTCACTGTGTTTGTTTAGTGTTAAATTATTATAAACAAATCTAAAATATATTTAGTTGGGTTAGGCTAAAATAAATTGTTCTTGTTATAATAAGGTTAGGTAAGTTTTCTAAGATTCTTTTGGTGCAAAATTAAAAATTTTTACATTAACATTAATGAAAAAAATATATCTTTAAACGTACAAGAGAAATTTTTAGAAAGGACTTAATTTTAAATGAGTTCTTGCTAATTGACCAGTTTTACATATTCGGCACGACATATATATAATATATAAATCTATATATATATATATATATATATATATATATATATATATATATATATATATATATATATATATATATATATATATATATATATATATATATATATGATTTAACAACTTTTCTTTTAATATGTAGTACCCTCCATTTTGCAGGAAGGCCAGGTTATGTGAGTACCAATGTGACATGCGTTGTACCATCAAAACAGAGCTACAAGAGCTCTCTAATTAGCACTGGGGATGTTGTCTGGACATGTTCTAAGCCGCAAACTTCTATGTTCAATAACGGTCTACGAATGATCTCCAGCAACTGTACTGACCCAGCAACCTTAGAGAGCGGCCTCAGCTGCGGTGAGAACTTTCTTCAGCCTCTCTCTGGAGGAGATGTATAGTCTTTAATATGTTGTTCTGTTATATTCATATTGGGGCACTGGGTTCTTCTCCATTAGAAATTGCATCTTCACATGTTCTTCCTATTTCTATGAAGATGTGTACAAACACATGAAAGTACTCAGGTTTTATTTCCTATTTTCATTGTGGTATTTTTACATATTTACATATTACTGTGATTTCTTACATACATACACACACACACACACACACACACACACACACACACACACACACACACACACACACACACACACACACACACACACACACACACACACACACACACACACACACACATACACACACATACACACACACACACACACACACACACACACACACACACACACACAGGGAGGGGACACAGAAACAAGAGGCCACAATTGGAAGTTGAAGACACAAATGAGTCAGAGAGATAGTAGGAAGTATTTCTTCAGTCATAGAGTTGTAAGGCAGTGGAATAGCCTAGAAAATGACGTAGTGGAGGCAGGAACCATACACAGTTTTAAGACGAGGTTTGATAAAGCTCATGGAGCGGGGAGAGAGAGGGCCTAGTAGCAACCGGTGAAGAGGCGGGGCCAGGAGCTAGGACTCGACCCCTGCAACCACAAATAGGTGAGTACAAATAGGTGAGTACACACACACACACACACACAGGAAAGACAGAGGGAGGAGAGGGGGAGGAGGAGTTGCACTGCTCATTAAAAACCAGTGGGGTTTTGAGAAAATGGAAGGAATGGATGGCATGGGCGAAAGGGACTACTTAGTAGGAACAATCCAGTCTGAGGGACATAAGGTGATAATTGCAGTAATGTACAACCCACCACAGAACTGCAGGAGGCCAAGAGAAGAATACGATGAGAGCAACAGAGCAATGATCAACACACTAGCCGAGGTGGCCAGGAGAGCACACATGGGGGGAGCAAAGTTACTAGTTATGGGTGATTTCAATCACAAGGAGATTGACTGGGAAAACCTGGAGCCCCATGGGGGTCCCGAAACATGGAGAGCCAAGATGATGGATGTGGTACTGGAGAACCTCATGCATCAACATGTTAGAGACACTACCAGAGAGAGAGGAGAGGATGAACCAGCAAGGTTGGACCTTGTATTCACCATGAGTAGTTCGGACATCGAGGGTATCATGTATGAAAGGCCCCTGGGAGCTAGTGATCATGTGGTTCTGTGCTTCGACTACATAGTTGAGCTCCAAGTGGAGAGAGTAGCAGGAATAGGCTGGGAAAAATCAAACTACAAAAGGGGGAACTACTCAGGCATGAGGAACTTCCTTCAAGACATTCAGTGGGAGAGGGAACTGACAGGAAAACCAGTACAAGAAATGATGGACTATGTAGCAACAAAATGCAAGGAGGCAGAGGAGAGGTTTGTTCCCAAGGGAAACAGAAATAATGGGAAGAACAGAACGAGTCCTTGGTTCACCCAAAGGTGTAGGGAGGCAAAAACTAGGTGTGCTAGAGAATGGAAAAGGTACAGAAGACAGAGAACTCAGGAAAATAAAGAAATCAGCCGAAGAGCCAGAAACGAATATGCACAGATAAGAAGGGAGGCTCAGAGACAATATGAAAATGACATAGCATCAAAAGTAAAGACTGACCCGAAGCTGTTGTACAGCCACATCAGGAGGAAAACAACAGTCAAGGACCAGGTAATCAGACTGAGGAAGGGTGATGGGGAATTCACAAGAAACGACCGAGAGGTATGTCAGGAGCTCAACACAAGATTTAAAGAGGTATTTACAGTGGAAACCAGTA